>NC_092411.1:5320338-5685338 GCF_040894005.1 Engystomops pustulosus | reverse complement strand
TCCTGTGCCGGTCTCCTGTGCCGGTCTCCTGTGCCGGTCTCCTGTGCCGGTGTAATATCATCTTCCTGCTCTGGATGCCGCCGCCTGTCATCCATCTGTATCCAGCGTCACCTTTCATATTAGGAAAGTAATTCAATAACATCTCACATCTCCAAGTAGAGTTCAGAAAGTCTTTGTCAATCTCAGTCAGGTCAGCACTTACCTTCCCTCTAATCAACTTACCTGGGGGTAGAGGGCACGTCCTGCCCTGCCCCCTACTGACATGAATTATCAGGATGTCTCTCCCATGTAAGTTGTATAGCGATGCGTTATATTGTTGCGTAGTGTGTGTTATCTGTGTACCTATAGATACTATATGGCTGTGTATATGTTCTGTGTTATCTTATGTCAGATGTGTCATTTCTAGCTGGTCCATTATCAATGCCTCCTGTATACAGGGTCAGGTTCTGTAAGGTAATGGGTAAAGGTAAAGCCCTATAGGGGTGACATCTCCTGGACCCTAAATGTAAATAGGTGAATAGAATGAGGTTTTCCTGCAGCTTGTATCTGTATTTCACAGTCCTGTGTATGGACGTAGCTGCTGCAACTCACTGCTCCCCCCTCCCCTCTGCACTGACTTCTATGTAGTCTGACTCCTCCCTCCAGAGGATAACATCTGCTTTTCTGACACTTTGGAGCATTTTTAGAGTGAAACTCAATGGGTAGATGTATCAAAAGTGTTACAAGGGTCCGACTAGACAATCTTCAGCTGCGCCAGATTTATCACCGTGTCTGAAGCTGAATGATAAATCTGGCGCAGTCACTCCTCCTTTTCCAAATGCCACCCCCCTTGTGCAGCACTTTTTGGAAAAGTGTCTTATAACCAATTTTCTAGTAAGGAGGGGGACATGGAAAATTAACACTTTTCTTTGCTATGTGATTAGTAGCTGTCGACCTCAAGGGAGAGATGAGGGACCCCTACTCCTGCCGTCCTGCTGTTGAGTGCTGCTGCCATTTTTACTAGATGTATATAATGGTGCACATTCTCCACTCTTTGGTGTGTCAGGTGGCCGGGCCCCCTGACACTGCAGACCCTGTAGCAGCCGCTTTGTAGTTACACCCCTGACCCCTCAGCCAACCAAAGCTCTGAGCACTCAGATGGACTCACAAATAGCGGAAGATGTCACACGCCTGCTCGCTGGAGCAACCTCTTCAAGCAGAAGATTGGTGGAGGAGCCAGGCGTCAGACCCTCATTAATAAAATACTAATTGATAACAAAAAATCTAGTGTACCCCTTTAAGATGATCTATGATTACATTGCTTGTATCTGAGCACAGTGTTGCATTCCCTCCTCTATATCAGTACTAAACTCTCTAGATTTTGGATTTCTATAGCCACAGACATCTAGCAGTACATGACATTACTCCATAGATAATGCAGCAGCAGATGTGACCAGCAGAGGGCAGCAGAGATAACACAATCCTATAGGAGGATTACACCTATGTCCCCCCCTCCGAATTCCCAAATAATTGTATCGAAAAACAAAGGGTAACCCTGTGCCGCCCTGCAGAAATTGCCATTTAGACCTGTATGGAGCATGATTATAATCTGTCAGCGTGCATAATCTCTCCTTGCAGCTTTCTTAGGCATCAAGCAGATTGGATTTTGCGAGGCTTGATGAGAGTGGAATGGCACATAAATATAGCAATTTGTATCCATTATTTCCTCGTACACAAGCCTTAACTATACATTATGAGGTTTCTTGCTATGTCAACTCAGGGAACATACTGTACCATTACTTTTCTGAGCGCTCACTTTCAGTACAATATAATTGGCACGTAGGTGAACCAGAAATAAAAAAAACCGCCAAATCCCCAGTATATGATGTAGAGACGGAAGGAAAGTGTCAGATCTGACAACTCCGGGCTCCTGCAGAACACATGTACTGCCGTCTATGAAAGGACCTACAATTACACCCCATTGGGGTCAGGGAGACAGGGAACGCTGCAGACCTGATTGATTTAGGGGTGAATAGAAAGTTAATGGAGTTTTACTGACTTCTCGTTTCTTGTTTCCCCCCCAATAGCTGCTTATCCTGCTGCCTATGGACAGATCAGTCAAGCTTTTCCACAGCCACCTCCAATGATCCCACAGCAACAGAGAGAAGGTGAGTCGCCACCGGCCGCATGTGACCCCCTTATTACTTGTAGGACCTTTGCCGGAGGTTTGTGGAGCTGGATGATCAGCTCTGCAAAAAACATAATTCTATGATATTGTCATGAGGTGTGCGTCGCCCAGTGGTCGTGGTGGGAATTGTAAGCTGTCAAGGGTTTCCTGAAATTCATTTTAATTGGAGACATTCTCTTTCTTAACCAAACCCCTGAGAAGTTTACACAGAGTGATGGTTAAGGCAGAGTGATGGTTGGGAGTAGCCGCCTGCAGACGTCTAAATCCGTCATGATAAACCAGGGACATTACTCATAGATCCAGGCACCAGGACTGTGACTATAATCTTCTTATATTTGTTATCCATGGCCTCTTTCCTACCAAAATCAACTTTCATGATGGTGTTAATGAGCCAGAAGGGCATCATGGGTGTTACCAGAGCCCCTCCAGGCTGTAGCTTCACAGACTGTTACATTGTCTTCCCTCCCTTACTCCATCAGCACTTCCCCTTCACTCTTCCTTCTGTAACTTACAAGCTAGAAGGGAACTTCCTCCCTCCCAGCTTGTTGCAACGGAAGGGGTGATAAATCTCCCTCAATGTCCCTTTTATTTTTTTTTGGGTAATAAGCATCTAAAACATCAGCATCTTGAGAAACTGGACAGAAACATTAAGGAACCCAAAAAATAGACAATAAAACCTCTGTTAGATGACCATCCTAAATTTCCTGTTGTGTCTAGAAGGTCTGGTCTGCTCAAAGACTGGTGGAATTTTAAATCCATTATCAGATTTCTGGTCTGAGTAATGGGTGGTCTCCTCAAGTTCTGGGTTTTTAGTACCAGTACATAACTCCAGGAGCCACTAACACTACTCCAGGATTTAAGGGGTTGTCCAACTGCTCAATTGAAAAACATATTGGGGCAAATTTACTTACCCGGCCCATTCGCGATCCAGCGGCGCGTTCTCTGCTCTGGATTCGGGTCCGGACGGGATTTAAGAAGGTAGTTCCTCCGCCGTCCACCAGGTGGCGCTGCTGCGCTGAAAGTCATCTCATCGCGCCGGAATGCACCACCTCGGACCAGGTGAAGGTAAGCGCTCCCCAAGCGACACTTTTTCGGTTTTTAAATGCGGCGGTTTTTCCGAATACGTCAGGTTTTCGTTCGGCCACGCCCCCCGATTTCCATCGCGCACATGCCGGCGCCGATGCGCCACAATCCGATCGCGTGCACCACAATCCCGGGGCAATTCAGGTACAATCGGCGCAAATCGGAAATATTCGGGTAACACGTCGGGAAAACGCGAATCGGGCCCTTAGTAAATGACCCCCATTAAGAGAACTATGGTGCTGCTGGAGATAGCCAAGTGCCCTACACAACTATTTCCATCAGTGGAGTACAAAGGACTCCAGTCCTTGTGATCCTCAGAGATCCCACCATGGGGACACCCACCGATCTGCAAGTTATCCCTTACTTTGAGGACTGTACAAACCTTTTTTAAGTGTTATGTTTATAATTTTGTTCCCCAAGGAAATCTATCCTTCACATTCCATGTGGAAACCCACTGAAAAAGTTGGGAGACTTTAGAAGGAATTTTCATTCTCACCCCAAACCCCAAAAGTTCTCATCCCGATGAACTATCCTCTGCACTATGTGAGCATTGGGGGTCTGACACCCAGATCCCAATCCGATTAGTTGTTTTTGATGCCTCTGAGTACTGGATGTGGATGTTCCAAACCGGTGGAACCACAGCTCAACTCTTACTCATTAGTATTTGATTTCAGCAGAAGTTTCTAGACACCTCAGTATTGATGGATGGAGCCGTCTACTAAATTCCCGTTCCAATAAATACAACACATTGGGGGTCATTTACTAAGGCCCGATTTTGCGTTTTCCCGATGTGTTACCCGAATATTTCCGATTTGCGCCAATTTTCCCTGTATTGCCCCGGGATTTTGGTGCACGCGACGGAAATCGGGAGGCGTGGCCGAACAAAAACCCAACGGATTTGGAAAAACCGCCGCATTTAAAAAACATAAAAGCGTTGCGGAGCTTTCACTTACCTTCACTAGGAATAGGCCGTTGAACTTGAGTGCGTTCCGATGCTCTTCAGCGCAGCAGCGCCACCTGGTGGACGGCGGAGGAACTTTAATGAATCTCGGCCGGACCCGAATCCACCACACAGAACGCGAATGGACCGGGTAAGTAAATCTGCCCCATTGAGGGATTTAACTTTCTTTAGAGCGGCCATAAAACCCTTTTTACCCTCTAAAAAAATTAAAGTGTGCACCAGAAGAAAGAACATCTCCGATGCAGGAATTTTTTGGCACCTTGTAGACCAGTTGTGGGCGCCATATTGTGCTATATACAGGCAGTATTTATGAATATTCACTTTTATTACCCATGAACTTTCGTTGACGATAAACCCCCGATATAAATTTTCCCCCTCGACAGATGAAGAGAATCTTGTGACAGCTGGAGGTTTATGCTGGGCGTTCAGCTTTGGTCAGCTGCCTATAAATTGTCGCTAACCTGCTAATGACTTGTACAGGACACAGTTTGTTTTGTTCTACATGTGGTAGTTGTGGCATCAATCTCCGAGCGGCCGGGATGAGCTGAAGTTTAATCAATAAGTGCAGGGAGGTGGTAATGGAACGGAGCTCACGAGAGGTGCACATCGGGGGAGGCCGGGCTGGAGACGCCTGATTACTGCTGAGCCTGATATACAGTTTAGGCTCATCTACAGTGATTCTTAAAAAACACACACAAAGTTTGGGAAAATGTTCGAAAACCTCGCACATCCAGGGTCATCCAAGGACAAGGAGGTATTTCTTCTGGGCTTGAAGTTGACGGGAGAAGTAAAATTTTACTACAAATTGTTGTTGTGGTCTATCAGATTTCCACTAGTTATGTTTCAAAATGTATCCAATTTAAGAAAATCGAAACATACAAAATTACACAAAAGTACACATCTTATACACTTACCTTATATACTCGAGTATAAGCCTAGTTTTTCAGCACAAAAAATGTGCTGAAAAACCCAAACTCGGCTTATACTCGAGTCAAAAAAAATAAATATATCTAAACTCACCTTTCCGGCGACCCCTGTATATCTTCTGTGCGATCTGTCCGGCAGTGGCGGCAGGCTGTATACACTGGGGCAGGGTCTGGCAGGCTGTATACACAGGGGCAGGGACTGGCAGGCTATATACACTGGGGCAGGGTCTGGCAGGCTATATACACTGGGGCAGGGGCTGGCTGGCTATATACACTGGGGCAGGGGCTGGCAGGCTATATACACTGGGGCAGGGACTGGCAGGCTATATACACTGGGGCAGGGGCTGGCTGGCTATATACACTGGGGCAGGGACTGGCAGGCTATATACACTGGGGCAGGGGCTGGCAGGCTATATACACTGGGGCAGGGGCTGGCAGGCTATATACACTGGGGCAGGGGCTGGCAGGCTATATACACTGGGGCAGGGGCTGGCAGGTTATATACACTGGGGCAGGGGCTGGCAGGCTATATACACTGGGGCAGGGTCTGGCAGGCTATATACACTGGGGCAGGGGCTGGCAGGCTATATACACTGGGGCAGGGGCTGGCTGGCTATATACACTGGGGCAGGGGCTGGCTGGCTATATACACTGGGGCAGGGGCTGGCTGGCTATATACACTGGGGCAGGGGCTGGCTGGCTATATACACTGGGGCAGGGGCTGGCTGGCTATATACACTGGGGCAGGGGCTGGCTGGCTATATACACTGGGGCAGGGGCTGGCAGGCTATATACACTGGGGCAGGGGCTGGCAAGCTATATACACTGGGGCAGGGGCTGGCAGGCTATATACACTGGGGCAGGGGCTGGCAGGCTATATACACTGGGGCAGGGGCTGGCTGGCTATATACACTGGGGCAGGGGCTGGCAGGCTATATACACTGGGGCAGGGGCTGGCAGGCTATATACACTGGGGCAGGGGCTGGCAGGCTATATACACTGGGGCAGGGGCTGGCAAGCTATATACACTGGGGCAGGGTCTGGCAGGCTATATACACTGGGGCAGGGGCTGGCTGGCTATATACACTGGGGCAGGGGCTGGCTGGCTATATACACTGGGGCAGGGGCTGGCAGGCTATATACACTGGGGCAGGGGCTGGCAGGCTATATACACTGGGGCAGGGGCTGGCAGGCTATATACACTGGGGCAGGGGCTGGCTGGCTATATACACTGGGGCAGGGGCTGGCTGGCTATATACACTGGGGCAGGGGCTGGCAGGCTATATACACTGGGGCAGGGGCTGGCTGGCTATATACACTGGGGCAGGGGCTGGCTGGCTATATACACTGGGGCAGGGGCTGGCGGGCTATATACACTGGGGCAGGGGCTGGCTGGCTATATACACTGGGGCAGGGGCTGGCAGGCTATATACTGGGGAGGCTGTGACCAATGCATTTCCCACCCTCGGCTTATACTCGAGTCAATAGGTTTTCCCAGTATTTTGTGGTAAAATTAGGGGCCTCGGCTTATACTCGGGTCGGCTTATACTCGAGTATATACAGTACATCTGATCCTGAGCATAAGCACTTTAGGGGGAAATGGGTGTCCTAGAGAGGACCCTAAAACTCCTTCCATCAACCAGAATGTAGAACTCAAGCTACAGGCGACTGTCATTGTAGAAGACATGGCCTGGACATGGAAAATTAACAACAGTGAACATCTATTGTCATGCTTTGTGAAGCGCTGCGTAATCTGTGTGCGCTATATAAAATAAAGGATTATTATTACTTTACGTCTATTACTAGATATGAGCAAAGCATCCAAGATTCACTCTGCTGAAGCTTTGCCAAATTTATTTCTGGTCCAAATCTATTTATTCCAAACCGTTGTTGTTTCTCTAATTGTCCTGGAGATTGGTATATAACCCCCTTTAATCCTCTAAAACACAGGTTTTTCATTTAAAAAAACTCCAATCTCATTTTGCTATTTTTATGATTTACGGTACTATGATTTTTCTTCACTCGTCTTCCCTCCGTAAGCTCTGGGATGACAGTAGGTCAGTAGTAGTTGTCAAAAATTTGGATTTCCATCTTTGCCTTAAGAATGGCAGATTAATACAGAATCTACAGGGGTATTCATGCTAATAGTAAAGAGGAGGGTCCTGTTACTTCTTCATACCATGTAATGACATGAATAGAAATGGTCGAACATTTTAAAAAAACATAAAAAAAAAAATCATATGGACAGATAAAGAAATCCTAAAAACACCACTGTACCTGTCCACAGGTTGACCTTGGTTTATTTCTAGTATAACTTCATTATGGCTCAACCAGCAATATACAGGGGGTCCCCAACTTAAGACGACCCACGCTCTGGATTTTGGTAATTTACTGTACTTTAGTACAATGATCAGCTATAACAGTTATCAAAGGTGTCTGCAAATAAGATTTATTGTTAACCCTGGTTTTTAGGACAAAACCTAAAAGTTTTAAAATCCAATTTTTATCTGGGGTTACAATGATAAAATATACACTTCCGACTTACATACAAATTCAACTTAAGAACAAACCTACAGAACCTACCCTGTACGTAACACGGGGACTGCCTGTACAGGGGAGGAGCTGTTTTCAGGTCAAACCTCTACCAATATTTTGGAAGTAGAGATGAGCAGACTCGTTATCGTTTGGGTTCACTGAGTTTGGCCAAACCCTGAACAAAAGTTTGGTTCGGGCACCCACTCGCAAAAAGTGGCATTTTTTCCTTACATCGTTGCTCCCCATAATGTGCCAGCACCGATTGCGGGTGTTACTGGTTGGGGTTGAGGCCAAATGCCAAACCTGAACTTCTGGCTGCACATTGCGGTTTGTGTCCACTCCACGCAGTTACTTGGCATCTTTGAAGGCTTGTAGAAACATAAAGAAGAAGACTGTCACTTACCTTGGTTCTGTAGGTAACACTCCGTTATTGCAATGTAAAAGGGCTGTCAACAGGACACTGAGAAATACCGTATATCAGCAATGGGGTCTCTCCCCAAATTATCAATTATTGGTTGTCCTTGTCAGTCTAATTTACTCTAAATACATGTTCTGCCACCACCATTCAAGATCAAAATGGACTAATGGGGGGCCATCGCAGACTCCAGACTTCCATCCTAGTGGTGGCAACCTACCGTTATCATCTGATTGTGAACTTTAAAGGGAACCTGTCATTAGAAATTGGCCTCAAGCATTATGTTCTCAAGCATCTGAGCAGCTTCTAGATGATGTTTCTTTCATGACCCATTGCGGTGGCATCATCCAGAAAACCAACTTTGAATTGGGATGTAAATTGGTTTTATGAAGTCAAGGAGGCGGAGAGTTTAACTCTGAAGTCAAGCTCTCCCTCACCTTGAACACCTCCTCCCATGTGATTGACATCATGAGCTGGACTTCAGAAGATCTGATCAATGATGTCCCTGAATGCAGGACCATCAATTACAGTCAAGGGGGTGTTCTGAGGCAGAGAGAGCTTGACTTCAGCGTTAAACTCTCCGCCTCCTTAAGTCAAGCTCTCTCTGCCTCAGAACACCCCCTTGACTGTAATTGATGGTCCTGCTTCCAGGAACATCATTGATCAGATCTCCTGAAGTCCGGCGCATGGTGTCAATCACTTGGGAGGAGGTGTTCGAGGTCAGGGAGAGCTTGACTTCAATGTTAAACTTTCCGCCTCCCTGACTTTATACATCTAACTTCAGAGTTGATTTTCTGGATGATGCCGTCACACTGGCTCATGAGATAAACCTGATGTAGAAGCTGTTCAGCTTTTTGACAAAATACTGGGCCAATTTCTGATGACAGGTTCCCTTCAAGGTGACCCAGTTTGATGCTTGAATCCAGCACCTGCTTGGCGGCCACCGTTGGGTTTGGTGTCCACAATCTTCCATCCCTTAAACTCCTCACGACATCCCACGAGAGAGGGGCCGGATCCAGAGACTGTTTACCAATGAGGCGCCACTTTATTATGGGCCATTATTTCTACTTGTTAGACTTTTATGTAAGCAGACATCCATCATTAAGACGTAAGCACCTAAATGTCAGCGGCGGCAGTAACGATGCAATCTCCACTTTATCACTTCCACATTAAACATGAATTGATTTTATTTCTTCATATATCTATTTTGGTCGCATTAGCGAAACTCCTGAAAAATCTAATTAGCTGCAGAACATAAGTGAATGTTTACCCGGGCGGCACAAGCTTCTAATTATGGGAGGAGAACTGGAGGTGCTCTTGTCGCCCCCTAAACACTTGCAATCCTGGGGGTCATAGATTTTATGTTTTCTACATGCGGTCGATAAATATTCCTCTTTGCTTGACTTCTCCATTGACATTTTTCATTCTTTTTTCCAAAAATTCAAAAACATACAGCAGGCAGATTGCCCCCATAGCAGCCAGAGTGCTCCAACAGAGTGCCCACAGCAGGCAGAGTGCTCAAACAGAGTGCCCACTGCAGCTAGAGTGCCCCAACAGACTGCACAAACTGCACATAGTACACACTGCACATAGTACACACTACACATAGTACACCCCCTGCACATAGTATACACACTGCACTTAGCACCCACTACACATAGTACATACCCCAGCGCATAGCACACCCTGCACATAGTACACACTGTACATAGTAAACCCACTGCACATAGCACACACACTGCACATAGTACACCCCCTGCACATAGTACACCCCCTGCACATAGTACACCCCCTGCACATAGTACACATCCCCTGCACATAGTACACACTGCACATAGTACACACTGCACATAGTACACACTGCACATAGTATACACCCTGCACATAGTACACCCCCTGCACATAGTACACCCCCTGCACATAGTACACCCTGCACATAGTACACCCCCTGCACATAGTACACCCCCTGCACATAGTACACCCCCTGCACATAGTACACCCTGCACATAGTACACCCCCTGCACATAGTACACCCCCTGCACATAGTACACAAATCACATAGTACACCCCCTGCACACAGTACACCCCCTGCACACAGTACAACCCCTGTACACAGTACACCCCCTGCACACAGTACACCCCCTGCACATAGTACATCCCCTGCACATAGTACACCCCCTGCACTTAGTACACCCCCTGCACTTAGTACACCCCCTGCACATAGTAAACCCCCTGCACATAGTACACCCCCTGCACATAGTACACCCCCTGCACATAGTACACCCCCTGTACATAGTACACCCCCTGCACATAGTACACCCCCTGTACATAGTACACCCCCTGCACATAGTACACCCCCTGCACAAAGTACACCCCCTGCACATAGTACACCCCCTGCACATAGTACACCTCCTGCACAAAGTACACCCTCTGCACATAGTACATCCCCTGCACATAGTACACCCCCTGCACATAGTACACCCCCTGCACATAGTACACCCCCTGCACATAGTACACCCCCTGCACATAGTACACCCCCTGCACATAGTACACCCCCTGTACATAGTACACCCTGTACATAGTACACCCTGCACATAGTACACCCTGCACATAGTACACCCTGCACATAGTACACCCACTGCAAATAGTACACCCCCTGCTCATAGTACACAGCCTGTACATAGTACACCCCCTGCACATAGTACACCCCCTGCACATAGTACACCCCCTGCACATAGTACACCCCCTGCACATAGTACACACCCTGCACATAGTACACCCCCTGCACATAGTACACACTGCACATAGTACACACACTGCACATAGTACACACCCTGCACATAGTACACACCCTGCACATAGTACACCCCCTGCACATAGCACACCCCCTGCACATAGCACACCCCCTGCACATAGTACACCCCCTGCACATAGTACACCCCCTGCACATAGTACACACCCTGCACATAGTACACCCCCTGCACATAGCACACCCCCTGCACATAGCACACCCCCTGCACATAGTACACCCCCTGCTCATAGTACACCCCCTGCTTATAGTACACCCCCTGCACATAGTACACCCCCTGCACATAGTACACCCCCTGTACATAGTACACCTCCTGCAAATAGTACACCCCCTGCTCATAGTAAACACCCTGTACATAGTACACCCCCTGCTCATAGTACACCCCCTGCACATAGTACACACCCCGCACATAGTACACCCCCAGCACATAGTACACACTACACATAGTACACACCCTGCACATAGTACACACTGCACATAGTACACCCCCTGCACATAGTACACACTACACATAGTACACACCCTGCACATAGTACACACTGCACATAGTACACCCTGCACATAGTACACACTGCACATAGTACACCCCCTGCACATAGTACACACTACACATAGTACACACCCTGCACATAGTACACACTGCAATGTTCTCAGTAAAAGTGGCGCATTGACTCAAAGATAGAAGCAATAGAATTTCGGGCACCTCCCAGCTGCTCAATCTGTGTCTGGGCCAAAGGGAAATGCTACATATAATAGAAGAGACGCTGTTCGGGTTCAGAGACCGCAGACCTTTGTCTCCCACTTCTCGTCTTACCCGTTTTCTTTAATCAAATTCTAATTTCCCCAAGACTTTTGAAGCTTTTTCAGTTCTCTGATGAGCCCCTCCCAGCAAAGGGTTAAACCGAGCTACTCGCTATTCATTAATTGAGGTCGGCCGCACACCCTCGACTCTAGATTAAGCCTCTCGGTCACCTCTGAACTTGAGCCTTTGTATGAAACGCGGAGATCGGATGCTCCCGGGCGACGGCGCTCTCAGCAAATTACTGGGGGGGGGGGGGGGGGGATATTCATCAAGAATTCATCAGGAGCGAAAAAACGCTCAGAGACCCTAATTGCGTTCACGCTGAGACAGAAGAATTTTAATGGGCTGTAAATGGGCATCTGTCAGGACACTGATCCATCGTCTAGCAAGGTGAATGAAATACGGGCAGGAGAGGTGGGCAGGGGCCCCGGGGTCCCCCAATAACCTCCCTGCCACAGACTCACAACTTTATAACACCAATGATAAGACCTGAGACAAATTGCAAAGTATTATTTATCTGTATCATGTTCTCCACCATCAGACGACTTTGTGCACTTGCACCTTCCTGTAACCTTTTTCTAGAAGCGAAAGCAAAGACGTTAATGTAGAAAGAGATGGAACACAAACTCCTACAATAGTAATAGGGGCAATGGGGTGATAGGAAGAAAGCTGGAGGAATAATGATGGGGTCTGACTCTACAATCAAAGATCAAACGGCCCCAAAAAGCTCCATCTGTTGTGTAGTGGCCTGGAGAGTCAGACCCTCTGATCTGCTATTGATGGCCAATCCTAAGGATAAATCATGTATAGTAAAGATCTAGAAAAACACCTTAAAGGAAATCTACCCTGAAAATCCATCCTGATAAACCAGGGACATTACTCAGAGATCCAGGCACTGGAGGGGGGAGGGAGGTTACCAGAGCCGCTATGTGCTATAGCCTCACAGGCTGTTACACTGTGCGGGTGCACTTTCCCCTCCCACAGTATGAGTTTATAGCAGGAGGAGGGAGGAAGTGCTGAGGGAGAAGGAGGGAGAATGAAACAGTGTAATAGCCAGTGAAGCTATAGTATGGAGAGGTACTGGTAACACCCCCAGAGCCCTCCTGGCTCATTAGCATACGTATATAAGTTGATATTAGAAGGACGGAGGCCATGGATAACAGATATAAGAAGATACCACAGTCCCGGTGCCTGGATCTATGAGTAATGTCCCGGGTTTATCAGGATGGATTTTACTGGTAGATTTGCTCTGTAAATATAATTAAGAGAATAAATGACACCATTTGGGCAGGGAGAGGGTGGTGCCGGGTCTGGCAGGGGCCGCCCTGGTCTGCACACTTTTTATAACCTGCCCCTACGTCACTGGATTTGTATCAAAATCCTGGAGCCTTTTAATGTTAGGGCGGCACGGTGGCTGAGTGAGTAGCACTTCTGCCTTGCAGCGCTGGGGTCTTGGGTTCGAATCCCAGGTCAACATCTGCAAAGAGTTTGTATGTTCTCTCCGTGTTTGCATGGGTTTCCTCCAGGTACTCCGGTTTCCTCCCACACTCGAAAATATACTGGTAGGTTGTTTAGATTGTGAGCCCCATGGGGACAGGGACCACTTTGACATGCTTTGTGTAGCGCTGCGTAATCTGTGTGCGCTATATAAATAAAGAGATATTAATGTATCCGCTAGTGCATGGAGGGAGGGGGCAATATCAAGCGCTGAGGGTCAGCACTAAAATGGATGGATAGATCTCAGACAGGGAGGGTGTTGGAGGGCCCCTTTAATCCAGTCCTTGTGATACTATGATACCCTATGATGTGGGGCATTTGCTTGGTCCTATCTCCCGCGGTCTCTCTTGTATCTAGATACATCCTGTAGATCCTTCCTGTAGATACATCCTGTAGATACTTCCTGTAGATACTTCTTGTAGATACATCCTGTAGATACATCCTGTAGATACTTCCTGTAGATACTTCCTGTAGATACTTCCTGTAGATACTTCCTGTAGATACATCCTGTAGATCCATCCTGTAGATACTTCCTGTAGATACTTCCTGTAGATACATCCTGTAGATACTTCCTGTAGATCCATCCTGTAGATACATCCTGTAGATACTTCCTGTAGATACATCCTGTAGATACTTCCTGTAGATACATTCTGTAGATACTTCTTGTAGATACATCCTGTACATACATCCTGTAGATACTTCTTGTAGATACATCCTGTAGATACATCCTGTAGATACCTCCTGTAGATACTTCTTGTAGATACATCCTGTAGATACCTCCTGTAGATACTTCCTTTAGATACTTCCTGTAGATACATTCTGTAGATACCTCCTGTAGATACATCCTGTAGATCCATCCTGTAGATCCATCCTGTAGATACCTCTTGTAGATACATCCTGTAGATACATCCTGTAGATACTTCCTGTAGATCCATCCTGTAGATACATCCTGTAGATACTTCTTGTAGATACATCCTGTAGATACTTCTTGTAGATACATCCTGTAGATACTTCTTGTAGATACATCCTGTAGATACTTCCTGTAGATACTTCCTGTAGATACATCCTGTAGATACTTCTTGTAGATACATCCTGTAGATACTTCTTGTAGATACATCCTGTAGATACTTCCTGTAGATACTTCCTGTAGATACATCCTGTAGATCCATCCTGTAGATACATCCTGTAGATACATCCTGTAGATACTTCCTGTAGATACTTCCTGTAGATCCATCCTGTACATACATCCTTTAGATACTTCCTGTAGATACTTCCTGTAGATACTTCCTGTAGATACTTCCTGTAGATACATCCTGTAGATACTTCCTGTAGATACTTCTTGTAGATACTTCCTGTAGATACATCCTGTAGATACTTCCTGTAGATACTTCCTGTAGATATATCCTGTAGATACTTCCTGTAGATACATCCTGTAGATACTTCCTGTAGATACATCCTTTAGATACTTCCTGTAGATACCTCCTGTAGATACTTCCTGTAGATACTTCCTGTAGATACATTCTGTAGATACCTCCTGTAGATACATCCTGTAGATACTTCCTGTAGATCCTTCCTGTAGATCCATCCTGTAGATACATCCTGTAGATACCTCCTGTAGATACTTCCTGTAGATACTTCCTGTAGATACTTCCTGTAGATACATTCTGTAGATACCTCCTGTAGATACATCCTGTAGATACTTCCTGTAGATCCTTCCTGTAGATCCATCCTGTAGATACATCCTGTAGATACTTCTTGTAGATACATCCTGTAGATACTTCCTGTAGATACTTCCTGTAGATACTTCCTGTAGATACATCCTGTAGATCCATCCTGTAGATACATCCTGTAGATACTTCCTGTAGATACTTCCTGTAGATACTTCCTGTAGATCCATCCTGTACATACATCCTTTAGATACTTCCTGTAGATACTTCCTGTAGATACTTCCTGTAGATACATCCTGTAGATACTTCCTGTAGATACATCCTGTAGATAATTACTGTAGATACATCCTGTAGATACATCCTGTAGATACTTCCTGTAGATACATCCTGTAGATACATCCTGTAGATACTTCCTGTAGATACATCCTGTAGATACTTCCTGTAGATACATCCTTTAGATACCTCCTGTAGATACCTCCTGTAGATACTTCCTGTAGATACTTCCTGTAGATACATTCTGTAGATACCTCCTGTAGATACATCCTGTAGATACATCCTGTAGATCCATCCTGTAGATCCATCCTGTAGATACATCCTGTAGATACCTCTTGTAGATACATCCTGTAGATACTTCCTGTAGATCCATCCTGTAGATCCATCCTGTAGATACATCCTGTAGATACTTCTTGTAGATACATCCTGTAGATACTTCTTGTAGATACACCCTGTAGATACTTCCTGTAGATACTTCCTGTAGATACATCCTGTAGATACATCCTGTAGATACTTCCTGTAGATACATCCTGTAGATACTTCCTGTAGATACTTCCTGTAGATCCATCCTGTACATACATCCTTTAGATACTTCCTGTAGATACTTCCTGTAGATACTTCCTGTAGATACATCCTGTAGATACTTCCTGTAGATACTTCCTGTAAATACTTCTTGTAGATACTTCCTGTAGATACTTCCTGTAGATACCTCCTGTAGATACTTCCTGTAGATACTTCCTGTAGATATATCCTGTAGATACTTCCTGTAGATATATCCTGTAGATACATCCTGTAGATACTTCCTGTAGATACTTCCTGTAGATGCATTCTGTAGATACATCCTGTAGATACATCCTGTAGATACATCCTGTAGATACTTCCTGTAGATATATCCTGTAGATACTTCCTGTAGATATATCCTGTAGATACATCCTGTAGATACTTCCTGTAGATACTTCCTGTAGATGCATTCTGTAGATACATCCTGTAGATACATCCTGTAGATACATCCTGTAGATACTTCCTGTAGATATATCCTGTAGATACTTCCTGTAGATATATCCTGTAGATACATCCTGTAGATACTTCCTGTAGATACTTCCTGTAGATGCATTCTGTAGATACATCCTGTAGATACCTCCTGTAGATACATCCTGTAGATACTTCCTGTAGATACATCCTGTAGATACATCCTGTAGATACTTCCTGTAGATACTTCCTGTAGATACATCCTGTAGATACATCCTGTAGATACATCCTGTAGATACATCCTGTAGATACTTCCTGTAGATACTTCCTGTAGATACATCCTGTAGATACATCCTTTAGATACTTCCTGTAGATACTTCCTGTAGATACTTCCTGTCGATACTTCCTGTAGATACATCCTTTAGATACATCCTGTAGAAGGTTTGTGATACTTTCTCTGTAACACGTGTCTGTTTCTTTTGCCTTTCCTGTCTCCCCAGGACCCGAGGGCTGCAACCTGTTTATCTACCATCTGCCCCAGGAATTTGGGGACACCGAGCTGATGCAGATGTTCCTGCCTTTCGGTAATGTCATCTCCTCGAAAGTGTTTGTGGATCGGGCGACAAACCAAAGTAAATGCTTTGGTGGGTAAAGATAACAAACATAATAAGCTTCATCCAGGAATTGCCAGCAGGTTTTTCTCTAGACACTTTCCTGCTTTAATTTCATTGTAATGTTCTCTCCTCCAGCCTGACGTCTGCTCACACATCACAGGCAGATCACCACAACTTACACTAATCAAGATCTCTGCTTACAGTCACTGAATGGATCAGCTCCTTACACTAATCGAGATCTCTGCTTACAGTCACTGAATGGATATCTGGATTAGTCTGGTTTATAGGGAGTCTACCCGCAGTGATCACCTTACAAATCCTTTGTGTATGTTGTTAGTAGCAGCAGGATTGTGAAATATGAATTTATATTCTAGGATTGTAGCTTTTCCAAGTGCTTACACTGCTGTGCTCTGTGCTCTCTGCAGACTTATCTGTTGCCTATGGAGATATGTATAATAATCCACTTGTGTATGTTGTTAGTAGCAGCAGGACTGTGAAAAATGGATTTATATTCCAGGATTATAGGTTCTCCAAGTATATTGGAGATGTATCCTCACACTGCTGCGCTCTGTGCTCTCTGCAGCCATTGTTAGGTATTGTCCCTGGAGAGACGTGTAATGAGACCTTTCTGTGTGTTGTTAGTAGCAGAAGGACTGTGAAAAATGGATTTATATTCCAGGATTATAGCTTCCCCATGTGCAGTGCGGGTGTGACCTGACACTGCTTTTCTCTGAGCTCCTTACATTGCACATCTCCACCCCTCTGCTCTTATTTGCTGCTTTAGTATCAAACCAGAAGCCTGCTACAGCTTCTTATTAGAGGGGATGGGCTGTGCAGCAGTTCACAGAAAAGCTTTAAGAGCACAGCAGTGTGAAGGTCCACATAGCAATTGGACAAACTACAGTGCACAATACACAGTCCTGCTGCTACTAGCAATAATCACAAAGGTCTGAAAAATTTTCCAATTTTTTAATGATTCTGCAACCAATAATTTGCAACAGTTTATGGAACCAAAACTGTGGATTTTTGCAGATAAGCATTGGAGGTGAAATGTGGCAAAATGTCATTTAGTGGCACAAAAGCTCCAAAAAATGACTCTTAGGCGTCACTTGACCAGAACAAATTTGAAACACAGCAAGCAGAGATCTTGTACCTAATGAAAAAACTGAAACACAATGGAGCAGATTTACTAATCTGAGGTGTGGCTAACTGTGAAGGGGGCGTGTCTTGGTGGGAAAGGGGTGTGGCAAAATGGGAAAATTACCACAGATTTCTGGTGGAAAAAAAATTGGCACAAGCAATTTTGAAAAATTGCTAATCTAAAAATGTCCAATCTTGAAACGGTTTGGTCTGAATACTGGGTGGGATTAGTACATCTGCTCCAAGAGCAGGTTAATAGTAGCAGTAGGACTGTGATATATGCATTAACATTCCAGGATTGTAGCTGGACTTGAAGCACTAGGGGTAGTGTCCTCACACTGTGCTGTTCATAGATCTCTGAATTACATTGCTCCCCAGCCCCTTCCCTCTGCTGTAATATCTTACCAGATGCCCACGACAGCTGTTACTCAGAGCAGGGGCTGTGCTGTATTGAGAGAAGAGATCTCACACAGGTGTGTTTCTAGTCCAGCTACAATCCTGGAATATACAAGTGTTTGCTACAAACATCATATGGAATGATATGATTACACAGATCTCCAAATAAGATGAATTTTGTGTAGAGGGAGGGGGGGCTGTCACTATGAAATTGAGTCAAAATTATATGACGTGACCTGATAGATATGGCAAAGCCGTATAGTCATTATTATAGTACTTCGTGCCTGGACTTATTATTTAGGTGATATTGGTGTATCATGGGATTATTTGGTTGCTGTATGTTGGTATTTTATTTTAGCACTGTGTTATTGGGCCACTATATGGCGGCATTGGGCATTTCGTGGCACCGCTACGTGGGTGCAGTCCATTGATTTGATGCGGCAGCCATGTTATTTGTCCACTCTTCACAGTTTTGTTATTTGGGAACCAATTTGCGACTTTCATAACAATACACATGCAGGGGGCAATAGATGGCGCACCAGTGATTTTGGAAGAATGACGCAGGAAGACGCAGCAGCAGGTGATCGAGGCAGTCAGGGAGCGCTGAGACCAGTACAATATGATTGGTAGAGATTGTATATCTGGAGCCGCCAGCAAACCAGAGATAGGAGGGAAAGGGTATTGGTGCAGCACTGAATACTCCCACCATGTGGTGGTGCAGGGTACTGCAGTGCAAGTCCCCTTCAACTGAACGGAATCATAGTGTAGTGTTCTAGGGGGCTCTTCTTATATACTCAATACACTTACTTACTACTTACTACTTACTACTTTTACTTGATTTGTAGATTTCATTTGTTTCCTTTTCTATCAATCCCATGATCCCTCAGCAGAATATCACATGACCATTTAAAAAACTAAAACCACAGTCCTTTTTGCTAGCGGGGTGTGTACTGTGACCATCCACCCCAGTCAGGGAGTCTGGGGGCTTCTTATTTATAACCATGTGACCACAAGGGACCTGTCTCTAATAGGAGCTTCTACATTGTATTTGTAATGTGAGAATTGGGAACGTTACCCAAATTACACTAACAGGGAACCTGTCAGGAGCGATTTGGGACACTAAACAACCCACAGGTCCTTATGGAGCAGGTCCTTCGGTGTGGCGCATGCCCAATGAATTCTGGGTATTATCCTGGAATCCCTTGCTACTACATGAGAGGAAGCAGCAAGGCGAGATCTTCTGTTGTGAATCCGATGTGTCCCATTGGACCCGCATCTAGGGAAGTATAGGGTCCCAAACTGACCTGACAGGTTCCCTTTAATGTCCCAAACCTCACTGAAGGTCTGACAGTCTTGTATCAGACGGAACGCTTCCCCTCCCCTCGGCCGCCCAGGATTCGGATGAACAATACTATTAGTTCCTTATAGGGAAAGTTTCCCTGCAGCAACAATGTTACCAACAAAACAACAGAAAATCGGATCAAAGGCGAGAAACAAACTGTTGCTGTTGGTGGGATTTCCCGTAGATAAATCCATTTGTTTTTCCATCGTGGGGGGGGGCAGCTGGGAAAGTCTGATAACCAGCGCCCCCCGAGTATCTGGCAGAGACCCCAGCGCTCTGATACTAATGTTGATACCAGCCCCCCCCCCCTCCCTGGCACCAGCTGAGACCACATTCCCCGTGGCATAGCAGGGGTTAAATTATTCATGGCGGCGATGCAGATTTAAGACATCGAAGCCGAAGATATTTATTTTATTGGCTTATTTTTATTCTACTTACAGAGAGCGTGGAAAAGATTTTTCGGGAGCGATCTCTGCGAATTTATCTGTATAATAAAATTAGCTTCTATGGCGCCGGGTAAAACAGCTCCCAGGGTGACACTGATCCCGCACGTTATAAGAGCGCAACATCCCCGGCACATTCACGTCCTTCAGGCGTCCTCTGCTGTCACTTTTTTGACAGAGATAATTTTAGGAAGTTTTAGTGATTTTAAGGAAAGCTGGGTGACCCATACGGCTGCCCTGTCATGGGAAGTATCACCTGGCTGTTATATAATCCTATGTACACTGATTACTGCATACCTGGGCCAGTTTACCATTCAGGAGTCAGGAAAGCTGGGTGACCCATACGACTGCCCTGCCATAGGAATTATCACATGGCTGCTATATAATCCTATGTACACTGATTACTACATACCTGGGCCAGTTTACCATTCAGGAATTAAGAAAGCTGGGTGACCTATACGGCTGCCCTGTCATGGGAAGTATCACCTGGCTGTTATACAATCCTATGTACACTGTATATTGCATACCTGGGCCCTTTTACCATTCAGGAATTAGGAAAGCTGGGTGACCCATACAGAAGCCCTGCCATAGGAATTGTCACCTTGCTGTTATATAATCCTATGTACACTGATTACTGCATACCTGGGCCCTTTTACCATTCAGGAATCAGGAAAGCTGGGTGACCCATATGGTTGCCCTGCCATAGAAACTATCACCTGGCTGTTATATAATCCTATGTACACTGATTACTGCATACCTGGGCCCATTTACCATTCAGGAATCAGGAAAGCTGGGTGACCCATACCGCTGCCCTGCCATAGGAATTGTCACCTTGCTGTTATATTATCCTATGTACACTGATTACTGCATACCTGGGCCCTTTTACCATTCAGGAATCAGGAAAGCTGGGTGACCCATACCGCTGCCCTGCCATAGGAAGTATCACCTTGCTGCTATATGATCCTATGTACACTGATTACTGCATACCTGGGCCCTTTTACCATTCAGGAATCAGGAAAGCTGGGTGATATCAGATAGATCTTTTATTACATTTGCCATCCTGCTTAGGGACAAACTGAATCTGTAAATTTAACGTTATTACTTAATTTTCCATGCAGGCCCATAGTAAAGCTTCACGGTTACCCTTCCAACTGCTGTTACACATCCCAGTGAGGATATTACCTTGCCTTATCTATATGTATGTAAGCCAATTCACCTATCATTGAATAATTACATAAATCTATTTATCGGGACCTGAAAAGCTGGATGACTATCACAGCGGCCACCACGGAGGCCGTCACTTTGGTTTCCGATTCCATAAAATTGCTAATTTGGAGAGACATCTCCATTGGGTTTGTATCTCACTGACTACTAGGATCCCCACCACCCCGCAGATTAATTGAGGGTCCGTAAGACACCAACGGATCGGAAAGTGATAGCATATTCCACTATTATGAATTAATTTCCCTAAATTAGTAAAATAAGACCTAATTTGCCTTTTTGGGAAAGGAAAGTTGCAGCACTACCCCTGTGAACACTAACAGAAAACCCACGGAGTGTTATCCAGGTCTCCATAAACAGATGAACAGGGGGTCCGACACCTGGCACCCGGCACCAATAAGTTGTTTGAAGTTGAAACACTGTGACGTCCATTCTTCTTGTAGCCAATGAAAGTGCATGTAGTACCGAGCACGGCCACCATACAGTATACAGCAGCGTACATGCTGAGGGTCCCTGCACAACAGGGGGGACAATGTAGAGAATGTTAAGTAACAAATAGATACATTTCCCGGAATTCCTCTTCAATTGAAATAATAAATTGTATCTCTGGACTGGTCACATGACAGAGAAGTTTTTTAGGGACACAAATGAATCAATTCCAGCCAATCTTTGTTGCGGTCCCCTTCTTATCACGTATGAATGGTGAACACACGGCAGCGCTGCCTTTGAAGTCGCCTGACGCTGCTCCGGACGCTTCTAATGATGAATCTTGTTAGACCCGACATAGATCATTAACCGGAAAATCTTTTGTGAGACCAAAGGACCCTGTGGAATGCAGAAAAGTGGGAAAAGGGAAACACAACAAGACGTGTTTTATTCTATGGCCTGGGGTCTGTGAGCCCGTCACAGGTGGACACACGTTGGGCATCAGAGGAGCGGAATGAAAGCCTCGGCGCCCGCATGAGACCATTGTGCAGCACAGATATAGGATGTGATAGACGCCAAAGACGCAGGATACGTGTGTGCACAGCGCCGTATTCACTGCAATCTACTCACCCACATATCCATAAAGGGAATCTGTGGTATCTCTGACCACGGGGATAAGTATCTGACGGTCTGACCGCCGGAGCCTGAGCAAAACTGGAAATCAAAAGTCCCCGTAATGGGATAATCTCATGATTAATATTCATATCACATCATTCAGGCGCTGGTTAGGCCACAATTCCACACCAGGTCTGATCCGCAGGTGCATCACAGCCGCACATCGGAATTTATCAGGAGGCCGGAGCCTCGGGATGGATCTATCGAGTTCCAGCACATGATAAATGTGCCCCATGATATATAGGGTCCCCTCTTTGTGACTACACTAATCTCCTTCCAGGCTGCAGAGCACCGATGTGCAGCGACTCTCCAGGTCTACGGGAACAATGAAAAATAGACAATATTAAACACAGATATACCCCTTTAAGTGTCCAATTTAAACTCTATTCACTTCCACAGGACTTGCATAAACTGGACTGCAAGCAGTGGTGTAACTTGAGGGGCTGCAGCAGTTTCCCTTTTATGTAGGTGGGGGGCTTAGTACAAATTTTTAATTGGGTTCTAACTACCTCTACGTGCAGGTCACATACACTAATAGTAAACTGAGAGAAGTCCGAGCATAGACACTTTCACTTCATTCTGTACGTAACACAGATCCTTGTTTCTTAATTGCTCGGGGTCCTGGTGGTTAGAGCCCCACTCATCATACATTTGTACACAGTGGTTGTATCTGTAGTCGCCCTAGTATGATGTACCATTTATAGGTCTAGGCTTCTCCTATAGCTAAGAGGTACCATAGGGGTTCCCATTAGGCTCCTGGGATATCACATCGCAGTGAGTTGCCGCACTGATTATTCCCTAGTGGATTGGGGTTTTTTTAGAGTCTTTTTATAGGATATCCAAAGTCAGGAATCTACTAGTAGCTCCAAACAGTAGATTCCAAAAGTCCGGCTCATCCCGCGCCAGCACATCCATAGGGAGCCTGGACGCGCAGGGAGGTGGATCTGCAGAGCTGCTCAGGGCATGGAGTAGTATTAGCCACTGGAAGCTCATAGAGGCTACTCCATGCCCTGAGTATCCTGTGCATCTAATTATCATATAAAAGGAATAAAGGATTAAAATGGATACATTTTAGGAAATAGTGAAAGGTGTATAGGGACGGGTTAGAGGTTTGGACTCTACCATCTGGATCTCCGGTACAGGAGGACTCCAACCCCTACATATTACATGGGAAGCCGTGTATTTCAGCTATTTATCATCATGACACGACATCGGGATTTGTGCTGATCAGCTGATCTCTCAAGAGGAAGCAGTATACACTGGACTCTGATCTCTCGAGAGGAAGCAGTATACACTGGACTCTGATCTCTCGAGAGGAAGTAGTATACACTGGACTCTGATCTCTCCAGAGGAAGCAGTATACACTGGACTCTGATCTCTCAAGAGGAAGCAGTATACACTGGACTCTGATCTCTCGAGGGGAAGCAGTATACACTAGACTCTGATCTCTCGAGAGGAAGCAGTATACACTGGACTCTGATCTCTCGAGAGGAAGCAGTATACACTGGACTCTGATCTCTCGAGGGGAAGCAGTATACACTGGACTCTGATCTCTCAAGAGGAAGCGGTATACACTGGACTCTGATCTCTCGAGAGGAAGCAGTATACACTAGACTCTGATCTCTCAAGAGGAAGCAGTATACACTGGACTCTGATCTCTCCAGAGGAAGCAGTATACACTAGACTCTGATCTCTCGAGAGGAAGCAGTATACACTGGACTCTGATCTCTCGAGGGGAAGCAGTATACACTGGACTCTGATCTCTCGAGGGGAAGCAGTATACACTGGACTCTGATCTCTCCAGAGGAAGCAGTATACACTGGACTCTGATCTCTCCAGAGGAAGCAGTATACACTAGACTCTGATCTCTCCAGAGGAAGCAGTTTACACTGGACTCTGATCTCTCGAGGGGAAGCAGTATACACTGGACTCTGATCTCTCGAGAGGAAGCAGTATACACTGGACTCTGATCTCTCCAGAGGAAGCAGTATACACTAGACTCTGATCTCTCCAGAGGAAGCAGTATACACTGGACTCTGATCTCTCGAGGGGAAGCAGTATACACTGGACTCTGATCTCTCGAGAGGAAGCAGTATACACTGGACTCTGATCTCTCGAGGGGAAGCAGTATACACTGGACTCTGATCTCTCGAGAGGAAGCAGTATACACTGGACTCTGATCTCTCGAGAGGAAGCAGTATACACTGGATTCTGATCTCTCGAGAGGAAGCAGGATACACTGGACTCTGATCTCTCCAGAGGAAGCAGTATACACTGGACTCTGATCTCTCCAGAGGAAGCAGTATACACTAGACTCTGATCTCTCGAGAGGAAGCAGTATACACTGGACTCTGATCTCTCAAGAGGAAGCAGTATACACTGGACTCTGATCTCTCGAGAGGAAGCAGTATACACTGGACTCTGATCTCTCCAGAGGAAGCAGTATACACTGGACTCTGATCTCTCCAGAGGAAGCAGTATACACTAGACTCTGATCTCTCGAGGGGAAGCAGTATACACTGGACTCTGATCTCTCAAGAGGAAGCGGTATACACTGGACTCTGATCTCTCGAGAGGAAGCAGTATACACTAGACTCTGATCTCTCGAGAGGAAGCAGTATACACTAGACTCTGATCTCTCGAGGGGAAGCAGTATACACTGGACTCTGATCTCTCGAGAGGAAGCAGTATACACTGGACTCTGATCTCTCGAGAGGAAGCAGTATACACTGGACTCTGATCTCTCGAGAGGAAGCAGTATACACTGGACTCTGATCTCTCGAGAGGAAGCAGTATACACTGGACTCTGATCTCTCGAGGGGAAGCAGTATACACTGGACTCTGATCTCTCGAGAGGAAGCAGTATACACTGGACTCTGATCTCTCGAGAGGAAGCAGTATACACTGGACTCTGATCTCTCCAGAGGAAGCAGTATACACTAGACTCTGATCTCTCGAGGGGAAGCAGTATACACTGGACTTTGATCTCTCCAGAGGAAGCAGTATACACTGGACTCTGATCTCTCGAGAGGAAGCAGTATACACTGGACTCTGATCTCTCGAGAGGAAGCAGTATACACTGGACTCTGATCTCTCCAGAGGAAGCAGTATACACTGGACTCTGATCTCTCCAGAGGAAGCAGTATACACTGGACTCTGATCTCTCCAGAGGAAGCAGTATACACTGGACTCTGATCTCTCAAGAGGAAGCAGTATACACTGGACTCTGATCTCTCCAGAGGAAGCATAATACACTGGACTCTGATCTCTCCAGAGGAAGCAGTATACACTGGACTCTGATCTCTCGAGAGGAAGCAGTATACACTGGACTCTGATCTCTCGAGAGGAAGCAGTATACACTGGACTCTGATCTCTCGAGAGGAAGCAGTATACACTGGACTCTGATCTCTCAAGAGGAAGCAGTATACACTGGACTCTGATCTCTCGAGAGGAAGCAGTATACACTGGACTCTGATCTCTCGAGGGGAAGCAGTATACACTGGACTCTGATCTCTCCAGAGAAAGCAGTATACACTGGACTCTGATCTCTCCAGAGGAAGCAGTATACACTGGACTCTGATCTCTCGAGAGGAAGCAGTATACACTGGACTCTGATCTCTCGAGAGGAAACAGTATACACTAGACTCTGATCTCTCGAGAGGAAGCAGTATACACTGGACTCTGATCTCTCGAGAGGAAGCAGTATACACTGGACTCTGATCTCTCTAGAGGAAGCAGTATACACTGAATTATGATCTCTCGAGAGGAAGCATTATACACTGGACTCTGATCTCTCGAGAGGAAGCAGTATACACTAGACTCTGATCTCTCGAGAGGAAGCAGTATACACTGGACTCTGATCTCTCAAGAGGAAGCAGTATACACTGGACTCTGATCTCTCGAGAAGAAGCAGTATACACTGGACTCTGATCTCTCGAGAGGAAGCAGTATACACTGGACTCTGATCTCTCGAGAGGAAGCAGTATACACTGGACTCTGATCTCTCGAGAGGAAGCAGTATACACTGGACTCTGATCTCTCGAGAGGAAGCAGTATACACTGGACTCTGATCTCGCGAGAGGAAGCAGTATACACTGGACTCTGATCTCTCGAGAGGAAGCAGTATACACTGGACTCTGATCTCGCGAGAGGAAGCGGTATACACTGGACTCTGATCTCTCAAGAGGAAGCAGTATACACTGGACTCTGATCTCTCAAGAGGAAGCAGTATACACTAGACTCTGATCTCTCGAGAGGAAGCAGTATACACTGGACTCTGATCTCTCCAGAGGAAGCAGTATACACTGGACTCTGATCTCTCCAGAGGAAGCAGTATACACTGGACTCTGATCTCTCGAGAGGAAGCAGTATACACTGGACTCTGATCTCTCCAGAGGAAGCAGTATACACTGGACTCTGATCTCTCCAGAGGAAGCAGTATACACTGGACTCTGATCTCTCGAGAAGAAGCAGTATACACTGGACTCTGATCTCTCCAGAGGAAGCAGTATACACTGGACTCTGATCTCTCGAGAGGAAGCAGTATACACTGGACTCTGATCTCTCGAGAGGAAGCAGTATACACTGGACTCTGATCTCTCGAGAGGAAGCAGTATTCACTGGACTTTCAGACTCTCAGAAATTAATATATAATAAAACTTTTTGCCGATGTTAATCAGCAGAAACGTGTTTCATTTCGACACAGTTTTGCATGTTGAATTTTCCTTGCAATAGTCGTCAGAATTTGTTTTCCAACAAACCACATGTATTCGAGATGGAAGAGAGAGAAAAGATCACATATTGCAACCCCAGAGCAGCTGCAGGCAAATGCTGGCTGACCGGCTGTCGAGGAACCAGCTGGGAAAAGTAGCCTCACAACAGCTGGAGAAGACCTTGATGTGGACTTCAAAATGTATTTACACAGAAGGAAAGTCAACTCAACCAAAAAGTCAGTGTTCACTACTTCGACAATTGTTACTATACAGGGTACAATGTGCCTTTACTTTATCAAAGCCTAAAGGGATTGTTTCATGAAGCACGGGGACATCCTAGTCCTTGTCCTTGGCCAACAGGGGAGACCTGTACAAGGCAACCAGTAGAGCAACTGGAAAGTAGAAAAGAATATGTACAATACATAAGATGTTCTGCATCATGGATGTCAATTGGACCCTCACAACAAGAACTGGGATGGAGATAATTTGAGCCATGTGACATCTTCTCCCTTTGACCTCCAATATGGAAGACCTAACTAGACCACAAAATGTTGGAATGTACAACCTAGACAAGGTTGAAATACTGAGAAACCATGTGAAAAGTTCTTCTTCCAGAGGACGCGGCATATCTACAGGATGGACCATCGATTTTTAGCCGTTATGGATTCAACTTTCTTCTCCCTATAATCGAGCACTCTAGATCAATTTTAAACTCCATGGCAGCTTTTAAACAGTTAATGCCAAAAATCTGTGACTGCACCAATGGCAAGCTTTACCGGCAGTGTGGTTGAGCGTGGAATCCAGGCATGGACTTTTACTGGCAAAGTATGGTGTGAACTTGAACTTTGCCACATATTCTTACTTAGGACTCCCACTATTAACATCTGTGATTGGTGCTGGCTCTGATTGGGGGTGTTTACTCATTTAAAGGAACTTGTCCACTCATTACTAGTTAACACCCACAATTGGTGCCAGAACCTGATGCCTTCGGGGACTGTTGATCCTAGGGAAAATGGCTTTGCCGTCAGCAATGAAAGGGTTAACAAGTGCATTCGTTGCCAGCCCTGATTACAAAAGATACCAGTGGGGGTGTGCCCAAACTTCTGACTGAAAGGCCCCCGAACCCCCAATGTTAGGCACAGACCCGAACATTGGAGTTCTGGTCCACTCATCCCTAATTACGACTACATGGATCTGTTTGTAACCTGAGTTAGGTTGGTTTCCCATACAGTATCTACTTATTACTATGGTTCACCACATAGTGACCATATACACTCACCGGCCACTTTATTAGGTACACCTGTCCAACTGCTCGTTAACACTTAATTTCTAATCAGCCAATCACATGGCGGCAGTGCATTTAGGCATGTAGACATGGTCAGGACAATCTCCTGAAGTTCTCCCGAGCATCAGTATGGGGAAGAAAGGTGATTTGAGGCCTTTGAACGTGGCATGGTTGTTGGTGCCAGAAGGGCTGGTCTGAGTATTTCAGAAACTGCCGATCTACTGGGATTTTCACGCACAACCATCTCTAGGGTTTACAGAGAATGGTCCGAAAAAGAAAAAACATCCAGTGAGCGGCAGAGGTCAGAGGAGAATGGGCAGACTGGTTCGAGCTGATAGAAAGGCAACAGTGACTCAAATCGCCACCCGTTACAACCAAGGTAGGCAGAAGAGCATCTCTGAACGCACAGTACGTCCAACTTTGAGGCAGATGGGCTACAGCAGCAGAAGACCACACCGGGTGCCACTCCTTTCAGCTAAGAACAGGAAACTGAGGCTACAATTTGCACAAGCTCATCGAAATTGGACAGTAGAAGATTGGAAAAACGTTGCCTGGTCTGATGAGTCTCGATTTCTGCTGCGACATTCGGATGGTAGGGTCAGAATTTGGTGTCAACAACATGAAAGCATGGATCCATCCTGCCTTGTATCAGCGGCTCAGGCTGGTGGTGGTGGTGTCATGGATCCATCCTGCCTTGTATCAGCGGCTCAGGCTGGTGGTGGTGGTGTCATGGATCCATCCTGCCTTGTATCACCGGGTCAGGCTGGTGGTGGTGGTGTCATGGATCCATCCTGCCTTGTATCAGCGGCTCAGGCTGGTGGTGGTGGTGTCATGGATCCATCCTGCCTTGTATCAGCGGCTCAGGCTGGTGGTGGTGGTGTCATGGATCCATCCTGCCTTGTATCAGCGGCTCAGGCTGGTGGTGGTGGTGTCATGGATCCATCCTGCCTTGTATCAGCGGCTCAGGCTGGTGGTGGTGGTGTCATGGTGTCTTTGGGCCCCTTGGTACAACGCCACAGCCTACCTGAGTATTGTTGCTGACCATGTCCATCCCTTTATGAGCACAATGTACCCTGTAACATCTGATGGCTACTTTCAGCAGGATAATGCGCCATGTCATAAAGCTGGAAGCATCTCAGACTGGTTTCTTGAACATGACAATGAGGTCACTGGACTCAAATGGCTCCACAGTCACCAGATCTCAATCCAATAGAGCATCTTTGGGATGTGGTGGAACGGGAGATTCGCATCATGGATGTGCAGCCGACAAATCTGCGGCAACTGTGTGATGCCATCATGTCACTATGGAGCAAAATCTCTGAGGAGCTTCCAGCACCTTGTTGTATCTATGCCACGAAGAATTGAGGCAGTTCTGAAGGCAAAAGGGGGTCCAACCCGTTACTAGCATGGTGCACCTAATAAAGTGGCCGGTGAGTGTAGTTCCACCATATAATGACCCAATTATACTCCCACTCCATCCTCTGCAGCTTTGCCTTTTTAGTTTGGTATAAAGTGGGTCATCGGGAGTCTCTCATCTTTCGTCCTGGCAGGACTTCTTCCAGATGTTTCTCTTTAGTTCCAAAAAAAAAAAGAGCAAATGACATATCTGATATCTGATCTGATTACCCCGATACCCTGGCGAGTAATCTCCTGCTCCTGGGGTGGTCAGACCCTGTAACTATTGGTACTTCCCCATGAACCCATAGCAGACAACCGATCCCAGAAGTCTTTTTTACTTTAGGACAACTCAGGGGGACTTCCAAAAACCCAATTTTGCCAATCAACGAAGATCACGATCACACATGTATTCCCAGTCCTTAATAGTTGAAGGGTAGTTGTCCCCCCTATGGACCCTAGTTCGGTACCTAAATGGGGCAATATGGTGAATAGGGTTGAACTGGTTCAGGATCGGGTTCGAAAAGTTCGTTAAAACCTCAAAGTTCAGTTTGGGTGCCTAAATCTGAGGGCCCACCCCTACCGGTAACAGTTGCTATTGTTGCTGTCACCACTTAAAGGGAAAACTGTTGCCACATTATTCACAAATACAGCTACAGCAGGTTCCCATAGAGCCCTATTAACTAACTGACCCCCTTCTTTTAGCAAAAAATAGTTCCCCTCAGATTCTCTTTATAATTTTACATGGTATCCAGGGATGTCTATAGCAAGTCGAGGCGGGCGTGGCCTCCTCTGGCTGAATCCGGCAGCTCCTCCCCATGCTTTCTCTGCATGCAGCAGTAATGTCACGTGACCAAAGTGACATCATTGCAGGTTAGCCTCTGAACATTTGCAAACTGTACACCAGGCATATATCTCATGAAATCACAGCATATCATATCACATGTAATCACAGCAGTAGCATGGAGAGGAGTAGAAGTCTATGGAGGCTGCTGTGATTTTATAATGTGGTCAGATTTGTGCATGGGGTACAGTTTGCTAATGTTAAGAGACTAAAGGACCTGTGATGATGTCACCCTGGTCACATGATGTTAGGCCGCGCCCCTCGACTCGCTCAATAGATTCTTAGATACCAGGCAAGGTTATAACTCTGAATTTATGGGGATGTGAGGGAAACTATTTTAGCTAAAAGCAGGGGGTCAGATAGTTACTAGGGCTCTATAGGAACCTGTCACTAGCTGTATATGTGAGAAAGGTGCCATTTTCCCTAGAATCCTTACTCCATGTGACGCCATCGGGGAGCGACAATCCTAGGGAAGAAGTCAACCCTGATCCGAACTTCTAGCTGATGTCTGGGTTCGGCACAGACTCGAACATTGAGGGTTTGGGTCTGCTGAACCCTAATGGACAATATTCTGCATATTAGTGTCATATTTTGCTTTATTTATTATATTTTTGGCATAAAATGATTGGTTTTGGGTCAGTTGAGAGTCCTAAGAGATTTGTCGCGTACGGCAGCAGATAAGCTCCGGGGGACGCGTCGACCAGTGGTTCTCGGCTTATATTTCCCATTTAGAAAATGTTTTGTGATATCTCCTGGAACATATTTGTGGCACAGAAGATTCAGTTCACAGAATAACTTAATAATTTCACCTGATGCTGTTAAATAAACAGGCTGGAAAAAAAATTGGGTACAAGTCGACTCAATTCTTTGCATCGTGAAATTGTCCATTTTCATCCTGATATCGGGAAGCGTCAGCTGCTCCTTCCAGACTCCGCTTCAAGGGGAAAATGAGATGATATGTGACACCCTGGTCTCACTTGTTGGCGGCCATTTATCTCGGAGGTAGCACGCGGCTGCACATATCTCTAAGCCTCCAGGAGCCCAGCGCAGGCTACAGAGCCGCAGCCCAAATAGGGGGGAACAAATAGAAGAGTGTGATCCAGTCCCAGGAGCCACACAGCAGCGAAAGGGAAATAATTATAGGGAAGAACACAAAATGTCATCTCTCAGCTGCCAGAACCGAATATATGCTTGTTATACTGGAAGCAAAATGGCGCTGATCTGGTGCAAAATTATCAAACACATATATTATAATAAGGAAGATAATACAGATCAATCTGCAGGCAACATGTTATAGAGCAGGAAGAGCTGAGTGGATTGTACATAGTGTCCTATCTGCAGGCAGCATGTTATAGAGCAGGAGGAGCTTAGCAGATTGTACATAGTGTCCTATCTGCAGGCAGCATGTTATAGAGCAGGAGGAGCTGATCGGATTGTACATAGTGTCCTATCTGCAGGCAGCATGGTATAGAGCAGGAGGAGCTGATCGGATTGTACATAGTGTCCTATCTGCAGTCAGCATGTTATAGAGCAGGAGGAGCTGAGCAGATTGTACATAGTGCCCTATCTGCAGGCATCATGTCATAGAGCTGGAGGAGCTGAGCAGATTGTACACAGTGTCCTATCTGCAGGTAACATGTTATAGAGCAGGAGGAGCTGAGCAGATTTTACCTAGTGTCCTATCTGCAGTCAGCATGTTATAGAGCTGGAGAAGCTGAGCAGATTGTACATAGTGTCCTATCTGCAGGCAGCATGTTATAGAGCAGGAGGAGCTGAGCAGATTGTACATAGTTTCCTAACTGCAGGCAGCATGTTATAGAGCAGGAGGAGCTGAAAGGATTGTACATAGTGTCCTATCTGCAGTCAGCATGTTATAGAGCAGGAGGAGCTGAAAGGATTGTACATAGTGTCCTATCTGCAGGCAGCATGTTATAGAGCAGGAAGAGCTGGGCAGATTGTACATAGTGTCCTATCTGCAGGCAGCATGTTACAGAGCAGGAGTGGCTGAGCAGATTGTACATAGTGTCCTATCTGCAGGCAGCATGTTATAGAGCAGGAGGAGCTGGGCAGATAGGACACTATGTACAATCTGCAGGCAGCATGTTATAGAGCAGGAGGAGCTGAGCAGATTGTACATAGTGTCCTATCTGCAGGCAGCATGTTATAGAGCAGGAGGAGCTGGGCAGATAGGACACTATGTACAATCTGCAGGCAGCATGTTATAGAGCAGGAGGAGCTGAGCAGATTGTACATAGTGTCCTATCTGCAGGCAGCATGTTATAGAGCAGGAGCACATAGTAATATGATTAAGAACTGATCAAGTTCATAAAAACATGAACTGAATAAAAAATCCTGAGGTTAAAGGTTGAAGTTTGAGAATAGGAAGCGGTGACCCCGCAGATGCTGAGTGACATGAGGGACGTGTCCTCCTGATAGTAATGGAGGATCTTTAGTGCAGGGGGGTGTCAGGGGTGACCCCGGGGGATGTAGTGACCTGAGGATGGATGGATATTGTCTATATATACATGAAGAATAACACAATAGAGAATGGGATTTCCTGTAGGGATCACTGATCCGTGTTCTGCTTACACCCGGATCTGACACCTTGTCACATGATAACAGCCTCTACTCAAGACATCAAACATTATATGATCAGAGTCCAACAATCCTGGGAAATGAAAGGATTTTCGTACATTTTTCCCTGATGGATTGCTGATACATATGATCTGTGGTGGGGGTCTTACTCACACATTGTATATTCAGTGCAGCACCTGGTATGTAATGCGCATGCGCCATACACAGCAGATATTGGGAGTGCAGTACATGGAGGAGCATGGATTCTGGTCATTGTGTGACTTGTTAGCTGTAGCCTCTGCTCGTAAGATTTACTGATCAGTGGAGACCTAGCTGCTGTAACCTAACTCTCCTCCTACCCTATAGACCTAACTGCTGTGACCTACCTCACCTCCTACCATCTAGACCTAGCTGCTGTGACCTACCTCTCCTCCTACCCTATAGACCTAGCTGCTGTGACCTACCTCTCCTCCTACCCTATAGACCTAGCTGCTGTGACCTACCTCACCTCCTACCATCTAGACCTAGCTGCTGTGACCTACCTCTCCTCCTACCCTATAGACCTAGCTGCTGTGACCTACCTCTCCTCCTACCCTATAGACCTAGCTGCTGTGACCTACCTCACCTCCTACCATCTAGACCTAGCTGCTGTGACCTACCTCTCCTCCTACCCTATAGACCTAGCTGCTGTGACCTACCTCTCCTCCTACCCTATAGACCTAACTGCTGTGACCTACCGCTCCTACTACCCTACAGACCTAGCTGCTGTGACCTACCTCTCCTCCTACCCAATAGACCTAGCTGCTGTGACCTACCGCTCCCCCTCCTCTCTGGACCTAACTGCCGTGACTTACCTCTCACCCTACCCTCTAGACCTAGCTGCTGTTACTTACCTCTCACCCTACCCTCTAGACTAGCTGCTGTGACTTACCTCTGACCCTACCCTCTAGAGCTAGATGCTGTGACTTACCTCTGACCCTACCCTCTAGACCTAGCTGCTGTGACTTACCTCTGACCCTACCCTCTAGACCTAGCTGCTGTGACCTACCGCTCCTCCTCCCCTCTAGAACTAGCGGCTGTGACTTATTGTTCCCCCTTCCATCTAGAACTAGCTGCTGTGACCTACCTCTCACCCTGTCTTACAGACCTAGCTTCTGTGACTTCTCCCCTTCCCCTCTAGACCTAGCGGCTGTGACCTACCTCACCTCCTACCATCTAGACCTAGCTGCTATAACTTACTCTCAACCTACCCTCTAGACCTAACTGCTGTCACTTACCTCTCACCCTACCCTCTAGACCTAGCTACTGTGACTTACCTCTCACCCTACCCTCTAGACCTAGCTACTGTGACTTACCTCTGCCCCTACCCTCTACACCTAGCTGCTGTGACTTACCTCTCACCTTACCCTCTAGATCTAGCTGCTGTGACTTACTGTCCCCCCTTTCACCTAGACCTAGCTGCAGTGACCTACCTTTCACCCTACCTATAGACCTAGCTGCTGCAACTTAATGCTCCCCCTGCCCTCTAGACCTAGCTCTAGACCTTACCTCTAGACCTAGCTGCTGTGACTTACTGCTCCTCCTACCCTCAGACCTAGCTGCTGTGACCTACCTCTCACCCTACCCTATAGACCTAACTGCTGTGACTTACTGCTCCCCTTCCTCTCTAGACCTAGCTGCTGTGACTTACCTCTCACACTCACCTTTCCATAGACTGCTCTGTAACCAGACACTTCAGAGTCCAAGGTCAATGAGCCTGCAGAGAAGCCCGGAGCACAGGAGGTTAGTCATTTCATGCAGTTAGCGAGTGGGATCGGTTTGCCTTAGTCCGGGGAAGGGCATTCCAGAGAATTGGTGCAGCTCGGGAGAAGTCCTGGAGACGTGAGTGAGAGGTTGAATGCAGTTTATCTGGCAGATCCCATTGACCACAATATCTGAATTCGATTGTTCAACATCTTGTAGATTGAGTCCACGACCCAGATGTGAATTTAGCTTTAAGCTGTTAAATAATGAACAGATCACGGTTCAGTTTTTCATCCTTGACTTTTGTGCACTGCGAGTACTTATTATATTCCTTATACAGAGTCTGTAATAGGATTGAATACACATATGTACCGATGTATTACAAAACTAAATCTCATGTAAATTAATAGAAATAGTCAAAGTTTCTTGTATTGCTCTTTATTGAGCAGTTTTGCCTGAATTCTTCATGTACGTTGATGATGTAATATCTGTGGGTCAGTTATAGGCAATGTGTGTTTCTGGGCCAGTACCTGGGAAAATCCGGAACAGAAAGTTACATAATGTATCAAAAGTTCAATATGTAAAGGGGTTGTCATAAGATCAACACTTATCTCCTAACTCCGGGACCTCCCTGTGATAGGGGGTAGGGGTTTATCTTAGGACGACCCCTTTAGGAAATAATTATTGATTATTATTAAAAAAAATGTTTATGCAATTTTGTGATATCCTTGTGTATGGAATATTCTGGGAAGATTTAAGAAAATCTACCATCAAAATCCTCATAAACCAGGGGGCATAACTCATAGATCCAGGCATATATTTGTTATCCTTGGCCTCCTTCCTTCTAAATCAACTTTAAAAATGATGCTAATGAGAAAGGCGCTAGGGAGTGTCACCAGAGCCCCTCCATGCTCTAGCTTCAACGGCTGTTACACAGTCTCCCACCTCCCCTCTGCTCCCTCAACAATCCCTCTGCCTGCTGTAATCTCACACAGTGGAAGGGGGTAAGTGATCCTGCACAGTGTTACAGTCTGTGAAGCTACAGCACAGAGCGGCTCTGGTAACACCCCCTCAGTCCTTCTGGCTCATTAGCTTAATTTTAAAAGGCCTTAAGAAAGAAGGAGGCCATGGATAACAAATATAAGAAGATTAATACAGTCTCATTGCCTGGATCTATGAGTAATGTCCCTGGTTTATGGTTTGATGGGAGATGATATCTGTGTTATGCCCCTCCCCCTGATATTGTAGCACAAGGTTTCCTTTTCCATGGAATGTTCCTTAAAATGTTGTATAATGAGTAATTCTGTTGATTGATGCAATTGATAAAATGTCGGATTTGAATTAACCTTTGTCGGTATTTGTGAAACTGTTCAGAATTCCAATACGTAAAGTTTTATGAAGTGTAAATCTCCACAAGAGGGTAGAAAACACGCACCACATCATGATTAGGGACGCATCCGACCTGAGTGAAGTTGGCCCCCCCACCTTGTTCAAATCAAACAAAATTGGTGTCAAACGTTTGTGCTACGTTTGTGCTGGTTTGTGCAGCAGAAATTTTCGTTTGTGCCGCTATCGTTTTTAAGATTTTAATGAAAGTTTCCAGAGGTCATCAGAGGTCAACCAGCCCCCCCACATTGCCCAAACCAAACAAAACTGGTGCCTAACAATTCTGCTACGTTTGTGCTGGTTTGTGCTGCTCAAATTTTTGTTTGTGCTGCTATTGTTTTGAATATATGAACAAAAAGTTAAAGTTCAAAAGTTCAGCCAGCCCCCCCACATTAACTGAATCAAACAAAACTGGTGTCAAACGTTAGTGCTACGTTTGTGCAGGTTTGTGCAGCAAAAAGTTTCGTTTGTGCCGCTATCATTTTTAATATATTCATACTTTTTTGCAGAGGTCATCAGAGTTCATTTCTTCCAAAGTACAATGTGTTTTCTAGCTCCCCCTGGTGATCAAACCAGGGAAGTGTCAGTAGGTTTGTTTTTTACCAGTTCATCCTAAACACCTCAGACACCTGAACATACCTTAAAAATTATAGCGGCACAAACAAAATTTTTTGCTGCACAAACCAGCACAAAGGTAGCACTAACGTTTGACACCAGTTTGGTTTGATTTGGTTAATGTGGGGGGGGCTGCTTGAACTTTTGAACTTTAATTTTTTGTTCATATATTCAAAACAGAAGCAGCACAAACAAAAATTTGCGTAGCACAAACCAGCACAAATGTAGCAGAATTGTTCGGCACCAGTTTTGTTTGATTTGGGCAATGTGGGGGGGGGGCTGGTTGACCTCTGATGACCTCTGGAAACTTTCATTAAAATCTCGAAAACGATGGCGGCACAAACAAAAATTTTTGCTGCACAAACCAGCACAAACGTAGCACAAACGTTTGACACCAATTTTGTTTGATTTGAACAAGGTGGGGGGGCCAACTTCACTCAAGTACGCATCCGCTATAGTATCTTAGGCTTCTTCTAGTGTTAGCCATAAATAATAGGACACCTCAGGGCAGGTCTTCCAAGCCCAGGAAGACCTATACAAACAATGGGAAATGCCGAAGGCTTGAGGGTGGGGGGGGGGGGGGGTGGATTTGGTGTTTGGACGTTCTTGATGTGTTATCACTGGTGTGCCGTGGTGATGTGGTGATGTGCGTCATTCTATACTGCAGTGTGATGTGCCGTGCCGTGTAGTCACAGTGGACCGTGTTTCCATCTCTGTGATTTTGAAGGCCATCCTTATTGCAGCACCGGTAGATTAAAATATTTACTAATATATGAATGATTCTTTTTTTAATTTTTTAGTTTTTTTATTTGTCATTGAGCATTTTTGCAAAAATTTCCAGAAAAAAAAATTGTTAAAATTGGAAGTTCAAGCATCATCAAGCAAGAGTAGTTCAGGTTCAGATCGAGACGTTTTTTTCTTGTTGCCAACTTTGACCACACCAAAACACGACCTTTATATCGTATCTTATAGAAGTTCCATTGCTATTGTTCTCTAGCAAGTTAAACATGTTGTACATTTGGAAAAATTCTCAAAAAAACTGCTTCCAACTTTTCATTTTTCATCGAAATTATCTCAACAATTGGTTTAGATGGACAACCTTCCCGAAAACACTGACACTGGTGAAGGCATCTGCCCCCCTTCATCATCACAATCCCTTTAAGAATAGGATAAGACATTGAGGCACATTTACTAAGGATTGACGGACCGTGATTCCGTCGGATTTTCCCGAATATTTCCATTTTGCGCCGATTGCCCCGGGTTTTTGGCGCACGCGATCGGATTGTGGCACATTGGTGCTGGCTTTCACGCGACATAAATCGGGGGGCGTGGCCGTCGGCCAACCCGACGGATTCGGGAAAAACCGCGGAATTTAAAAAACTAAATGTGGCGCAAGACCAGCACTCACATGCACCGGGAAGAAGAAGGTGAACTCCGGCGGACCTCGGCGCAGCAGCGACACCTGCATGAACTCGGGCGCACGATCTTAGTGAATCGCGCCGGACCCGAATCCACGTCGGACGAAGCACAGCGGGATCGCAACAGTACCGGGTAAGTAAATCTGCCCCATTGAGAGCTGAGTCAATATTCTAGATTTGTACGGATCTTCTGAATTTCCAAACTTTGAGTTATTCTCTTAAATTGGATTGTAAATCCTTTTGAAAAGAGCAATAGAATTTCCAAACTATAACCACAGCATTGAGTGGACCCTCTATAGCAGTGGTTCTCAACCTGTGGGTCGGGACCCCAGCGGGGGTCGAACGACCAAAACCGGGGGTCGCCTAAAGCCATCGGAGCCGAAATTTTACTGTGTTTTTACTGCGAGTTGCATGGTTTGGGGTCACCACAGCATGAGGAACTGTATTGCGGGGTCACAGCATTAGAAAGGTTGAGAACCACTGCTCTATAGGTTCTACATCCGAGCTGGTGACCCATGTGATCGGTGCCAGGATCCAGGATCTACCTGATGATGTCACGGTGTTGCTGATCGCAGGTGTTACCGGTGGGGTCGAGCGTTTATGTTCGGCATAACTCACCGAGCTCAAACCTGAAGGGGTCTTCACATCCATAGCCGTGACCCTACATGGACACTGATGGCTGGTGAAATATCTATAAGTTTCAACATTCTATGAAAGATCTTTGAGATCTCCACAACCGGATGTAACCATCAATTCAGATGATTTTTGATATTGTTGTGAAAATTTTTCTAATGCGCTTCATTAAGAAATTATTAGTTTGTAAAGAAACAAAGTGGCCTTTAGTTACAATGTTACTTCTAAGTTGCTATGGCAAATCTACAGGAGTGAAGACAAGTCTCTTAGCCTTTTCAGCTCTCCCTGGCCGTATTATACTATGATTTAACGTTGAAGCCGAAAGTGAAGACGTTAATCCTCACTGCTCAGAGCTGTTTGACGAAACAAAGTTTTAATCACCAGAGGTGATACAAAGCTTCTTTACTGTAAGAACTGTCAATCTGTGGAATAGCCGAGCTCAGGCGCTGGTCACAGCAGGGAGAGCAGAGAGCTCAGGCGCTGGTCACAGCAGGGACAGCAGAGAGCTCAGGCACTGGTCACAGCAGGGACAGCAGAGAGCTCAGGCGCTGGTCACAGCATGGACAGCAGAGAGCTCAGGCGCTGGTCACAGCAGGGACAGCAGAGAGCTCAGGCGCTGGTCACTGCAGGGACAGCAGAGAGCTCAGGCGCTGGTCACAGCAGGGAGAGCAGAGAGCTCAGGCGCTGGTCACAGCATGGACAGCAGAGAGCTCAGGCGCTGGTCACAGCAGGGACAGCAGAGAGCTCAGGCGCTGGTCACAGCAGGGACAGCAGAGGCTCAGGCGCTGGTCACAGCAGGGACAGCAGAGAGCTCAGGTGCTGATCACAGCAGGGACAGCAGAGAGCTTCAAGCAGGGCCTAGATGACTATTTACTTCTAAATAACTTTGACAGTTATGTCTTATAAAATTGTTTCCCCAAAATCCCTTCCTCATCCAATCCCTTCCCTTCCTTGGTTAAACTTGATGGACATGTGTCTATTTTCAACCGTATAAACTATGATACTATGAACTATGTAAGATAAAATATGAGCTCACCCCCCCCCCACACACACACACAATATAGAAAATTATAGAAAGACTGTTATACTGTAATAGTGATATTCTTATTATAAGATTAATTACACGGCATTTGCAGCTTATAACCACCATCAGAAGTGGTAGGTTTCCTTTAAACACGAGTGGCACATGTGCGCTGCCATAAACTCCAGCATAGAGATGAGCGGAACCCATAGTTTTGGCTTGAGAATGCGCTAGATAGCGCGAAACGGACCGTCACCAGGCTCTGCGCTGTTCCTGTACAGCATCACACAATAAAGCTTTATGCACGCTGCATCGATGAGTGCCGCTTTTCTATCTTGATTCCGGATTCATATAGAGCATAGGGGCACATTTGCTTACCCAGTCCTGTCACGATCCCCGAGGTGCGTTGTCCGGCGAGGATGAAGTCCGGCGCGATTCACTAAGATTGTACGCCCGATATCCTGCATGTGTCACTTCCCCGCTCAGGTCCCCGGAGTTCACCTTCTTCTTCCTGGTGCATGTAAGTGCATTGTCCGTGTATAATGCGCTGTGCGGGGTTTCACTAAGATCGTGCGCCCGATATCCTGCATATGTCGCTTCCCCACTCAGGTCCCCGGAGTTCACCTTCTTCTTCCTGGTGCATGTAAGTGCATTGTCCGTGTATAATGCGCTGTGCGGGGAGTCACTAAGATCCTGCGCCCGATATCCTGCATGTGTCGCTTCCCCGCTCAGGTCCCCGGAGTTCACCTTCTTCTTCCTGGTGCATGTAAGTGCATTGTCCGTGTATAATGCGCTGTGCGGGGAGTCACTAAGATCCTGCGCCCGATATCCTGCATGTGTCGCTTCCCCGCTCAGGTCCCCGGAGTTCACCTTCTTCTTCCTGGTGCATGTAAGTGCATTGTCTGTGTATAATGTGCTGTGCGGGGAGTCACTAAGATCCTGCACCCGATATCCTGCATGTGTCGCTTCCCCGCTCAGGTCCCCGGAGTTCACCTTCTTCTTCCTGGTGCATGTAAGTGCATTGTCCATGTATAATGCACTGTGCGGGGAGTCACTAAGATCCTGCACCCGATATCCTGCATGTGTCGCTTCCCCGCTCAGGTCCCCGGAGTTCACCTTCTTCTTCCTGGTGCATGTAAGTGCATTGTCTGTGTATAATGCGCTGTGCGGGGAGTCACTAAGATCGTGCACCCGATATCCTGCATGTGTCGCTTCCCCGCTCAGGTCCCTGGAGTTCACCTTCTTCTTCCTGGTGCATGTAAGTGCATTGTCCGTGTATAATGCGCTGTACGGGGAGTCACTAAGATCGTGCACCCGATATCCTGCATGTGTCGCTTCCCCACTCAGGTCCCCGGAGTTCACCTTCTTCCTCCTGGTGCATGTAAGTGCATTGTCCGTGTATAATGCGCTGTGCGGGGAGTCACTAAGATCCTGCACCCGATATCCTGCATGTGTCGCTTCCCCGCTCAGGTCCCTGGAGTTCACCTTCTTCTTCCTGGTGCATGTAAGTGCATTGTCCGTGTATAATGCGCTGTGCGGGGAGTCACTAAGATCCTGCCCCCGATATCCTGCATGTGTCACTTCCCCGCTCAGGTCCCCGGAGTTCACCTTCTTCTTCCTGGTGCATGTAAGTACATTGTCTTTCGACACAATTTGAATTTTAAAACCCGCGCTCAGTTCGAATCAGTTGGGTTAGCCAACGGCCACGCCCCCTATTTGTGTCGCATGAAAGTCGGCGCGAATGCGGTCCGCGGACCCTTAGTAAATGTGCCCCACAGTTTTAGCGTGGGTTTGACTACGTGACCAGGATGTATTGCCGGATTGCTGGCCAAACAGCCAATCCGGCAAATATTGACACCCCTTGCAACTAACAATAGTTGTGAGTGGCCAGGATGTGTCTCCAAGGACAATCCTGCAATACATCCGGGTCATGTTTGCCCTCACCAAACCTGAACGATGGGGAGCGATGATCCTCAGGAAAATGGCACTGGTGGCATTTAAACAGTAACACCCGTTATCACTGCCAGCATTGATCGCCAGTTGGGTTCTGGTCCTCAAACCAAACTTTTGGGTTTGGTTTGCTATTGGATCTGCTCATCCCTATCAACAATCCAATTAATAGAATATAAAAGTGTCCAACCACCTCTTATACTTGGTGGGATTCCCATCCATCTTTGGACATCTCATGGATCTCTTTGGTGACACCTAAACAGGGAACATTAAGGATAAGGTTTATTGCCTACATTTCTAAAGATTACTGTAGCTCAATAACTTATTATCTCCTCCATCTACCCATGGATGAGGTCCTGGTCTTCAGCTCTGACCATGTATGGCCAATACTCTGCCCCTCGATAATCTGCCCGGATACTTTTCACCAAGACTAATAATACAAATAGAAGTTTCTACATTTGAATAAATACAAGTAGCGCCATAATTCTTCGCCCGCAGCTTCCATTGTTCAGCGCAGCCTGAAATGAGCCGAGGCCGGATGACAAATAGTCCCCAACAAATGCCAATACTTTCCTCATTTGTCTTTAATAAGGCTGGCACCGTGACTGGCACCAGCGCCGGTGATACTCAGCCCACTGCTCCCTTTGTGAAAGTGCAACTGGATCCCAGTTTGCAGGTTGCAAAACATCTTCAAAGACAAGGAGAACAGTAGGAGAAGAAATAGGAAAGCTTATGATGGCAGAGTAGTCATAGACACGAGCCAAGAGCCAAGAGGGCAGAGAACGAGGCAGGTTATCTGCAGCCGGGTGATTGATCTCACACTCCGATCCCACCCCAAAAAATGCAGAAAACAGTCAATGCAATTAGCCACGAGGGAAGACTCTTACAAAACATGTGCGGCGTGCAGGCAATTTCTCATTTCCAAACCATAATTAATTTGATGTTTAGATTAATTTCTTATGTTCTCCCAAAGGTGCAATGAAGGCATTTTTCCGTTACAATGAAGTTCATGGCTTATTGGGAAAATAAATCTAAGTGACAGTTTCTCTTCTGACTTTATCCGAGACTTTAACACCGGCCAAACGCTCTCCAAACATCCCATAAGATGGAGGGACCATTCATATCACCATCCGTAACCCATTGCTGGTAGACGCCATTAGGAAGCTGCAGCCTTAATAATAACCATGTCCCTCCTTATCACCGCCCAATAGGAAAGAGACAAATGAGGAGAAATAACCTGCAGCTGCATAAACCTCTGCCAGAAACTAGAGATATACATTGGGGATTTATGGACTCAGTGGGGGACATTTATCATACGCTGGCGCCCGTGCTTAGTAATAAACGCAGCCGGTGACTTTTCACATGTGAAAAGTCGCTAGCGGCAGTGAGTCCGCTGGCTCGGGGACAGTAACGGCCCACTCCCGGCCGGCCGCAACCCCCCCCCCCCCCCCTCACGTTCCTTCACACCCCACTGGCATTGACGTGGCGCAGAGGTCCTGATAAATATGCCCCAGTGTCACCATGTTAATAAATTCTCTCTCCTGGGTCACCAGTCCTATCTGCAGGCAGCATGTTACAGAGCAGGAGGAGCTGAGCAGATTGTACATCGTGTCCTATCTGCAGGCAGCATGTTACAGAGCAGGAGGAGCTGAGCAGATTGTACATAGTGTCCTATCTGCAGGCAGCATGTTATAGATCAGGAGGAGCTGAGCAGATTGTACACAATGTCCTATCTGCAAGCAGCATGTTACAGAGCAGGAGGAGCTGAGCAGATTGTACATAGTGTCCTATCTGCAGGCAGCATGTTACAGAGCAGGAGGAGCTGAGCAGATTGTACATAGTGTCCTATCTGCAGGCAGCATGTTACAGAGCAGGAGGAGCTGAGCAGATTGTACATAGTGTCCTATCTGCAGACAGCATGTTATAGATCAGGAGGAGCTGAGCAGATTGTACACAGTGTCCTATCTGCAAGCAGCATGTTACAGAGCAGGAGGAGCTGAGCAGATTGTACATAGTGTCCTATCTGCAGGCAGCATGTTACAGAGCAGGAGGAGCTGAGCAGATTGTACATAGTGTCCTATCTGCAGACAGCATGTTATAGATCAGGAGGAGCTGAGCAGATTGTACACAATGTCCTATCTGCAAGCAGCATGTTACAGAGCAGGAGGAGCTGAGCAGATTGTACATAGTGTCCTATCTGCAGGCAGCATGTTACAGAGCAGGAGGAGCTGAGCAGATTGTACATAGTGTCCTATCTGCAGGCAGCATGTTACAGAGCAGGAGGAGCTGAGCAGATTGTACATAGTGTCCTATCTGCAGACAGCATGTTATAGATCAGGAGGAGCTGAGCAGATTGTACACAATGTCCTATCTGCAAGCAGCATGTTACAGAGCAGGAGGAGCTGAGCAGATTGTACATAGTGTCCTATCGGCAGGCAGCATGTTATAGAGCAGGAGGAGCTGAGCACATTGTACATAGTGTCCCATCTGCAGGCAGCATGTTACAGAGCAGGGGGAGCTGAGCAGATTGTACATAGTGTCCTATCTGCAGGCAGCATGTTACAGAGCAAGAGGAGCTGAGCAGATTATACATAGTGTCCTATCTGCAAGCAGCATGTTACAGAGCAGGAGGAGCTGAGCAGATTATACATAGTGTCCTATCTGCAGGCAGCATGTTATAGAGCAGTAGGAGCTGAGCAGATTATACATAGTGTCCTATCTGCAGGCAGCATGTTATAGAGCAGGAGGAGCTGAGCAGATTGTACATAGTGTCCTATCTGCAAGCAGCATGTTACAGAGCAGGAGGAGCTGAGCAGATTGTACATAGTGTCCTATCTGCAGGCAGCATGTTATAGAGCAGGAGGAGCTGAGCACATTGTACATAGTGTCCTATCTGCAGGCAGCATGTTACAGAGCAGGAGGAGCTGAGCAGATTGTACATAGTGTCCTATCTGCAGGCAGCATGTTATAGAGCAGGAGGAGCTGAGCAGATTGTACATAGTGTCCTATCTGCAAGCAGCATGTTATAGAGCAGGAGGAGCTGAGCAGATTGTACATAGTGTCCTATCTGCAGGCACCATGTTACAGAGCAGGAGGAGCTGAGCAGATTGTACATAGTGTCCTATCTGCAGGCAGCATGTTACAGAGCAGGAGGAGCTGAGCAGATTGTACATAGTGTCCTATCTGCAGACAGCATGTTATAGATCTGGAGGAGCTGAGCAGATTGTACACAATGTCCTATCTGCAAGCAGCATGTTACAGAGCAGGAGGAGCTGAGCAGATTGTACATAGTGTCCTATCTGCAGCAGCATGTTATAGAGCAGGAGGAGCTGAGCACATTGTACATAGTGTCCTATCTGCAGGCAGCATGTTACAGAGCAGGAGGAGCTGAGCAGATTGTACATAGTGTCCTATCTGCAGGCAGCATGTTATAGAGCAGGAGGAGCTGAGTAGATTGTACATAGTGTCCTATCTGCAGGCAGCATGTTACAGAGCAGGAGGAGCTGAGCAGATTATACATAGTGTCCTATCTGCAAGCAGCATGTTACAGAGCAGGAGGAGCTGAGCAGATTATACATAGTGTCCTATCTGCAGGCAGCATGTTATAGAGCAGTAGGAGCTGAGCAGATTATACATAGTGTCCTATCTGCAGGCAGCATGTTATAGAGCAGGAGGAGCTGAGCAGATTGTACATAGTGTCCTATCTGCAAGCAGCATGTTACAGAGCAGGAGGAGCTGAGCAGATTGTACATAGTGTCCTATCTGCAGGCAGCATGTTATAGAGCAGGAGGAGCTGAGCACATTGTACATAGTGTCCTATCTGCAGGCAGCATGTTACAGAGCAGGAGGAGCTGAGCAGATTGTACATAGTGTCCTATCTGCAGGCAGCATGTTATAGAGCAGGAGGAGCTGAGCAGATTGTACATAGTGTCCTATCTGCAAGCAGCATGTTACAGAGCAGGAGGAGCTGAGCAGATTGTACATAGTGTCCTATCTGCAGGCAGCATGTTATAGAGCAGGAGGAGCTGGGCAGATTGTACATATTGTCCTATCTGCAGGCAGCATGTTATAGAGCAGGAGGAGCTGAGCAGATTGCACATAGTGTCCTATGTGCAGGCAGCATGTTATAGAGCAGGAGGAGCTGAGCAGATTGTACATAGTGTCCTATCTGCAGGCAGCATGTTATAGAGCAGGAGGAGCTAAGCAGATTGTACAAAGTGTCCTATCTGTAGGCAGCATATTATAAAGCAGGAGGAGCTGAGCAGATTGTACAAAGTGTCCTATCTGTAGGCAGCATGTTATAGAGCAGGAGGAGCTGAGCAGATTGTACATAGTGTCCTATCTGCAGGCAGCATGTTATAGAGCAGGAGGAGCGTAGCAGATTATACATAGTGTCCTATCTGCAGTCAGCATGTTATAGAGCAGGAGGAGCTGAGCAGATTGTACATAGTGTCCTATCTGCAGGCAGCATGTTATAGAGCAGGGGGAGCGTAGCAGATTATACATAGTGTCCTATCTGCAAGCAGCATGTTATAGAGCAGGAGGAGCTGAGCAGATTGTACATAGTGTCCTATCTGCAGGCAGCATGTTATAGAGCAGGAGGAGCTTCGCAGATTGTACATAGTGTCCTATCTGCAGGCAGCATGTTATAGAGCAGGAGGAGCTTCGCAGATTGTACATAGTGTCCTATCTGCAGGCAGCATGTTATAGAGCAGAGGAGCTGAGCAGATTGTACATAGTGTCCTATCTGCAGGCAGCATGTTATAGAGCAGGAGGAGCTGAGCAGATTGTACAAAGTGTCCTATCTGTAGGCAGCATGTTATAGAGCAGGAGGAGCTGAGCAGATTGTACATTGTGTCCTATCTGCAGGCAGCATGTTATAGAGCAGGAGGAGCTGAGCAGATTGTACATAGTGTCCTATCTGCAGGCAACATGTTATAGAGCAGAGGAGCTGAGCAGATTATACATAGTGTCCTATCTGCAGGCAGCATGTTATAGAGCAGAGGAGCTGAGCAGATGGTATATAATGTCAGTTATGCCAGCTTGCCAGTTATTGAGTTAAAGAGGTCATACAGAAAAAATATATATATTTTAAATGCTACAAAGGTCCAAAATAAAAATAATTGCTCAAACTTTCTGGGGATCCTTGGCTGTAACTCCTGGTCGTGATATTTGTAATGGGTCAGGCAGCTGGTATCCACTACTCTGCTCCTTCTACTCTATAATGTACCTGGAGATGCAACAGGTTTTTTAAGAGGCCGCGACCTGTAGTTTAGGACCCAATATTTTAAAAGACCAATAAAATAATAAAATAACTACAATTTCTTTTTAATTATTATTATTATCCCAGCGATATTAATCCTTGGACCTCATTGTCACACAACCCCTTGGAGCAGGCAGGTCTATTGGCAATCATTCAGCTAAGAAGAATCACTGAGTATTTTGGGTAACATTGGAGCGGGTGCAGGTGTCTCTATTGTTCCGGCCCTTGTAGGAGAAGTCAGGCAGAAACCTTTGGCTGAACAATCTGGTGCCGGTTAGAAAGCCAAGAACTACTTCATGTGGAAAGTTTCCTTACACCGCGCCAAAGGGCTGACAGTCAATGTCTGACACGTTTTTTCACAAACTGAAAATTATGAGAACTTATCTCCATTCCCAACTATAACTCAACAATTGATGCCAAATCCTGTTTTTAGTATATCCCTCGGCAGTTGGATGCTGGTGCGATCCGGATTTGTCTTTGTTGTATAACTCCCTGGTTAGAACGATAAAAACTTCAATGGTTTACGATACCCATAGTCAGCCATTACAACTCCGTAGTGAGGTCACTCGTAGGGGCACATTTACTTACCCGTCCCGTTGGGATCCCCGGCATGTGTTGTCCGTCGAGGATTCGGAGCTTCCACAATTCACTAAGATTGTGCGCACGATATCCTGCATGTGTCGCTTCCCCGCTCAGGTCCCAGGAGTTCACCTTCTTCTTCCTGGTGCATGTAAGTGCATTGTCCGTGTATAATGCGCTGTGCGGGGAGTCACTAAGATCGTGCGCCCGATATCCTGCATGTGTCGCTTCCCCGCTCAGGTCCCTGGAGTTCACCTTCTTCTTCCTGGTGCATGTAAGTGCATTGTCCGTGTATAATGCGCTGTGCGGGGAGTCACTAAGATCCTGCGCCCGATATCCTGCATGTGTCACTTCCCTGCTCAGGTCCCTGGAGTTCACCTTCTTCTTCCTGGTGCATGTAAGTCCAGTGTCCGTGTATAATGCGCTGTGCGGGGAATCACTAAGATCGTGCGCCCGATATCCTGCATGTGTTGTTTCCCCACTCAGGTCCCTGGAGTTCACCTTCTTCTTCCCGGTGCATGTAAGTGCTTGGCTTATGGCACAATTTTGAACGTTAAATCCCGTGCTCAGTCCAAATCAGTCGCGCCCCCCGATTTGTTGCATGAAAATCGGCACAATTCTGCCAAAATCCAATTGCGTGCGCCAAAAACCCCAGTTAAATGTGCCGCAAAACGGAAAAAGTCGGGAAACCCCACGAAAATGCGGTCCGCAGATCCTTAGTAAATGTGCCCCAGAGTCTTCTCCATCCTGAAGCAATCACAGAACTTATAGAAGAAACTGCCTTAACCTGTCTATCCTAGTAGAGGGAGGAGGTTAGTCTATCCTCCAATAAGAGACCCCACAGAGATTATGGGCCAAAGCCATAGCTAGGCCTTGGACAAAGGCTACATCCTGGCCTAGTCCGTCATCCAGATGACTTATTGGTGCCATCCTGGTAACCAACACTTCCATCCAGAGACATTCGGGTTCCATCGAACTTGTTCAACCCCACTGGTAACCATTTTAACCATAACCAGATTGTCCTTAGGGAGTGACGATTCTAGAGCTTTGCTAACACCCGTGATCAGTGCCAGCACCGATCGTGGGTGTTAACAGCCGGGGCAGGGGGGGGGGGAGCTGAACACGAACCTGAACTCCTGACTAAAGTCCAGGTTTGGGCACGTGCCCTGAAACCTATCATAACATATATATTTTAGATACAGATGTAGCAAAGATGACTTGCCTTGTTTTATGCATTATTTCTTCATATCTTATTGTAGACTTTATGATTGTGCTTTATAGGGGCGTATCCATCCTAGTTATTAATGGGATATCCACAGGACGTGCCATAAGCATCTGATAGATACAGGTCCCTTCTCTGGTATCTCTAACTATCTCTAGAATAGTCTACATTTGGCCTCCAACAGCCACATCCAGACCGCGACTGAACACATAGATGGTCACTCATATACTTGGCGTGGTCCTTCTAATAGAAAAAGTTGGGCAAGTGTCCTCTACTGTCCTTCTCATGAGATATCGAGGTCACAAAGGGAAAGTCTTCTACCAGGAACTGTCCTTCTAGAAATCAGTGGAAACATCCCAAGAGCTCCTCCATCTCCATTGGACTAAGACCATCTCAGTCATCCGTAATGTTCCATCGGCCTCCATAGGGATGGTAGCTCTTAGACAACCCCTTTAATGCAAATAGGAGATAAGGATCCCATAAACCCAAGGAGAAGATATACATTTTGACTTTGGTGGCCAAGTGATGTCATTACAGGTTGTGTTACAATTTCTATAGGTCAATGACAATGAGTCACGATGTACAGTACATGATGGTCCCTTACACTGTAGATCCATCTCTATCCAGACCGTACACATATCAGAACCAAGTTACTAGCAGAAAGCATTGCCTTTTGTTCACTGGCTCATCATATACATCATTATCATGTGTTTCTCTTCTCTTATGAACTGTAAGTTACCTTCAGGCATCTGATAGGGTGAGAATCTTAATCATGGGTGCTGCTTTGTAGGATATGCAATATATTGTGATATATCCATCTCTCATCTATCTATATTCCTCCCCATGGTCATTCTTAATGGTATCGCACTATGTGTATTGTCCCCGGTAGCCTTCGGCTTGTTAAGCCCCCACATTGCTTCATGTTTCGACAGGTTTTGTGAGTTTTGACAATCCTGCCAGTGCCCAGGCTGCCATACAGGCTATGAATGGCTTTCAAATTGGCATGAAGAGGCTTAAAGTGCAACTGAAGAGGCCGAAAGATGCCAACCGCCCTTACTGAGACATGTCAGGAGCTGCGGGGAACAAGGACTAGCACAGGTAGGTCGCCAAGAATGTGTAATAAAGATACTGTACAAAGAGGGGTGGTGAAGCTTGACTATGACCATTATGGGGTGGAGCTGCCGCCATTGTTTAATGATGGCTGCCATGGACACCCAGCAGGTAATATAATATAAGAGCAATCTGGTTATTGCTAATTTTTTGCTATGAGTTACAAAAGATCTTGAGTGACACTTAATGGTCATATGGTCATCACCAGATTATGGTCAACATCGCCGGTGGGGATTGCGTGACTATCGCCAAACTGGTCTCCAAAGCCAATCCAGCTGCTTGCAAGGTGATCAGCCAAACAATCGACTAGCAAGAGGTGGGTCCTTTACTCGGGACTCCCCTCTATCAGACACAAATGAGACCTTCAGTGTTCAACTAGTTCCCAATGTGGTGGACTCAAGCCAACCATGTATTACATGGACGTCCATAGCTCCAATCATGTATTATTCCCGATCTCCTGGAGTGACTAATGATGGTTACAGCTTCCTGGAGTACAATCAGTGAATGAGGGGATAAGTTATTATTATGAATTCTACGACAACCGGATTGTAGGGTTTTTCACGACCCCTTCATCTATTATGTCTCTTGGTGGATGACAGTGGATCCACAGGATCATCAGATCATCAGATTAGTTTGTTTTCTTTGTATAAAGACAGATTTATAAGGGGCACAGTGATGCCCTGATATATATTCACTAAGAATATCCTAAATATACCTGGGATCACATAAACACCTGGAGCCCCTTTCCCATGAAAATGTTTCGAGATTCGAAATATTTTGAGAGTCTGCTTTTTGGGATTCTCTGTTGGTGACTGTTGTCCTCCTGGACTGGTGATACAAAAGGTTACATAGCTAAATAGTTTAAGGGGTTCTCAAGTAACAATAGGGTAGGGGCTAGCCTACTGATTGGTGGGGGTCTCAGTGATGGGACCCCCGCAGATCACGAGAATGGGGATCCTTTGCATCCAGAGATGAACAGACCGCCCAGTCGCGCTTCTTCTATTCATCTCTATGTTGCTGATGGAGATAACCAAGCGCCCTACTTGACTATATCCACCAGCGCCATGATGAATGGAGCACCCGACGCATGCTCTGTTTACCTCGGGGTACAACGGAGGGTATTGAGACCCCCACCGATCAGCAACTTAGCCTCTATCCTGTGGATAGGGGTGACCTTGTTGTCACTGGAGAAGCCCTTTAATAGAGTTGGCCAAAGACACAGATCCATCAAATCCAAACTATAATCTTACAGTGTTGATCCATAAGAAGGCAAAAAATAATCCAAATAACAGTACAGGACACCAGACTTACAGACGGACCCCTCTGCCCACTGTGACCTCTGGTGACCTCTCTGGATGTTACTATAGTCCCAGGCTGCACTGATCAGCTGTAAGGAGTCTGTAATGAAACTTTATTGATAGTCCTTGGTCCCATTACAGCAAAAAATTTTGAAACTCCAATTGTCACTGGGGCAATTATAAAATATACAGTTCCAACTTACATACAAATTCAACTTAAGAACAAACCTATGGAACCTTATCTTGTATGTAACCCGGGGACTGCCTGTGTTGCTCTATTTTGTGGCTCCAGTATATATATATATATCGATCTTCAGACTTTGTGATGACCAGTAGTTGTCCTGGATGAATGTGTTGGAAGGTGTCGCTCATGAAAACGCTTTATTGAGCGTTGCTTATCGGCGTCTCGGCCGCCCGGGGTCATTACCTTATACATTTGCGTGCTAAGCTTTCCCTCCAGGAGGCCGTTTGGGTGACAGTACATTTCTCTTCCTTTAAATGACACTTTAAATAACGTTAAAGAGTGATGGACCCGGCTCTCCGGAAACGCACATCGCTGCTTTAAGAGCTCACGCCTTGAAAGAGACATATGGAGAAATAAAGGGAGACAATTAAGAAATCCACCATCTAAATCACCGCTGACATGATAGATTCCTTAAATATAAGTGTGTTTGAGTTGGAGTCAGCATTGTGTGCAGTTTGGAGAAGATGGATGAGGGAATCCGAGCTGCTAATTTGAGCCTAAGTGATGAACACAAGTTCTCCTTCTATGGCATTAGCTCCCGTCAGCTCCTTAACCCATTCACTGTATAAGCCGAAAAAAAATTCAACAACAAAGAACAATATATAAATATAATATCATTTTTTTCAGTTTCTCCAAATTTCTTCTTAAAATTTTGGTCCAGTTGAGGTTTATTACTAATCCTTATGTAAATAAATAATAAAAAATTCTAAATTCTTACTCAAATTTATAGATTTTATTTCATTAATCAAATGTGTAGTTTTATATATATTTTTTATATCAATTTTTTTTATGTTTCTTGCGGGCTTTTGCATTTCGGATTTTCACTCCCGTCCTTCCATGTTCTAATTGTACAAATTGTACTTTTTGCGGGTGCCATTTTATATTCTTTGCCATGTACTGAAAAACATTGAAAATTCCAGATGTAATGGAATTGGCAAAAAAAAAAAAAAGTAATTGCACCATTTACTAATTGGCTTTGCTTTCACAGCTCAGTACGATCACAGAGAAACCAAATGTGTATATATATATATATTTTTTTTTTTTTTAAGACCTTAAAAAATTTTAAAACTTTGCATAAAAAAACTCTTGTATTACCATATTATATACAGGCAGTCCCCAGGTTATATACAATATAGGGTCTGTCGGTTTGTTCTTAAGTTGAATTTGTATGTAAGTCGAAACTGTATATTTTATAATTCTAGTTCCGAGCAAAAATTTTTTTTTTTTGCCCCAGTGACAATTAGAGTTTCAACATTTTTTGCTGTAATTGGACCAAGGATTATCAATAAAGCTTCATTACAGACACCTTACAGCTGATCATTGCAGCCTGGGACTATAGTAACATCCAGAGAGGTCACCAGAGGTCACAGTGGGCAGAGGGGTCCGTCTGTAACTATGGGTTGTCTGTAAGTCGGGTGTCCTTAAGTAGGGGACTGCCTGTATATACATATATATTTATATTTTATAGTATTATATATAACACCCATAAGTTTTTCACGCTTTGGTAAATGAAGCTGATTTAGGTGTCATTGTCAGGGAGATGACGTTTTCAATGATACCAAGATGACAATTGTACAACCTTTTGCTCTCTTTTTATTGAAATTTTTATGGGAGACTAAATGGTGTTTTCTAATTTTTAAAAATATTTTTTAAAACTGATTTTTCTACCATTACTTCAGGCCCCCTAGGGTAGTGGAACCCTAGGGGGCCTGATCACTTATACAATACAGCTGTATTGTAAACTGTATTTGATAATTATTGATAGTTATAGGAGGCTTCCGATGATGTCATAGGGGGCGACGATTAGATTAACCCAATAGGTTAACAGGTGTGATCGATGCCGGCGTACGCTGCTGTGCATGGAGATGGCTCAACCAGTGACAACCATAATGTATGTCCAGGGGTCAAAGTTGGCCATTTGTATGACAAAACATTTATCCCCTTTCTAACATTTGGCTACAATTCTATTTAGGTCATCCTATATTTAAGCCGCATGCACACACAATATTTTAAAGAGCCTAAAACTGCGGAGGGTTTACATATACATATAGACAAGGGATGGATTTAGTATTTTGGGGGGCCCCAAGCAGAGATATAGGGTGCTCCTATTTCTTAGATCCGCTGTGAATGGCAGATCAAGGCTTATGTTACTCATTGCTCTGTCCTAGCGTTAGATCGTATTGGCTTCCTGAAGATGCTGATACAAAGTAACCGTTCCCGGAATCTTATGGGCAGCATCCAGCTCCGCCCTGGTTCCTTCTTCTAGCCGTTTTCTGATACGTCCCTGCATGTGCAGCCACAAATCTATTCATATAATCTGTGGTCTATGATCTTGATCCTTCTTGGAATCAATGATGTCACGGCCCAGCACAAAAGTAGAGCTTCTCCCACCTTGCAATTTCTTTGTATAATGCTTCAGGATTTCCTACATTTTAAAGGGGTTGCCAAACAGGTGCACGGCTCATTATAACACACAGCACGATTGCTCTCTGTGATAAAACAAGTCGTGCACCTGTGTGACATCACAAGACCAGGGATACAACGAGCCCTGCACCTGTGTGACATCACATGACCAGGGATATAACGAGCCCTGCACCTGTATAACATGACATGACCAGGGATATAATGAGCCGTGCACCTGCGTGACATCACATGACCAGGGATATAATGAGCCGTGTACCTGTGTGACATCACATGACCAGGGATATAATGAGCCGTGTACCTGTGTGACATCACATGACCAGGGATATAATGAGCCGTGTACCTGTGTGACATCACATGACCAGGGATATAATGAGCCATGCACCTGCGTGACATCACATGACCAGGGACATAATGAGCCGTGCACCTGTGTGACATCACATGACCAGGGATATAACGAGCCATGCACCTGTGTGACATCACATGACCAGGGATATAACGAGCCCTGCACCTGTATAACATGACATGACCAGGGATATAATGAGCCGTGCACCTGTGTGACATCACATGACCAGGGATATAACGAACCGTGCACCTGTGTGACATCACATGACCAGGGATATAACGAGCCATGCACCTGTGTGACATCACATGACCAGGGATATAATGAGCCGTGCACCTGTGTGACATCACATGACCAGGGATATAATGAGCCGTGCACCTGTGTGACATCACATGACTAAGGACCAGTGTTTATCCACAGAAAGTAACAATGAAGTTTTCTGTTGAATGACAGCAAGCAGAGATCTAGAAAAACATGACACAGAAAGTAAATTAGAAAATGTTACATAAACAATATCAATTTTTTGCAGAAAATTGCCAAAATTGTTAAAATTTTTTGGACGAATCCTTTAACTGCGTTAAACTCCCCCTCTACATCTTGCCTACACTTCCACCCCTCACAATGAGTATTGTGACATTTTGTTAGTCTGTTTATCTAATGGGAAGTATGAAAAAACTACGGCTAAAAACATCCAGCGTTTTCAGGCGCGACATTCTCTGATCATATATCAGGGGTAAGAAGTTTTTGTGTTTATATTCTGCTCCCTTCCAAATGTTCATTCATCCCTCAAAATATTCTCGGATTGGAGAATAATCTCATCCAGGTAGATTTTTTAAGACTTTTTAATTTTTTTTTTTTGTATCGTGAAGTTTAGAAGCCGATCAAGAACACTCGACTTACAGACGACCTCTAGTTACAAACGGACCTCTGGTAATTGGTAATTTACTGTAATTTAGCCTTGGGTATACAACAGTTATCACAGGTGTCACCAATTTATTGTTAATCCCGGTTCTTATGACAAGACAACATTTTTAAAATCCAATTGACACAGAGACCAAAAAAAATTTGTCCGGGATTACAATTATAAAATATACAGTTCCGACTTACATACATATTCAACTTAAGAACAAACCTACAGAGCGTATCTTGTACGTAACCCTGTAGACGCCAGATAGAACGTCAGAGATGATGATTTCAGAGACAGACGCCGCTGCTGTAGGGAAGCGAAACTCCCTGCAACCGATCTCCCGGCAGTGAGAAAAGAAGTTTTTTTTTTTTTTCTCTTTGTGTTTTTTGTATTCATCTTCAAACATAAAACTATATTTTAAGATAAGGAAAGAGAAACCGAGAGATTTACTGGGAAAACTTTATCTGTGAGAATGAAAGGCTCAGCTGGAGCGCCGGCTCGAGATGTTCCGACCTCCGGATATCTACCGGGCTGTCGGCTCCCGTTGATTTTCCCCATATAAATGTCGGGAGTCTTCTCCCTATAGCGGAGTGACAAAGTGCTCAGAGCCGCGCGAGAGCCGCGTACATTACAATAAAGAATAGAGAATTCACTGCAAAATCATGTACAAAAAAAAAAAAACTTAATAGTCCTTGAAATTGGGATCTCCATTTTTTTTTTTTTTTCAGAAGATAAATACATTTCTCCGGGAAATTATTTTTGTTCTCTCATGCGTCGTCTTACACTGCGAGCGCTTTTTTTTTTTTTTTTTTTTACCATAAAATACATTTTGCCTAAAGTGAAAGTCTATGACTTTATTTCAATATGTTTATGTGTTCGTTCTATAGAACCAAACCCAAGGGATCCTTAAAGGAGAAAAAAAAAAATTGTGAAAAATTTTGTAAAATAAAAAAAATTCCCCTTAGGTCTCTTGTACACGATCACGTGCATCCTTTTCGGTCCAATCCCATGGACTGCACACCTTGTAGAGAAGGGAGTCCTTGCATCATACCAAGATATGATGCAAGGACTCCCCATTCAGTGGCAATAATGTAACAGTTAATACAATGAGCCGGCAGATAGGAAGTCCATCATACATCAAGTCCAAGTTACATCATATTTTATGTATAATGCAAGGACTCCCGTTCTGTTCGAGATGTGCAGTCCATGGGTTCGGGTTGAAATACAGGTCCACTTCCGGTCTTGTGCACTAGAAGCTCAGTACTATCATATCCGCCTCATCGCGACCAATCAGGTCTCTGTGTGGAATGATAAATAATAATAAATAATAATTCTTTATTTATATAGCGCACACAGATTACGCAGCGCTGCACAAGCATGTCAAATTGGTGCCTGTCCCCATGGGGCTCACAATCTAACAGTATGTTTTGAAGTGTGGGAGGAAACCGGAGTACCCGGAGGAAACCCACGCAAACACGGAGAGAACATACAAACTCTTTGCAGATGTTGACCTGGGTGGGATTCGAACCCAGGACCCCAGTGCTGCAAGGCAGAAGTGCTACTCACTCAGCCACCGTGCCGCCCATATAAATCAGTATTAGACTGTATGATCTAACGTTACAACTCCTGGAAGAGATTACACACGAAAAATCCCCCAAAATTCTGTCTCATTTGCATAGTTTTTGGTGTGACTACCACCTGGATGAAATATTGTAAACCAAGCACACTTCCATGCTGGTGCGCAGCCCCACTAGCAGAATTTGCCTTTGTTTTTACAAAAAAAAAAAATGCTTTAAAAATAATGAAAGTAACAGCAATGTTAATTTTTAAAGCCTTTAAAAAACACAAAAAAAAACAGGGCAAAGGAAGCTAAAAGAAGAGGGGATCCTACCAGAGGGGAGCACACACCTGCATGTAAGTTTGCTTGGTTTACAATCTCTCATCCTGGTGATAGATCTCCTTTTAGTAACGGCTCTTACATGTTTATACGGTAGAAAAATTTAGTCAAATTTCCAGTCTTACAACATAAATGTACTAGAAGGTAACTTACAAACATATCATACGTCCTCATGTGCACTGTGCCCCCCCCCCCCACTAGAATGAAGAGGAGCCCTGAGTTATCATCCCTAGTGTCCTCATAGGTGAGATCTGTACACTGTGCCTCCCACTAGAAGGAAGAGGAGCCCTGAGTCATTATCCCTTAGTGTCCTCATGGGTGGGGTCTGTGCACTGTACCCCCCACTAGAATAAGAGGAGCCCTGAGTTATTATCCCTAGTGTCCTCATAGGTGAGATCTGTGCACTGTGCCTCCCACTAGAATGAAGAGGAGCCCTGAGTCATTATCCCTTAGTGTCCTCATGGGTGGGGTCTGTGCACTGTACCCCCCACTAGAATAAGAGGAGCCCTGAGTTATTATCCCTAGTGTCCTCATAGGTGAGATCTGTGCACTGTACCCCCCACTAGAATAAGAGGAGCCATGAGTTATTATCCCTAGTGTCCTCATAGGTGAGATCTGTGCACTGTGCCTCCCACTAGAATAAGAGGAGCCCTGAGTCATTATCCCTTAGTGTCCTCATGGGTGGGGTCTGTGCACTGTACTCACCACTAGAATTAGAGGAGCCCTGAGTCATTATCCCTTAGTGTCCTCATGGGTGGGGTCTGTACACTGTACCCCCCACTAGAATGAAGAGGAGCCCTGAGTCCTTATCTCTAGTGTCCTCATGGGTGGGGTCTGTACACTATGCCCTCCTACTAGAAGAAGAGGATCCCTGAGTCCTTATCTCTAGTGTCCTCATGGGTGGGGTCTGTACACTATGCCTCTCACTAGAATGAAGACGAGCCCTGAGTTATCCTTTAGTGTCCTCATGGGTGGGGTCTGTGCACTGCCCCCCCCCCCCCACACTAGAATGAAAAGGAGTCTTAAGTCCATATCTCTTGTGTCCTCATGGGTGGGGTCTGTACACTGTGCCTCCCACTAGAATGAAGAAGAGCCCTGAGTCATTATCCCATAGTGTCCTCATGGGTGGGGTCTGCACACTGTACCCCCACTAGAATGAAAAGTAGCCCTGAGTTTATATCTCTAGTGTCCTCATGGGTGGGGTCTGTACACTATGCCCCCCCACTAGAATGAAAAGTAGCCCTGAGCCATTATCCCCTAGTGTTCTCATGAGTGGGGTGTGTGCACTGTGCTCTCCACTTCTAAATTGAAGCGAGACCTCACCTGCTGTCCTCCTGCCACTGTCACAGATACGAGATGTAGTTGTGCACACTCATGGTTTTCTTTACTCTCTTAGTTGGATGGTCTTTAAGAAATGTAGGTAGTGGCAGTTTCCTAGATTCTCAAGGTGGTAAAGACTTATGTGATCATCATAGAAGGCTCTGCTCACATTTCCATCTGAGAATCAGAAAAGACTAAAAAGGGGCCACTTGGCTCTGTATTATCCACCATAACATTATTTGTAAGATCCTAATATTGGCCACTTCAGTGTCCCCAGGTTATTCTAGAATGAGCCTCCTGAACAGCAGATAGAGCCCCATCCCCCGGCTTGTGACCACTATCCGACCCTCATCTATCACTGTAGGCGTCTCCCTCAGCTGCATTTGCCCCTTGGGAACTTCCATGTATAAGAATATTATGTGATAGTTTTGCTTTTTGACCTAAGTTGGCCTCGTGCTGTAGGAATGATCTGCACATATTGTGAGCTGTAAAGCGCTGGCAGGCAGATACTCCCCACCGTTCATTAAGTCTCAGCGTTATCATTCCATTGATGGAGCGGCAGCGAGAAGATGTCTCTAATGTATTTTGCCGACACCCGTGGACGTGTTCCGGTAAATTTTACAATGGGTCTAAGTAAACAAAAGTGAAATGAGCTTTGTGCGTGCTCATTACTCCTTCCCCAGGATCGCAGCGGTGACTGCGCGGAGCGGGGCCCGAGCGATGTCACTGACTGCAAATGATAACGATGCCATATCTCTATATCCCGCTCTGAGCACGAGATTGTTTTTTAATGAGCGCAAACTGCCTCCCTGTCACGATTTTGTGCGAGTCGCCGCGGCTCCCCGTTCCGCAGGATGCAGGAGCCTGATCCTCCATCAAAATAATCCAATTTAAAGAAATGATTCATATTAGTGAGTGCATCTGTCTGAGGCCGGAGCAGGGCCGGAGCATTTCTTTAATAAATGATCTTCATTAAACTCAGCTGAAAATATAATCTGGGGAGAGACGGATGGGGCGCGCGCAGCAAAGAATAAGCAGAAGGAGTTAGCAGTTTGGAGTTGTCATTTGTTCGGCCCGAGCCTAGTACCGACCCTTGTTTGCTGAAATTTTTATTTTGTTATGAAGACACCAAATCCATCAGACGGTCCAAGCAGAGTCATTGCTTTTGGCTGTCGTCTGGTAGAGAAATTGCTTACTCAGGGATCGGAACTGCTCGGCTCTGAGAAGGTAACAGCGAGCACCGAGTTCTTGGTAATTCAACGATGACACCGACTTTATGGCCACTGTTCCATATGAACTATTAGACAGAGTATCTTAGGAATGCCGTGTTGTGGGAGTCTAAATGCTGCTGCAAGAATCTCTGATACATTGATGCAGAGGCAGGAGACAGGGCTGGATGGAGGGAGGGAGGAATCCACATGGGAAACACCCAATAGAGGGGAACGTAACCCAATTGTCAAAACTGAGCCAAAAGTGAACCCTGGCCAAAAGGAAGATTATTTTACCACCTTTGATAACTCTTCATACACATCTGCTCAAGATTTATAGCTGTAAAGGATGCTGGGTACTTTAGGAGGAAGATGATTGGAGAGGAATTGACAGGGAACATGAAAAACGTAATGGAAAAAGAAGCATCTAGCAGACACTTTGTGGACCATTTATTAATTTGGGCACAGGCTTTGGAAGCTATAATATTCAGTGTGGTGTTTAGAGCTGTCGCCCCATTCATGAAGGTGAAATAGAACTCCCTAGACTTGCTTTTAGCTGCTGTAATTGTGCGCCAAAAATTGGGCCACAAAACGAGTTGGAAAAATAGAATGTCAGGACAGGAAAGTTTCAGATTCATAGGTGGCAAAACACTATTTTGCAGCCTCGTAAAAGTCGAAAAAGCACCAATATTGTGGCACCGCTTCTTCATAAAAAAGGCGCAAGAGCTAGCTTTACATTTGAGAGTCGATAATAAATGCCCCCCACTCACTTTACAGGACCTGCACCCTTATGCCTTTTTTTGTATCGATGACCTAACGTCATCAGTATGTGGTCAATGGAGGCGCCCGACAACCAGATCCCACACCAATCAGCTGTTGGGGCCAAAGTTGAATAAAAGCTGATCTTCAGGTCACTGTCGTGACTGTGATACAACAGACTGAGCTTTCTGCTTATGGTTTTGGTCACTTTATAAGTTACGGTGCTTTGGGGTCTCCAGAACAGCTGATAATTGACCGGTACATATCACAAACTGATGACCTATCATCAGGACTGGGCATCAGTGTATGATCAAAGGGTGTCCAAAGCCTGAACCCCACACCTATAAGTTGCTGTAAACCATAAACAATATAATGGAATAGAATTTGAGCTGCAGTTTCATATCATAGCAATGGAAGAAGCCGTCTGCATCCTGCTCTTTCCACTGTTTTGGTTTCAGGGGTTGCGAAAACACTTGCCCATTATGGGGTCTGGATGTGAGACCGGTACTGAAGGTACAGACAACCTCTTTAATATGAATAGAGACAGCATACAGCTGCATACAAATTGCTCCACCTAGTGGTGGCAACAAGAAGCTATTTTTTAGATTTTTGTGATAGGAGTAATCCTAATTGTATTGATGTGAACCTTGATGTGGACATCTTCAGCTGAGGAATGCTGAGGTGTGTCCTGGTGGCAAATCATCTGAAGGTAAATGTGGTCTACCAATTACAATGAAGGGAGGAGCTTGGGTATTGTCATCCATTTCATGAAGCAGCTGTTGCCAATGGATGCCTCCATGTAGTTTTTATGGGTTTTTTCAGTATTTATTGTTTTTTTATGCATTTAGCAAATATGAAAATTAGGAGGATATTGAAAATGATTTATGGAAATGTCAGGGTTTAAGAAGGATTTAAATGAACCTCCAAATAAATAAATAAATGGATTAATATGTAAATGTTAGGTGTGATCTAAAGAATGAAATAAACATGAACTAAAAAAAAAAAGTCTATGGAGCCCCAACAAAGAGAAATTAGAAACGGGATTACACTTATCTAACTATATTAAATGTGAATCCCAGTTTTTATGAAAAATTAAATATTGGGTTTTTTTATTTTGAAGAAAGTTGAGAGAGAGAATTTTTTAATTGTGTTCTTAAAGGGGTATAGCATATTAAGAAAGAGGCATCAGATATCAACTCTTATCAATTACAACAGGAGAAAATGATAGATTCTTGCTTTAAATTACATGATCGTTCATAATACAGTCAATACAGTACAGGCAGTCCCCTACTTAAGAACACCCGACTTACATACGACCCATAGTTACAAACGGACCTCTGGATGTTGGTAATTACTGTACTTTAGCCTTAGGCTACAATAATCAGCTGTAACAGTTATCACAGGTGTCTGTAATGAAGATTTATTGTAAATCCTGGTTCTTATGACAATCCAAAAATTTTAAAATCAAATTGTCACAAAGACCAAAACATTTTTGGCTGGGGTTACAATTATAAAATATACAGTTCCGACTTACATACAAATTCAACTTAAGAAAAAAACCTACAGAACCGATCCTGTACATAACCCGGGGACTACCTGTGTTTGCCTTCTCTGTAAACCTTAAAGGGGTTGTCTGAGAGTTTTCAAAAAAATAACAAACCGGGCCGGGTGGGCTTTAAAAAAATATAAAATGTACTCACCTTCTCATGTCCCATGCTGTGGTCCGTCTGATCCGTGCCCCTGTTGGTTTACAGGCGCACGGGAGCTGTGCTCGGGGAGCTTCTGTACGGCCACGCCCACCCGTCCCTATTCCCAGCAATGTATCAGGCGCTGGGGTATGGTGACGGATAGGAGTGTCCGGCCACGTCAGCCGATCGGAGACTCCCCAAGCACAGCTTCCGTGCCCCTCTACAAAGAGGAGGACATAGGGACATGAGGAGGTGAGTACAGGTTTATTTAATTTTGTTTTTAATCTGCCCCAGCCCGACTCCTAATTCTGAACTCTCTGACAACCTCTTTAAATGGGTCTTCCAAATTTAGTTTTTTTTTTCACTTGTCCCAAGATTCCATAATATAAGACAATAAGGATTACTTACCTTGTGTATCTGCCTAGCATCTGCTAAAACTCACTTCTGTCAGGTGTATGAACACAACTGTAAGGATTCTAATAAGCAGCCGACATGAGCCCCTTGATTGTAATCTTCCTGATGTTGCCCATTTATCAGTCTCCTGTATAGTAACTCCACTGTGACTTTCTGACATAGTTACCTCCATCTTCACATGCAGGACCTCTTAGAGTTGTTCACCCACATAATTTTTCTACCTTACAGTAGAAATAGAGGAGGAGGGGTGATCTAAAGGCTCCTCCTCTCGTGAGGGTTGCAGAATAACCTACAAAGAGAAGGTTTGCCTTACTAGGTGTATTATTAGATCTTCACATTAAAGGGGTATTTCTCCCATGAAGAAAAAATTGTTAAATGTACTCAGGATAACAAAATAACACAAAAATACAGCATTTCACAGATATAAGTCCAACCTGTCTGTATCAGTCCTGGTGTACACAATTTTGGTTGCCCCTGGACCCGACCCTGTAACTTCTGACTTTAGGGTCGGGAGGACATCTTGTTCTTCTGTCTGATGCTGCACTGAGCTCCTCTCTCCCTACAACCGCCACCCTTACATTCCAGGACAAGCTCACACACACAGAGACTAAAGGAGAGTAAAGCTACAGACAGATAAGTTCTTTATCCAGGGTCGGGAGTCATATAACAGAGTTGACTGTATGTAATGGCATGTGTAATATGCATCTCATGGATCTCATCATCTCTGATGTGTCTCATCTCTCTTTCTATGTGTCTGATACTAGTACAATGTTAAGAAGGTTAATAAAAGTGTAGATAAACCCTGGACCCTGATAATCTAAGCACATTGTCAGCACACAGCATCTCATAGTACAGAGGAATCATGAAGTGTCTGCTCAGAGAGTCCCCGCTCACACTCTGCAATCTTACACCGACCATCACTGAGTGATAGGAGCTAAAACAGCAATAAAACTGAGTAACATTGAAAAGTAAGGGGTTAAAAATGATCTTTATTGTGTAACATCACTAGGGGGTTGAAATTTGAGAATTGTCTTTCATGAATTTTCTTTCTTTAAATGACTTTAAATCTTTGATTGTTACTTACGGTTTTTTTTTTTACTTATATCGGATTCTTTTATGTTTTTTACTAAGTAGAACTAAAAAAGGAAAACTTTTTGAAACTGAAAACTTTTTACCACCTAAATTTGCCTTAAAAGGAAGGGGAGGTTCTCATGTCTGCTGTGCTTAGCATGTGGCAAATATTTCACAGAAAATCTAATCTGAATGAGGTCTTTTGAATCGGATTTATTACATGATATTATCATTACTATATTTCCTTTATTATTATCCAGTATTTCTCATTGAATTTGTGTCGTCTTATCGGTTTTACAATTCCGAGTCTAAGGTTTCAGAAATAGGATTTTTGCTCGGGGGGGAAAATTCTATTTTCTTTTTGGTTTTTAATACTCTACAAACCATCTTCCTCTCATTGATGGTCGATTCGGCATCACCCAATAACCTGCACATCAGACGCACTTATGTGAGGTCATCCGTACACCCTTGCCCTGGTTTCATTTCAGCCTCAACAGGTCGGACCCCTTTAACCTGTGAAAATGGTATTTGTAGAAAAAAAATATATGAAACTCTCTTGCCAATTACGGCTGTGAAATCTTTTTGATTTTGATTTTATATTTATCACTCGGCAATCTGTTCCATGTCTGCCCCTTGTATCCCGACCGGGGCGAGACTGCGGCACCGAGAGGCTTTCTTCATCTCCAAGAGGTCATCGGGTGGTGTGAACTCGTAACCTCAAAGATGAGGCTGGGGTCTTGAAGGGTTGAAAGCAACACAACGGCCTCAATTAGATGTGTAAGAGTGGAGATGAAGAGAGTTGGCTGTAATATGTTTGTCCACTGGGTTCTCTCCTGTGACTGCAGAATTATAGAGATGTGTCTACAAAGGGGGAACAAGACACAATAACAATCTCAGCAGGACACAGCAGCAACACTTCCACCGCTCGGCTCTCTCCATTACCGCACGTTAGATGCCACATGAAAGACTTTTTAATAATGAAAAATAAAACCATCTGAGACGAAAAAAAATTGTTCTACAATGCCGTCCACGGCAAGTTACCTCCCGGCATGGTGGACGGTGCTAATCCCGTCTTTATTTGTTGATCTGTCTGCTACACTTTAATTGCCTTACATTAGGACATCACATCATAGTGGAGAAGCTTCTAGTCTCAGCTTGGTGTTACTACAATGGTCTTGTCCCCTGACGATCTACCGGCCAACATTTCTAAGCAAAGAATACATAAAAGGTAATAGCGAAACTAACAACATGTAAAATCACCGTATAGAGCAGGGGCAGATTTATCAAGTGCTGGTGCTAAGTACGGTTGGCCCTGCCCTCTTGACATATCTCCAAGAAGTAGGGTGAACTAACAAGCGTGCGTCTGGCTTAGCTTTCTGCCGGTTCCTGTCTGGCATTGAAATGCAATATAGCTTTTGTCTGTACCTGATGCAGATTAAAGGTAGGGAGCATCTCCACTCAGTGCCGGTTCAGTCCACGGTCCAGCAACACCCCCTTCCTGCCCAAGTGACATAGAGATGGAATTCATCACAACTCCAACTCCTGTGCTAGGAATTGCAACTATGTCATGACTTGTGCACCAGTATACAGGCGTACGACCCTCTATAAATCCCCCCTTGGTGTATAAAGCAGGAACAAAAACATTTTCTGGCCATATTCTATTATAAGTGTCTATTCACCAACTTCACCGACCCAATTGGGCTGAATTGGACTCATTCTTCGGTCTTGGTATGGTTAAACTTGGTGACAAGAATCCTGATTCTATAAGTTCAAACTTAGGTGCATCTCGCGCGCCCCCCCGACATATTGCCGGATAGGCGGCTGCGCAGGGGTGTCCCACCGACCAATCACAGCTACGGTTACTAGCGAAGGGCGTCATTTTTCTGCAAGGCTGCCAATTCGGCAATATGTCTGGGTTGCATGGGACGCACCTGAACCCAAACTTAAGAGTTTGGGTCCGCTCAACTGTATCCTTGACCAATGGACTGTGGATAGATGTGGAGTATAACAACTTAGTTACAAACCCCCCCCATAAGGAACCCTTTCAGCTCCCAGGTCACATGTGACCTCAACTGCAGCCTTCATCATGAGCATGAGGGAAAAAATCTGTGGTCTAAATGCAGAAAAATCCTTATTTTTATTTATATGCTAATTAGCATTCTAATGCATGGTGGTCATGCCCTGGAGGTGCCCCCTATTTTACTCAATCTTACAGGGGGAGTATTTACTGTCAATCATTGTCTTATTGAGAGGAAATGTAAAATTGGTGAAAGAAGTAGCACTGGCTCTTGTAGCCACGCCCACGGACCCCCAAAATGCTCATTTGCATATAAATGACAATGAAGATTTTACTACATTCACACCACAGATTTTCTCAGGAAAGGCGCGCTAATCATGTAGGGAATTTCACCGACACGGACATATTTTTGGGTTATAAATGACCTGAGTGCTGACGGGTTCCCTCTTAGAAGAACCTGTCTCCACATTCTCTGTCCCTATGCATTATGGTCAGTAGTCGGTTTCTAAAGTGTTAGGTACTTACGCACCTTACACTATTTAAGGTTCACCTATGTCCTTCTGACTCTTTGTAAAGAAAAGTAAGTAGAGTGACACAGTTTTTCTGTTCCTTTACATTATTTTGGTGGGGGTGGAGGGAAGCAGTTGTATATTCTGTACCCAGGGTGCGATCTGAGAGGAGTGTTCTGGTTGATATTTCAGGAATTTCCTGACTTGTGGGTTTCTTAAAGACATTGCGTAATTATCCAATGATTAGATATTGCGTAATTATTAGATAAATCAGAACCCTCTGGGTCAACGGAACATTTGTGTTGAGTCTCTATCGATCCAAATTAATTGCTGTACATTTATATTTGTAAGTTGTAACATTTACCGTACAATATGAAATCCAATATCTCCAAAGTGCCAATACAGTGTCAACCTCTGTAAAATATCTTAAAGGACATCTACCACTTACCCATTTAGGGGTGGTAGACTGTCCCCGAACGTATGCTCGTTACCTTAGGGGTGGTGGGGACCTCCTGCTTTCATGCTCCGGGCCGTCTTCTACACCGAAATATGCAGTTATAAACTTTATGCAAATGAGTCGGAGGCGCTCACTGTTCAGCCAGCCGAACGCCTCCTGGCTCCGTCTGAACATAATTTATGCACGCCTCCTCATCTATATACATCCTCGGCGCTGGCAAAGTCGTGCATGTGTTTTTCTTGCGCAGCCGCACTTCTCTCCCGCCGGCTGTGCAAGGAAGGTAGTTCCCTCGCATGCGCGAGATTAGCAGACAGCCGTGTGATGTCACTGTCTACAGCACTTTCCCCCGGTGCTGAGGGTGTATATAGAAGAGGGGGCATGAATAAATCACGTTCCAACGGAGCCAGGAGGCACTCAGCTACCCGAACGGGCTTATTTGCATAAAGATTATAGGGCACATTTACTTACCCGTTCCCGTTGACGCCGCCGATCCGGAATGTCCGATGAGGATTCGGACCTGCCGCAATTCACTAAGATCGTGCCTCCAATTTCTTGCATGTGTCGCTCCCCCGCTCTGGTCCGCCGGAGTTCACCATCTTCTTCCCGGTGCATGTAAATACTGATCTTGCAACACAATTTTAAAAGTTAAATTCCACAGTTTGTCCGAATCAGTCGGGTTGTCCAGCAGCCACGCCCCCGATTTGTGTTGAATGCAAGCCGTCGCCGATGCACCACAATCCAATTGCTTGCACCAAAAACTGGGGCAAATCGGAAAAAAAAATTGAAAAAAAACCTGACTGAAATGCGTCCGACGGACCCTTAGTAAATGTGCCCCTATAACTGCATATTTCGGTATAGAAGATGGCCCCGAGCATGCCAGCAGGAGGTCCCCAGCACCCCTAAGTTAACGAGCATCCATTTGGGGACAGTTTCCCACCCCTAAATGTGGTGGTAGATGTCCTTTATAGTGATGGCTGGAAGACTTCATCCAATTTTAAAGGCAATGCGTGTGTTGACCTTCATTTACCCCGTATTATGTCTTCCCTCATCTTTGTCGCTCTCATATTTCTCATGTGTCTCTCAACTTTTATTTCGACATTGTATTTGTTTTTGTCCCCCGCCCCCTGTCATTGCACCTGCCTCAATAACCTTTTCCTGCTACTTACACTTATCTCTCCCCCTCCTCCTTCCTCCTCTTTTCCAACGACCAAAGAAACAAAACCCAACACAAAAAAAATGCACCTAAAAAAACAAAAAATTTTCTTCTTTTGTCATTCAACTCAATCCCAACCTCACCAGACACAACAAACGGTCTTATGCCGAGAAAGTTAACGTAATGAGGTGAGACTGAAGAACAGAGTCCCCCCCAATCCGTAAGTTCAATCAACCGCGAGTTGATGCTGTGAAATGATGGCGTCACGTACAGGATCTAAGGACTGGCTGCATGACACACGGTTTTGTGGAGGTGCTGTGCTTGTCGTATCATGTCTGACCAGTCACGATCACGTGTAATTTCTGTTCTATTTTCTTTGTGGTGTCATAACTTTTACGTTGTTGTCCTCACTCTGTTATTGGTGCTTGTGGAGGTATTTGTTCCTTGATTTCCTTGTCCAGCCTTGCTTATATTATATTTATGCTTCTGTGGTGTAATGTATCATGGATGGTGAAAAAAAAAAATCTAATGATAATTTTTGTGACATTTTTGTTTATAATTTACGTTAACTGTTTTTCTTACATTTTCTTATATCACAAAGGGGGAAATATGTTGTGGATGTAACTTTTGATTTTGGTGCTTTCTATATAATACAAGACATTTTGGGCCTTTTTCCATTTGATTGGAGCAAAATAAAATTTGAAATTTAATACAAACACAATGGGGCAGATTTACTTACCCGGCCCATTCGCGATCCAGCGGCGCGTTCTCTGCACAGGATTCGGGTCCGGCCGGGATTTATGAATGCAGTTCCTCCGCCGTCCACCAGGTGGCGATGCCGCGCTGAAAATCATAGGAACGCGCCTCAATGCACCACCTCGGACCAGGTGAAGGTGAGCGCTTGTCAAGCGACACATTTTCGGTTATTAAATGCGGCGGTTTTTCCGAATACGTTCGGCCACGCCCACCGATTTCCGTCGCGCGCATGCCGGCACCGATGCGCCAATTCATGTACAATCGGCGCAAATCGGAAATATTCGGGTAACACGTCGGGAAAACGCGAATCGGGCCCTTAGTAAATGACCCCCAATGTTTTAAATGGATAACTATAAGGATTTTTTTTTAAGGAAAATCTACCATCAAAATCCATCATGATAAGCCCGGAGCAGTGACGCATAGAATGTAACGACCTGCGAAGCTCCAGTGGTAGAGCCCTTTTGGCTCATTAGCATAATTTTAAAAGTTGATTTTAGAAGGAAGGAGGCCATGGATAACAGATATAAGAAGATACCACAATCCCTGGGTCTATGAGTAATGTCCCGGGTTTATCAGGATGATGAATTTTTTTTGGTTTAAATACACGGTCCCTCAGTTTTTGTTTTTATTCTATCACATTATAGCACATCATATCTTTATTTAGTTTATGATTTTTTTTTAGCATTTTGTAATTTTGTAACTTATAAAAGTAAATCTAAAAAGTAAAAGTAATAAAATTATTAAAAAAGTAAAATACTTAAAAGTGGTTTTCCAAGATTTTATCTGATGGCTTACACTCTGGATAGTCTGAGAATATTAATAATATTTTAAAATTTTTTCAGCTACAACTTTAGTAATCTTCAGTTCCACTAGAGATGAACTGACCCATAGTTTCAGTTCGGGTTCGGCATTTGTGTTCGGCCGTGACGTATCGCCCGATTGGCAGCCGAACGGCCAATCCAGCAAATGGACGCCCCTTGCTACTGGCCATGGCCATGGTTGGCCCTTTGGGCTCCTCCTGGCAATCATAGGCATGGCTAGTACCAAGGGGCGTCCATATGTCCGGTTGGCTGATCAGGTCAGAACGTCGAACCTGAATTGAAACTACGAGTCCGCTCGTCTCTAAACCTGACATCTCATCCAACAAACGTCCACTACATCCCTTCACGGACGGAACAAGTCTCTGAATAGTCTAAATATCAATATCTGACTCCAGTCTCCCCACGTCAATCAGCAGTTAGGGCCCAACACAACACAGAGCACAGGGCCTGAAGCAGATGGCTCCACTCTGTGTACTGGCCGTGCACTGTAACTGCAGGTTTGGCTCCGAGTAAAGTAAGAGCTGAGCCTGCTGTTACGGCACCGAACCCCCACAAAGGGAAGGGGCCATATGTTTCCAGCCAATGGAGACTGATGGGGGCGGGAATAGTGGAAATGAGATTGAATCTTTAAACATTTTTTTTAAGATATTTTTTTTTTTAACAACTGAAAAAGGCTCCTTGACAAGTATTTCTTTGTTTCTTCTTTTTGTTGGTGTTGTAATTGTTTACCTGCTGTGTGCGGTTCGCTGTCTGTTGAAGCAACAGTGTTGAAGACCTGCCGGCATGAATTGACATTCGCATGACAAACCCACCCGAGTGGATCCTCTCCGCTCCGGCTTCTTGATGTAATAAATCAAAGAGAGCTCAGGAGGAAGCGGCTTGTGAGCGAGAGATAAGGCGTCCGTCAGCTAATCCTCCATGATTAGGCATCCGGCTAAAATGCCAAGCTTAGCCCGATAATGATTACACCATAGAAGAAAAAAAATCAATATTTTTTTAACACTTCAATTTGAAGACCAAAAATGTTTTCAAATTTAAACAGATTTTTTTAAAAAAAAATTATTTTCCATTTGATTTTGCTGGATTACGGTAATTCTTAAATATTTGGGGCAGAAACCCTGTACATATTTTGCTTCAACACCTGTGATTTTTATGGAGTGTTTTTTTTTACAGGTATATACATGCACTTTATATATTTTTTGGGAAAAAATATCTTCGAGCTTAGGGGCCTCCTCCTAGTAAATGAATTTGTTTTCCACAAATGACCAATTTTAATTTATCAAATTTAAAAATGTTTTTTGTAATACTATTCTAATCTACATTTATTATTTTGTACTTTTGAAAATATAATGATATTTTATTTGTGTGCTTTTTTTTCAACAAGGATTTTTTTTTAATTTTAAAATTCCTTTTTCAACAAGGATTTTTCTTAATTTTAAAATTCCACGCGGTGCTTAAGACATCAAGCGGTTGGTTCCTTTAAGCTTTCTGTAGTCAATAAAATAAAAAAATGTATACATAGAAAAATTGCATAGACTTCTTGAATCCAAAATATGGTAGAAGGAATTTTTTAAGTTCTAAAATACAATTTCAGATTTTTTTTTTGCTAGTGAGAGATCGGGAGTCCCATTGATGTCAGTAATTGGAGCTTAAAATCCACATAAAATCAATCGAGATGTGTCATAAGCATTGGGGGTCACTGAAGTCAATTTTGTTGGGATAGGGTTTACATAAAAAAGTTTTAAAATTTATTGTTGATTTGCCGATTCTGTAAGATTTGTTTTGGTGATGAAAAAAATCCTTGATGAAACTCGAATGTATATATAAAAGTGGAGAACATTAATAGGTCCTGTCACCTACTACTAAATGGTGAATGACACGCCCCAAATGATTGCTGCGGATCAGAGATGAGCGGAGTCGATGTCCGAGTTCGGGTTCAGAATTCCGGTTGGCCGCCATACTCGGACATAATTCTGGATTGGCCTTTGAAGAGCCAATCCAGTATATGAATGCCACTTGCTATGGATATGACTGGCCAGGGGTGGCCGAAGCCATGGCTAAGATTGGCATTCGGTTGCCGAACCCCAACACGGATATCAAGTCCGCTCATCCCTACTGCCGATCCACGGATCAATTTGGTGTTTGTTTTTTAAGTCCGTCCACAAGTTATGACTCCTAAGAAGTTTAAATTTGAATTAGTCCAAGTTCACCAAGGGAGGGGGCGTTAACATGTGCAGAGACACCCCCCCCCCTTAAAATAAAATACCGCCCCCTTGGCTACAATTATTTAATTCACATATAGAGTTTTTGTTTTTTGAATGTTTGGACGGAATTTTAAAAAACAAAGACTGAAACTATCAGGGACTCAGTGTCCATCACGTGGGTTGTGTCATTTATCATTTTGTACTTGGTGACAAGTCCTCTCTTAAAGGAAATCTACCACCAGGATAAAGAATTGTAAACCAAGTACACTGACATACTGGTGAGTGCCCCCTCTGGTAGGTTCTGCTTTTCTTTTAGCTTCTTTGGACCTTATTTTTACAAGAAAAAGGTTTCACAAATTATGCAAATGAGCCTCTGGGGCTCCAAACTCTATAGATGTCAATGGAGCTTGGAGCCCCGAACGCTCACCTGCATAATTTTTAAAACATCTTTTTCTTAAAAACAAAGGCATACGAAGCTACAAGAAGAGCAGCTCCTGCAAAAGGGGGTACACACCAGTATGTCTGTGTGCTTGGTTTACAATCCTTCATCCTGGTGGTAGATTTCCTTTACTATAAGACCTAGTTACATTTTAGCAAACTTGATATTCTAATGTCAATTCTGTAGAGTTTTTTTTTGTAATTTTCTTATCTGATAAAACGAAAATAACTTCCTTTTTTAAAATTTTTTTTTCTCTAGGGCAGGAATTGAATGGGCCGTATTCTAACAATACAACACACGTCTATAAATATATATGATTGAGAAGCGCTGGATCACAACCTTGACATATCAGCAAAGTACCAATCATGCTGAAGACTACAGACTTTTCTTCTTTGATTGTTTAGACCGTAATATTTCTCCGACGAGAGTCTTTGCGTTCCGCTTTACGTGGAGGGAACCTGAAGTTGGCAACATCGGACAGAATCACGATCAATCGGAAATTTTTTCCGAATAGACAATGACAATATTACACACAAAAAAACAAAAAAACAAGGCTTTTTCTTCTAACAGGAAACCTGAAATGTGACAAGGAGTGCCTGTTTGTCACCACGAGTTCTGTTGCCATGGTAACCCCCATCGCAACTGTTACAAGAAGCATCGTATCCGTCATTCCTTAGCTATTTAGGGACCAAAGGACCAAACTTTTTATTGCAGACTTGTAGCTGTATGTAAAATAACGGAGTTAACTTCCTACTTTCCTCGGCTGTTCTTAAAACGGTTTGAGAGCGATTATATGAAATATGTACAAAAATGCTTACATGCTTTTAAAAAAAAAAAACAAAAAAAAAAACCGGCAAGATAATAGTTATTTGATACTATAGAAGGTTCTTTGGTTACATTCATTCAATTATGAAAAAAAATTTCCTATGGTTTTTTCTGTATATTACGAAAAGATAAGTATGTAGAGATAAAAATAGAGGATAGCTATTTAAAAAAAAAAAAAAAAGCAAACAAAATTAAAAAAAAAAGAACAAAAATAAAGTATATAAAAAAACGACAAAAAAAAAAAAAAAACGCATTAGAAAGATGGTAGTGGAAAAAAAAAAATGGTTTGTAAATGCTTCTAACTATTCCTTCCCCTCCCCACCGCCCCTTCTTTAAAATCCTAATAGTTGTACAGATTTAACAGAAAAGTTTAAGATAACTATATAATAGTAAAAAAAAAAAAAAAAAAAAATTAGAGAGCAAAAAAAAAAAAGTTAAAAAAAGCAAAAAAAAAAATAAAAATATATAGACGTTAGCGTTACGGCTAAAAAAAAGAAAGATGTTGTAGAACTGTAATTTTTGTAGAGTTTAGACTAAGCATAAATTCCTACTCTTTGCCAATCGCATATTGTATCGAGGAGGATGTGAGAGGCCGCGACGGCAGCTCCGAAAAAACGCAAGCATTCCACCGACTACGATAAAAAAAAAACAAACACTTGACTACTGTAAAACGATGCAACGGAATATTCTAGATACAACGGCTATTGTCTTTTTATCAGTTACTTTAACTTGAAGAATGACACAGCTAAAACCGCTTCATATCTTGGTAAAAAAAAAAAAACCTGCTATTTGCTGACCTTCCCATCATCCTCTGCTTTAGTAGTTTCCATATTTGTTCTAGACCTTCAGGGCAAAAGACAGCCTAGAACCTTAATGTTAAAAAAAAGAAAAAAAAAAAAAACACTAAAAAAAAAAAAATCTATATATATATACAATCTTTAAAGAATTTCTGAAACTGTTTACAAGGAATTTTGAAAAACAGGGGATGTTTCGAAAAAAAAAAAAATTAAAAAACGATGCTGGCTCTGTTTTTCTGTAAATACATTTGCATATTTTGTAGGTCTTTTAATTGTAACGATAGAGAAAAAAAAAAAAAACAAGGAATAAAATTATTTAAATGAAATAAAAAGCACGATATTTATCTTTGGTAATTGACTTTAGAGCAGTTTAAAAAAAAAAATAAGAAGAATAATGATGAGAATAATTCAGAACAAAAAAAAAAAAAAAGTCAATTTACTATTAAAATAACACATATATTTTAAGATATATCATATTTATTCTAAGTTATTTCCACGCTGTGAATTTTACGATTTTTTTTTTACGTCGTCGCCGCTCGTTTGAGTTGAACTGAAACGAGTGAAATCATTTTTAATTTTAATTTTTTTTTTTTTTTTTTTTTTTTGGTTTTTTTTTACAAATATATAGAAATATAGAGATATATAAATACACACTTATAGATCGGATTCCTGCAATGGATCATGGATTATTATTTTTTTTGTTCTTTTCCATTTGATTTTGTTGTGTTTATAATGGGCATGGAGGACTGGACTTACCCTCACTCTGGATACTTAGGATGTAACTTTCACCACTTGATACAATCTCCTGGTTCTACAAACCAATAATAACAATAATAACTCGAGTAGTAATTCTGTGATCCCTGCATTTGCTCATTAGAATGCCAGGCTGATACTTTTTCTAGATCTGATGGATCCTTCCTTGGATTTGCTTCCTTTCCGATTCTTTTTCCTATTCCTTGCCCACACTAAGGTATTTCCATCCTTCCTCTTTCTCTCTTCCTTTGACTCACGCTGTTAGTAAGTACAGGTGTGTACTGCAGCCGCATTTCCGTCCAACTGCTCTTTTCACTCTCGATTACCTTTAAAAAAAAAAAACAACAAAAAAAAAAAATCTCCTTGTAATCTTCTGTAATTATTGAATGACGCTTTTCAGCTTAGCCCTAAATAAAGCACAGTTTAAAAAAAAAAAAAAAAGTTGTCTACGTGGTTTCAGTTTTTTTTGTGAATGTTTTTCCTGGGTGATGTCAAGTTCTGCCCCTGTTTACACAACCTCAGGTTCTCTAATTGTTAAGAAAATCCACTGAATGAGCTCAAAGAAATCACACCCAGACGTATGGTATGGTATGGAAGTATGGTATAATATCTCACTCTGTGGAGAACTGATGCCATGCAAGGCGAGGCAGAGGTGAGATGCTTTATGTGTGTCACAAAGGATTATACAGAAACTTTCAGTGGGGAAGGACCTGGGCTTGGTTAGTTGAAGATAGAGAAGTAAGGTCCATAGTTCATTGGTTAGTAAATTATAACATGGGCATCGCAGATACAAAGGCTTTGTTTTCCCTGGAATAGATAGTTTTTGTAAATCACTAGTGGCTTATGTAAACATCAACCCAGGGAGTCTTGAATTCCTCGGTTTGATCAGCTTCGTCCATAGCCATCCGTCCTCTTAGTTTCAGCATTCAGCAAGCATATAACACATATAACAATACCTCAATGTACAGCATCAGATTATAATTTGGATAATCATTCTTATATTTAGTATGATTATAAATATTATTATCATCGTTCTATTTTAATATAGTTAAAAAAAGTGTTCTGATGTTCTTTTAATTACTAAAAGTAGTTTTGTAAAATCTAAAGAAAATAATAAATGGAGCAAATGATGAAGAATAACCCCCCCAAAAAAATTTTTACAATCCATGATATCCCAACAATTTCTGCACTCCTCGAGTGAGGAAAATCAGTAGTGCTGGGAACAGCACAGAACAACTACACCTATCCTATATATATGCACATAGCACAGTACTACTACTCCTATCCTGTATATATGGACACAGCACAGTACTACTACTCCTATCCTGTATATATGTGCACAGCACAGTACTACTACTCCTATCCTGTATATATGGGCACAGCACAGTACTACTACTCCTATCCTATAAATATGGACACAGCACAGTACTACTACTCCTACCCTGTATATATGGGCACAGTACAGTACTACTACTCCTATTATGTATATTTGGGCACAGCACAGTACTACTACTCCTATCCTGTATATATAAGGACACAGCACAGTACTACTACTCCTATACTATATATATGGACACAGCACAGTACTACTACTCCTATCCTGTATATATGGGCACAGTACAGTACTACTACTCCTACCCTGTATATATGGGTACAGCACAGTACTACTACTCCTATCCTGTATATTTGGGCACAGCACAGTACTACTACTCCGATCTGGTATATATGGGCACAGCACAGTACTACTACACCTATCCTGTATATAAGGGCACAGCACCGTACTACTGCTCCTATCCTGTATATATGGAAACAGCACAGTACTACTACTCCTATCCTGTATATATAAGAGCACAGTACTACTACTCCTATCCTGTATATATGCGCATAGCACAGTACTACTACTCCTATCCTGTATATATGGGCACAGCACAGTACTACTACTCCTATCCTATATAAATATGGGCACAGCACAGTACTACTACTCCTATCCTGTATATATGGGCACAGCACAGTACTACTACTACTATCCTGTATATATGGGCACAGCACAGTACTACTACTCCTATCCTGTATATATGGACACAGCACAGTACTACTACTCCTATCCTGCATATATGCACATAGCAAAGTACTACTACTCCTATCCTGTATATATGGGCACAGCACAGTACTACTACTCCTATCCTGTATATATGGGCACGGCACAGTACTACTACACCTATCCTGTATATATGCGCATAGCACAGTACTACTACTCCTATCCTGTATATATGGGCACAGCACAGTACTACTACTCCTATCCTGTATATATGGGCACAGCACAGTACTACTACTCCTATCCTATATATATATATGGGCACAGCACAGTACTACTACTCCTATCCTGTATATATGGGCACAGCACAGTACTACTACTACTATCCTGTATATATGGGCACAGCACAGTACTACTACTCGTATCCTATATATATATATATATATATATATATATATATATATGGGCACAGCACAATACTACTACTCCTATCCTGTATATATGGGCACAGCACAGTACTACTACACCTACCCCGTATATATGTGCACAGCACAGTACTACTACTCCTATCCTGTATATATGGGCACAGCACAGTACCACTAATCCTATCCTGTATATATGGGCACAGCACAGTACTACTACTCCTATCCTGTATATATGGGCACAGCACAGTACTACTTCTTCTATCCTGTATATATAGGCACAGCACAGTACTACTACTCCTATCCTGTGTATATGGGCACAGTACTACTACTCCTATACTGTATATATGGACACAGCACAGTACTACTACTCCTATCCTGTATATATGGGCACAGCACAGTGCTACTGCTCCTATCCTGTATATATGGACACAGCACAGTACTACTACTCCTATCCTGTATATATGGACACAGCACAGTACTAGTACTCCTATCCTGTATATATGGGCACAGAACAGTACTACTACTCCTATCCTGTATATATGGACACAGCACAGTACTACTACTCCTATCCTGTATATCTGGGAACAGCACAGTACTACTACTCCTATACTGTATATCTGGGAACAGCACAGTACTAATACTCCTATCCTGTATATATGGGCACAACACAGTACTACTACTCCTATCCTGTATATCTGGGAACAGCAGAGTACTACTACTCCTATCCTGTATATATGGGCACAGCACAGTAATACTACTCCTATCCTGTATATATAGATACAGCACAGCACTACTACTCCTATCCTGTATATATAGGTACAGCACAGTACTACTACTCCTATCCTGTATGTAGGGGCACAGCACAGTACTACTACTCCTTTCCTGTGTATATGAGGACACAGCACAGTACTACTGCTCCTATCCTGTATACTTGGAAACAGCACAGTACTACTACTCATAACCTTTGTATATGGACACAGCACAGTACTACTACTCCTACCCCATATATATGAGCACAGCACAGTACTACTGCTCCTATCCTGTATATATGGGCATGGCACAGTACTACTACTCCTATCCTATATATATGGGCACAGCAAAGCACAACTACTCCTATCCTGTATATATGGAAACAACATAGTACTACTACTCCTATCCTGCATATATGCACATAGCACAGTACTACTACTCCTATCCTGTATATATGGGCACAGCACAGTACTACTACTCCTATCCTGTATATATGGACACAGCACAGTACTACTACTCCTATCCTGTATATATGGGTACAGCACAGTACTACTACTCCTATCCTGTATATATGGGCACAGCACAGTACTACTACTCCTATCCTGTATATATGCGCATAGCACAGTACTACTACTCCTATCCTGTATAAATGGGCACAGCACAGTACTACTACTCCTACCCTGTATATATTGGGCACAGCACAGTACTATTTCTCCTATCCTGTATATATGGAAACAGCACAGTACTACTACTCCTATCCTGTATATATGAGCACAGCACAGTACTAATATTCCTATCCTGTATATATGGACACAGCACAGTAATACTTCTCCTATCCTGTATATATGGACACAGCACAGTAGTACTTCTCCTATCCTGTATATATGGACACAGCACAGTACTACTACTCCTATCCTGTATATATGGACACAGCACAGTACTACTACTCCTATCCTGTATATATATGGGCACAGCACAGTACTACTCCTCCTATCCTGTATATATGGGCACTGCACAGTAGTACTTCTCCTATCCTGTATATATGAGCACAGCACAGTACTACTACTCCTATCCTGTATATATGGGCACAGCACAGTACTACTACTCCTATCCTGTATATATGGGCACAGCACAGTACTACTACTCCTATCCTGTATATATGGGCACAGCACAGTACTACTACTCCTATCCTGTATATATGGGCACAGCACAGTACTACTACTCCTATCCTGTATATATTGGCACAGCACAGTACTACTACTCCTATACTGTAAATATGGGCACAGCACAGTACTACTACTCCTATCCTGTATATCTGGGAACAGCACAGTACTACTACTCCTATCCTGTATAATTGGAAACAGCACAGTACTACTACTCCTATCCTGTATATCTGGGAACAGCACAGTACTACTACTCCTATCCTTTATATATGGACACAGCACAGTACTACTACTCATATCCTGTATATATGGACACAGCACAGTACTACTACTCCTATCCTGTGTATATGGGCACAGTACAGTACTACTACTCCTACCCCATATATATGAGCACAGCACAGTACTACTGCTCCTATTCTGTATATATGGGCACGGCACAGTACCACTACTCCTATCCTATATATATGGGCACAGCAAAGCACAACTACTCCTATCCTGTATATATGGAAACAGCACAGTACTACTACTCCTATCCTGCATATATGCACATAGCACAGTACTACTACTCCTATCCTGTACATATGGGCACAGCACAGTACTACTACTCCTATCCTGTATATATGGGTACTGTACAGTACTACTACTCCTATCCTGTATATATGGGCACAGCACAGTACTACTACTCCTATCCCATATATATGGGCACAGCAAAGTACAACTACTCCTATCCTGTATATATGGAAACAGCACAGTACTACTACTCCTATCCTGCATATATGCACATAGCACAGTACTACTACTCCTATCCTGTACATATGGGCACAGCACAGTACTACTACTCCTATCCTGTATATATGGGTACTGTACAGTACTACTACTCCTATCCTGTATATATGGAAACAGCACAGTACTACTACTCCTATCCTTCATATATGCACATAGCAAAGTACTACTACTCTTATCCTGTATAATTGGAAACAGCACAGTACTACTACTCCTACCCCATATATGAGCACAGCACAGTACTACTGCTCCTATCCTGTATATATGGGCACGGCACAGTACCACTACTCCTATCCTGTATATATGGGCACGGCACAGTACCACTACTTCTATCCTGTATATATGGGCACAGCACAGTACCACTACTCCTATCCTATATATATGGGCACAGCAAAGCACAACTACTCCTATCCTGTATATATGGAAACAGCACAGTACTACTACTCCTATCCTGCATATATGCACATAGCACAGTACTACTACTCCTATCCTGTACATATGGGCACAGCACAGTACTACTACTCCTATCCTGTATATATGGGTACTGTACAGTACTACTACTCCTATCCTGTATATATGGGCACAGCACAGTACTACTACTCCTATCCCATATATATGGGCACAGCAAAGTACAACTACTCCTATCCTGTATATATGGAAACAGCACAGTACTACTACTCCTATCCTGCATTTTTGCACATAGCACAGTACTACTACTCCTATCCTGTACATATGGGCACAGCACAGTACTACTACTCCTATCCTGTATATATGGGTACTGTACAGTACTACTACTCCTATCCTGTATATATGGAAACAGCACAGTACTACTACTCCTATCATGCATATATGCACATAGCAAATTACTACTACTCCTATCCTGTATATATGGGCACAGCACAGTACTACTACTCCTATCCTGTATATATGCGCATAGCACAGTACTACTACTCATATCCTGTATATATGGGCACAGCACAGTACTACTACTCCTATCCTGTATAAATGGGCACAGCACAGTAGTACTACTCCTACCCTGTATATATTGGGCACAGCACGGTACTACTTCTCCTATCCTGTATATATGGACCCAGCACAGTACTACTTCTCCTATTCTGTGTATATGGACACAGCACAGTACTACTACTACTATACTGTATATATGGGCACAACACAGTACTACTACTCCTATCCTGTATATCTGGGAACAGCACAGTACTACTACTCCTATCCTGGATATATGGGCACAGCACAGTACTACTACTCCTATCCTGTATGTATGGGCACAGCACAGTACTACTACTCCTATCCTGTATATATGGGCACAGCACAGTACAACTACTCATATCCTGTATATGTGGGCACAGCACAGTACTACTACTCCTATCCTGTATATATGGGCACAGCACAGTACTACTACTCCGATCTGGTATATATGGGCACAGCACAGTACTACTACACCTATCCTGTATATAAGGGCACAGCACCGTACTACTGCTCCTATCCTGTATATATGGAAACAGCACAGTACTACTACTCCTATCCTGTATATATAAGAGTACAGTACTACTACTCCTATCCTGTATATATGCGCATAGCACAGTACTACTACTCCTATCCTGTATATATGGGCACAGCACAGTACTACTACTCCTATCCTATATAAATATGGGCACAGCACAGTACTACTACTCCTATCCTGTATATATGGGCACAGCACAGTACTACTACTACTATCCTGTATATATGGGCACAGCACAGTACTACTACTCCTATCCTGTATATATGGACACAGCACAGTACTACTACTCCTATCCTGCATATATGCACATAGCAAAGTACTACTACTCCTATCCTGTATATATGGGCACAGCACAGTACTACTACTCCTATCCTGTATATATGGGCACGGCACAGTACTACTACACCTATCCTGTATATATGCGCATAGCACAGTACTACTACTCCTATCCTGTATATATGGGCACAGCACAGTACTACTACTCCTATCCTGTATATATGGGCACAGCACAGTACTACTACTCCTATCCTATATATATATATATGGGCACAGCACAGTACTACTACTCCTATCCTGTATATATGGGCACAGCACAGTACTACTACTACTATCCTGTATATATGGGCACAGCACAGTACTACTACTCGTATCATATATATATATATATATATATATATATATATATATATATATATATATATATGGGCACAGCACAATACTACTACTCCTATCCTGTATATATGGGCACAGCACAGTACTACTACACCTACCCCGTATATATGTGCACAGCACAGTACTACTACTCCTATCCTGTATATATGGGCACAGCACAGTACCACTACTCCTATCCTGTATATATGGGCACAGCACAGTACTACTACTCCTATCCTGTATATATGGGCACAGCACAGTACTACTTCTTCTATCCTGTATATATAGGCACAGCACAGTACTACTACTCCTATCCTGTGTATATGGGCACAGTACTACTACTCCTATACTGTATATATGGACACAGCACAGTACTACTACTCCTATCCTGTATATATGGGCACAGCACAGTGCTACTGCTCCTATCCTGTATATATGGACACAGCACAGTACTACTACTCCTATCCTGTATATATGGACACAGCACAGTACTAGTACTCCTATCCTGTATATATGGGCACAGAACAGTACTACTACTCCTATCCTGTATATATGGACACAGCACAGTACTACTACTCCTATCCTGTATATCTGGGAACAGCACAGTACTACTACTCCTATCCTGTATATCTGGGAACAGCACAGTACTACTACTCCTATCCTGTATGTAGGGGCACAGCACAGTACTACTACTCCTTTCCTGTGTATATGAGGACACAGCACAGTACTACTGCTCCTATCCTGTATACTTGGAAACAGCACAGTACTACTACTCATAACCTTTGTATATGGACACAGCACAGTACTACTACTCCTACCCCATATATATGAGCACAGCACAGTACTACTGCTCCTATCCTGTATATATGGGCATGGCACAGTACTACTACTCCTATCCTATATATATGGGCACAGCAAAGCACAACTACTCCTATCCTGTATATATGGAAACAACATAGTACTACTACTCCTATCCTGCATATATGCACATAGCACAGTACTACTACTCCTATCCTGTATATATGGGCACAGCACAGTACTACTACTCCTATCCTGTATATATGGACACAGCACAGTACTACTACTCCTATCCTGTATATATGGGTACAGCACAGTACTACTACTCCTATCCTGTATAAATGGGCACAGCACAGTACTACTACTCCTACCCTGTATATATTGGGCACAGCACAGTACTATTTCTCCTATCCTGTATATATGGAAACAGCACAGTACTACTACTCCTATCCTGTATATATGAGCACAGCACAGTACTACTATTCCTATCCTGTATATATGGACACAGCACAGTAATACTTCTCCTATCCTGTATATATGGACACAGCACAGTACTACTACTCCTATCCTGTATATATGGACACAGCACAGTACTACTTCTCCTATCCTGTATATATGGACACAGCACAGTACTACTACTCCTATCCTGTATATATGGACACAGCACAGTACTACTACTCCTATCCTGTATATATATGGGCACAGCACAGTACTACTCCTCCTATCCTGTATATATGGGCACTGCACAGTAGTACTTCTCCTATCCTGTATATATGAGCACAGCACAGTACTACTACTCCTATCCTGTATATATGGGCACAGCACAGTACTACTACTCCTATCCTGTATATATGGGCACAGCACAGTACTACTACTCCTATCCTGTATATATGGGCACAGCACAGTACTACTACTCCTATCCTGTATATATGGGCACAGCACAGTACTACTACTCCTATCCTGTATAAATGGGCACAGCACAGTAGTACTACTCCTACCCTGTATATATTGGGCACAGCACGGTACTACTTCTCCTATCCTGTATATATGGACCCAGCACAGTACTACTTCTCCTATTCTGTGTATATGGACACAGCACAGTACTACTACTACTATACTGTATATATGGGCACAACACAGTACTACTACTCCTATCCTGTATATCTGGGAACAGCACAGTACTACTACTCCTATCCTGGATATATGGGCACAGCACAGTACTACTACTCCTATCCTGTATGTATGGGCACAGCACAGTACTACTACTCCTATCCTGTATATATGGGTACAGCACAGTACTACTACTCCTATCCTGTATATATATGGACAGAGCACTGTACTACTACTCCTATCCTGTATATATGGGCATGGCACAGTACTACTACTCCTATCCTATATATATGGGCACAGCAAAGCACAACTACTCCTATCCTGTATATATGGAAACAACATAGTACTACTACTCCTATCCTGCATATATGCACATAGCACAGTACTACTACTCCTATCCTGTATATATGGGCACAGCACAGTACTACTACTCCTATCCTGTATATATGGACACAGCACAGTACTACTACTCCTATCCTGTATATATGGGTACAGCACAGTACTACTACTCCTATCCTGTATATATGGGCACAGCACAGTACTACTACTCCTATCCTGTATATATGCGCATAGCACAGTACTACTACTCCTATCCTGTATAAATGGGCACAGCACAGTACTACTACTCCTACCCTGTATATATTGGGCACAGCACAGTACTATTTCTCCTATCCTGTATATATGGAAACAGCACAGTACTACTACTCCTATCCTGTATATATGAGCACAGCACAGTACTACTATTCCTATCCTGTATATATGGACACAGCACAGTAATACTTCTCCTATCCTGTATATATGGACACAGCACAGTACTACTACTCCTATCCTGTATATATGGACACAGCACAGTACTACTTCTCCTATCCTGTATATATGGACACAGCACAGTACTACTACTCCTATCCTGTATATATGGACACAGCACAGTACTACTACTCCTATCCTGTATATATATGGGCACAGCACAGTACTACTCCTCCTATCCTGTATATATGGGCACTGCACAGTAGTACTTCTCCTATCCTGTATATATGAGCACAGCACAGTACTACTACTCCTATCCTGTATATATGGGCACAGCACAGTACTACTACTCCTATCCTGTATATATGGGCACAGCACAGTACTACTACTCCTATCCTGTATATATGGGCACAGCACAGTACTACTACTCCTATCCTGTATATATGGGCACAGCACAGTACTACTACTCCTATCCTGTATATATGGGCACAGCACAGTACTACTACTCCTATCCTGTATAAATGGGCACAGCACAGTAGTACTACTCCTACCCTGTATATATTGGGCACAGCACGGTACTACTTCTCCTATCCTGTATATATGGACCCAGCACAGTACTACTTCTCCTATTCTGTGTATATGGACACAGCACAGTACTACTACTACTATACTGTATATATGGGCACAACACAGTACTACTACTCCTATCCTGTATATCTGGGAACAGCACAGTACTACTACTCCTATCCTGGATATATGGGCACAGCACAGTACTACTACTCCTATCCTGTATGTATGGGCACAGCACAGTACTACTACTCCTATCCTGTATATATGGGCACAGCACAGTACAACTACTCATATCCTGTATATATGGGCACAGCACAGTACTACTACTCCTATCCTGTATATATGGGCACAGCACAGTACTACTACTCCTATCCTGTATATATATGGACAGAGCACTGTACTACTACTCCTATCCTGTATAAATGGGCACAGCACAGTTGTACTACTCCTACCCTGTATATATTGGGCACAGCACAGTACTTCTACTCCTACCCTGTATATATGGAAACAGCACAGTACTACTTCTCCTATCCTGTGTATATGGACACAGCACAGTACTACTACTCCTATCCTGTATATATGGGCACAGCACAGTACTACTACTCCTATCCTGTATATATAGGTACAGCACAGTACTACTACTCCTTTCCTGTATATATAGGTACAGCACAGTGCTACTACACCTATCCTGTATACAGAGCCGGATTATAGGCGGGGCTCCCGGGGCTCGCGCCCAGGGGCCCCCACCATCCTGTTCCCGGGGTGGGCCTCCACCATATGGCAATTGAACTTTTGTAAAAATCATGCGGGCATTAGATCTGCGGCGCCAGCGGCGGACCGCTGGCGCTCCGGGACACTGAGCTCTCTGAAACTGGGAGCGATGCGCTGCGGCTGTGCTGCAGCGCATCGCTCCCGCCATGCACGGACACTACAGCTATCTGGAGAGCGGTGCGTTTCCACCCCCATCCGGATGCCTACCAGTCCCTGGTAGGAGACGATAAGCTGTCTGTCTCCACCTGGAGCGATGTGCTGCAACAATGCAGCACATCGCTCCTAGACAGAGACTTTCAGCTCCCTTCTTCTTTGTTGTTTCAGCGTCACAGGGTCACGTGCATTTCATTGTCACGTGACCTGCTGTGAGCCCGGGAAATGCCGGCTTCTGTGTACTGCCGGCTTATCTACTGTGAGAGGAGGCTTCCCTGCCTGTCATGGCTCAGCGCTTCCCTTCACAACTCGGCTGAAAGGTATTTTCTGAGAGAAGCTAAGTCCTGGACTGGGGGGGAAGGGGGTGTTCTCTGTCTGTGAAAGAAAAGGGGGTCTTCTGACCTGGGCTGGGGGTCTCTAGCTATGGGGGGGTGACTGTATATAGATGTACTGCAGGGGGCGAGGAGACTGTATATAGATGTACTGCAGGGGGCGAGGAGACTGTATATAGATGTGCTGCAGGGGGCGAGGAGACTGTATATAGATGTGCTGCAGGGGGCGAGGAGACTGTATATAGATGTACTGCAGGGGGCGAGGAGACTGTATATAGATGTACTGCAGGGGGAGAGGAGACTGTATATAGATGTGCTGCAGGGGGCGAGGAGACTGTATATAGATGTGCTGCAGGGGGCGAGGAGACTGTATATAGATGTACTGCAGGGGGCGAGGAGACTGTATATAGATGTACTGCAGGGGGCGAGGAGACTGTATATAGATGTGCTGCAGGGGGCGAGGAGACTGTTTATAGATGTACTGCAGGGGGCGAGGAGACTGTTTATAGATGTACTGCAGGGGGCGAGGAGACTGTATATAGATGTACTGCAGGGGGCGAGGAGACTGTATATAGATGTACTGCAGGGGGCGAGGAGACTGTATATAGATGTACTGCAGGGGGCGAGGAGACTGTATATAGATGTACTGCAGGGGGCGAGGAGACTGTATATAGATGTACTGCAGGGGGCGAGGAGACTGTATATAGATGTACTGCAGGGGGCGAGGAGACTGTATATAGATGTACTGCAGGGGGCGAGGAGACTGTATATAGATGTACTGCAGGGGGCGAGGAGACTGTATATAGATGTGCTGCAGGGGGCGAGGAGACTGTATATAGATGTACTGCAGGGGGCGAGGAGACTGTATATAGATGTACTGCAGGGGGCGAGGAGACTGTATATAGATGTACTGCAGGGGGCGAGGAGACTGTATATAGATGTGCTGCAGGGGGCGAGGAGACTGTATATAGATGTGCTGCAGGGGGCGAGGAGACTGTATATAGATGTACTGCAGGGGGCGAGGAGACTGTATATAGATGTACTGCAGGGGGCGAGGCGACTGTATATAGATGTACTGCAGGGGGCGAGGAGACTGTATATAGATGTACTGCAGGGGGCGAGGAGACTGTATATAGATGTACTGCAGGGGGCGAGGAGACTGTATATAGATGTGCTGCAGGGGGCGAGGAGACTGTATATAGATGTGCTGCAGGGGGCGAGGAGACTGTATATAGATGTACTGCAGGGGGCGAGGAGACTGTATATAGATGTACTGCAGGGGGCGAGGAGACTGTATATAGATGTACTGCAGGGGGCGAGGAGACTGTATATAGATGTACTGCAGGGGGCGAGGAGACTGTATATAGATGTACTGCAGGGGGCGAGGAGACTGTATATAGATGTACTGCAGGGGGCGAGGAGACTGTATATAGATGTACTGCAGGGGGCGAGGAGACTGTATATAGATGTACTGCAGGGGGCGAGGAGACTGTATATAGATGTACTGCAGGGGGCGAGGCGACTGTATATAGATGTACTGCAGGGGGCGAGGAGACTGTATATAGATGTACTGCAGGGGGCGAGGAGACTGTATATAGATGTACTGCAGGGGGCGAGGCGGCTGTATGTGGCTGTGTTACTAGGGATGAGGCGGCTGTATTACTGGGGGTTGAGGCGGCTGTATTACTGGGGTGTGAGGCGGCTGTATGTGGCTGTGTTACTGGGGGGTGAGGCGGCTGTATGTGGCTGTGTTACTGGGGGGTGAGGCGGCTGTGTTACTGGGGGGTGAGGTGGCTGTGTTACTGGGGGGTGAGGCGGCTGTGTTACTGGGGGGTGAGGCGGCTGTATGTGGGTGTATTACTGGGGGTTGAGGCGGCTGTATTACTGGGGGATGAGGCGGCTGTATGTGGGTGTATTACTGGGGGTTGAGGCGGCTGTATTACTAGGCGGCTGTATGTGGATGTATTGCTGCAAGCATAGTGGATTGTGAGCAGGATAATTTGTATCTTTGTTGCATTCGGTTGGGGCCTCCACCAGATTTTGCGCCCAGGGGCCCCCACCAGCCTTAATCCGGCCCTGCCTGTATATATAGACACAGCTCAGTACTACTACTCCTTTCCTGTATATATAGGCACAGCACAGTACTACTACTCCTACCCTGTATATATGGGCACAGTACTACTACTCCTATCCTGTATATATGAGGACACACCACAGTACTACTGCTCCTATCCTGTAAATATGAGGACACAGGACAGTACTACTACTCCTATCCTTTATATATGAGGACACAGCACAGTACTACTGCTCATCTCCTGTATGATTGGAAACAGCACAGTACTACTACTCATAACCTTTGTATATGGTCACAGCACATTACTACTACTCCTTCCCCATATATATGAGCACAGCACAGTACTACTGCTCCTATCCTATATATATGGGCACAGCACAAATACTGCCATCCTGTATATATGGAAACAGCACAGTACTACTACTCCTATCCTGCATATATGCACATAGCACAGTACTACTACTCCTATCCTGTATATATGGGCACAGCACAGTACTACTACTCCTATCCGGTATATATGCGCATAGCACAGTACTACTACTCCTATCCTGTATATATGGACACAGCACAGTACTACTACTCCTATCCTGTATTTATGGGCACAGCACAGTACTACTACTCCTATCCTGTATATATGCGCATAGCACAGTACTACTACTCCTATCCTGTATATATGAGCCTAGCACAGTAATACTACTCCTATCCTGTATATATGGACACAGCACAGTACTACTACTCCCATCCTGTATATATGGACACAGCACAGTACTACTACTCCTATCCTGTATATATGGAAACAGCACAGTACTACTAGTCATATCCTGTATATATGAAAACAGTACAGTACTACTACTCCTATCCTTTATATATGGACACAGCACAGTACTACTACTCATATCCTGTATATATGGACACAGCACATTACTACTACTCCTATCCTGTATATATGGGCACAGCACAGTACTACTACTCCTATCCTGTATGTATGGGCACAGCACAGTAGTACTACTCCTACCCTAAATATATGGGGCACAGCACAGTACAACTACTCCTGTCCTGTATATATGAGCACGGCACAGTACTACTACTCCTATCCTGTATATAAGGACACAGCACAGTACTACTACTCCTATCCTGTATATATGTGCACAGCACAGTACTACTACTCCTATCCTGTGTATATGGACACAGCACAGTACTACTACTCCTATCCTGTATATATGGGCACAGTACTACTACTCCTATCCTGTATATAGGGGAACAGCACAGTACTACTACTCCTATCCTGTATATATGGGCACAGCACAGTACTACTACTCCTATCCTCTACATATATGGGTACTGTACAGTACTACTACTCCTATCCTGTATATATGGACACAGCACAGTACTACTACTCCTATCCTGTATATATGAGTACAGCACAGTACTACTACTCTTATCCTGTATATATGGGAACAGCACAGTACTACTACTCCTATCCTGTGTATATGGACACAGCACAGTACTACTACTCCTATCCTGTATATATGGGCACAGTACTACTACTCCTATCCTGTATATAGGGGAACAGCACAGTACTACTACTCCTATCCTGTATATATGGGCTCAGCACAGTACTACTACTCCTATCCTGTATATATGAGGACCCAGCACAGTACTTCTACTCCTATCCTGTATATATGAGTACAGCACAGTACTACTACTCCTATCCTGTATATATGGGCACAGCACAGTACTACTACTCCTATCCTGTATATATGGGCACAGCACAGTACTACTACTCCTATCCTGTATATATGGGCACAACACAGTACTACTACTCCTATCCTGTATATATGGGTACAGCACAGTACTACTACTCCTATCCTGTATATATGGGCACAGCACAGTACTACTACTCTTGTTCTATGTATATTGACACCCTGATGTACTACTGCTCCTAATCTGTATATGGAAACAGCACATTGCTGCTCTTATCCTGTGTAGATGGACACATCACAGTATTATTACTCCTACTCTGTATACTGTATACAGACACAGCAAAGAACTGCTACTCCTTTCCTGTATATACAGACACAGCACAGGGGCTGATGTAATGTGAGTGTGATGGGTACATAAAAGAGCATTTACATAGGAGTGTACTGAAAGGGGGGTAACTACAATTTGGGGTAATGAATAGGGGGCAATATACTATTTGGCAGCCAGGCCCTTTTCTGATACTGGGCGGGTGGGTGACCAATGGTTAAGGCAACAGGGGACCGCCAGCAGCTACACACTGCCACCAGTAGAGAAAAAACAGTATTCACCTTCCATCGCTCCCAGCGGCTCCTCTTCTCCTTCTTCTTTAGCAGTAGCATAGACTACGTCATGAGGCACCGCTTCATAGTGTGCACAGTGAAGAGCACATACTGGAGGAGAAAAGTGCTGGCTACCTATATACTGGGAGGATGGCAGTGTGCTGGCTACCTATATACTGGGAGGATGGCAGTGTGCTGGCTACCTATATACTGGGAGGATGGCAGTGTGTTGGCTACCTATATACTGGGGGGATGGCAGTGTGCTCGCTACTTATATACTGGGAGGATGGCAGTGTGCTGGCTACCTATATACTGGGAGGATGGCAGTGTGCTGGCTACCTATATACTGGGAGGATGGCAGTGTGCTGGCTACCTATATACTGGGAGGATGGCAGTGTGCTGGCTACCTATATACTGGGGGGATGGCAGTGTGCTAGCTACCTATATAATGGGAGGATGGCAGTGTGCTAGCTACCTATATACTGGGAGGATGGTAGTGTGCTGGCTACCTATATACTGGGAGGATGGCAGTGTGCTGGCTACCTATATACTGGGAGGATGGTAGTGTGGTGGCTACCTATATACTGGGAGGATGGCAGTGTGCGGGCTACTTATATACTGGGAGGATGGCAGTGTGCGGGCTACCTATATACTGGGAGGATGGCAGTGTGCTGGCTACCTATATACTGGAAGGATGGCAGTGTGCAGGCTACCTATATACTGGGAGGATGGCAGTGTGCGGGCTACCTATATACTGGGAGGATGGCAGTGTGCTGGCTACCTATATACTGGGAGGATGGCAGTGTGCAGGCTACCTATATACTGGGAGGAAGGTAGTGTGGTGGTTACCTATATACTGGGAGGATGGCAGTGTGCTAGCTACCTATATACTGGGAGGATGGCAGTGTGCTAGCTACCTATATACTGGGAGGATGGTAGTGTGGTGGCTACCTATATACTGGGAGGATGGCAGTGTGCGGGCTACCTATATACTGGGAGGATGGCAGTGTACTGGCTACCTATATACTGGGAGGATGGTAGTGTGGTGGCTACCTATATACTGGGAGGATGGCAGTGTGCGGGCTACCTATATACTGGGAGGATGGCAGTGTGCTGGCTACTTATATACTGGGGGGATGGCAGTGTGCTAGCTACCTATACACTGGGAGGATGGCAGTGTGCTGGCTGCCTATATACTGGGAGGATGGTAGTGTGCTGGCTACCTATATACTGGGAGGATGGCAGTGTGCTGGCTACCTATATACTGGGAGGATGGTAGTGTGGTGGCTACCTATATACTGGGAGGATGGCAGTGTGCAGGCTACCTATATACTGGGAGGATGGCAGTGTGCAGGCTACCTATATACTGGGAGGATGGTAGTGTGGTGGCTACCTATATACTGAGAGGATGGTAGTGTGGTGGCTACCTATATACTGGGAGGATGGCGGTGTGCAGGCTACCTATATACTGGGAGGATGGCAGTGTACTGGCTACCTATATACTGGGAGGATTGCAGTGTGCGGGCTACCTATATACTGGGAGGATTGCAGTGTGCTGGCTACCTATATACTGGGAGGATGGCAGTGTACTGGCTACCTATATACTGGGAGGATGGCAGTGTGCAGGCTACCTATATACTGGGAAGATGGCAGTGTGCGGGCTACCTATATACTGAGAGGATGGCAGTGTGCTGGCTACCTATATACTGGGAGGATGGTAGTGTGCTGGCTACCTATATACTGGGAGGATGGCAGTGTGCGGGCTACCTATATACTGGGAGGATGGCAGTGTGCGGGCTACCTATATACTGGGAGGATGGCAGTGTGCAGGCTACCTATATACTGGGAGGATGGCAGTGTGCAGGCTACCTATATACTGGGAGGATGGTAGTGTGGTGGCTACCTATATACTGAGAGGATGGTAGTGTGGTGGCTACCTATATACTGGGAGGATGGCGGTGTGCAGGCTACCTATATACTGGGAGGATGGCAGTGTACTGGCTACCTATATACTGGGAGGATTGCAGTGTGCGGGCTACCTATATACTGGGAGGATTGCAGTGTGCTGGCTACCTATATACTGGGAGGATGGCAGTGTACTGGCTACCTATATACTGGGAGGATGGCAGTGTGCAGGCTACCTATATACTGGGAAGATGGCAGTGTGCGGGCTACCTATATACTGAGAGGATGGCAGTGTGCTGGCTACCTATATACTGGGAGGATGGTAGTGTGCTGGCTACCTATATACTGGGAGGATGGCAGTGTGCGGGCTACCTATATACTGGGAGGATGGCAGTGTGCGGGCTACCTATATACTGGGAGGATGGTAGTGTGCTGGCTACCTATATACTGGGAGGATGGCAGTGTGCTAGCTACCTATATACTGGGAGGATGGCAGTGTGCTGGCTACCTATATACTGGGAGGGTGGTAGTGTGGTGGCTACCTATATACTGGGAGGATGGTAGTGTGGTGGCTACCTATATACTGAGAGGATGGTAGTGTGGTGGCTACCTATATACTGGGAGGATGGCAGTGTGCGGGCTACCTATATACTGGGAGGATTGCAGTGTGCTGGCTACCTATATACTGGGAGGATGGCAGTGTGCGGGCTACCTATATACTGGGAGGATGGCAGTGTACTGGCTACCTATATACTGGGAGGATGGCAGTGTGCAGGCTACCTATATACTGGGAGGATGGCAGTGTGCGGGCTACCTATATACTGAGAGTGCTGGCTGCCTATATACTGGGGGGAGACTGATTCGTGGGAACAAACAACCTCAATCACATGTGCAGACATGTAAGTCAATCATCGACTGAGATTTTTGCTCAAAGTCCAGGGTGTCATTGTGCCACTCTATGGGCTCATGCTGCTGCTGCCGCCACCTCCACACTCTTATCAATGTGCCACTTTGTGGCCTACCATGTTTCTGCCACCTCCATAACTTGTCATTGTGCCACTCTGCAGCCTACTCATGGCGCTGCCACTGACTGCTGTCTCCCTGGAACACCCTGTGATTTCCATAATGCTGTTTTCACCCTCCATCACTCTATGACGTTGCCACTATGTTTGGTTTTCACCTTCATTTCATCTGTCAGAAGGAGGAAAAGCCTCTGCATTGAAAGCCAAAAGCAGGAGTGGATACAGAACACAGAGGGCATGCAAGTATCCCATTTACTGCTCATCTGTATTCTGGATCAACTCCTGTTTGTTTTTGGCTTTAGCAATACTGATGGATTATTGACCGATTAAAAGCGGACACTGACAGGTGAAAAGAAGGGCAAAATGATCAGTGACGTCAATGCAGAATTACTGCCGACATCCTCTGCACTCTTTTGGGGGGGTTTTACATGTATCCGCGTATAACAGAACAGGTTCTGTTGTAATCTATGGAATCATCTGATGTCAGTGTAAGAAGAGTGCACTCTGTGATGTTATGGTGGGATCTTGGCCCTCAGCTCAGTCCTTTCGAGCTGGCACAGACGTTACCTTGTCAGGCTGCGTTCCCGCTTTGCTTATTTGGGGAAGCTGGCCTCTGTAAGTGCACATGGAAGTGAAGAGTGAAGCGATTCTAAGAGCGACGGCTGTTATGTGCATGTCATACTAAAACACAGCATTGTCTGAAGACCAAACCGCGCTCCCTATGCATATTTAAGCATGGCACAACCTTCTACAACACCCTACAGGCTCTCTGCAGCCAGGAAACACCTGTTTTTAATGTGATTCTTCATGATTCGATTTGGGCAAAACAAATTTTGTTGGAAAATTCAGCAAACTCGGCGAATCGAATTTTTGAAAAATTCGCCCATCTCTAGTGGGGGGTTTTAAATTCGCTCTGTACGAAAAATTACCTACAAACTGCCCTGGGGGAGATATCAAAAGGGTTTCCTTGTGGTCACACTATTGGGTAGGGTTGATTGTAACATTTAAAGGGTCAACACCTCTAATCGGTGCCAGCACTGGGTGTTTTGGGTGGGTGTTCACGTTCGGATACTCAAACTTTCATTCAAAGTTTGTCGGATCTCTACGAACCTGAACTTCACTAGTTACGGCACAAAATTAATTTTAGTGGTAGTTTTGGTGGCCGGTAGTTTCGCACCTCACCCTACAGTTATGGAGGGGAAGCCAAAAGGTCTCTATGGGACCCAATCACTTCCAGTCCTATATAGGAAATCCTGCTCCTTCGTAGTAAAATTTTGGAAAATTTAGGTAAAGGACTGGAGTTACTCCCTCTCCTGACCCTTAAAGGACCCATCTCTAAAAATGAAGTCAGGAATATTTTGTGAATGAAAATATGCGATTTTATCATTCATCAATAAGTAACATTTTGCCCCATTCTGAATCAAACAGATTGTACTATTTTAGGATTCGGGAGCTCCGACGATTTCCTGATGAAAATAAACACAGTGACGACATAATGGATAAAGTTCTCACAAACGCTTTGCTGTTTTTGGGCTGCGCTGTGTTTCCCATCCTCCGTATTACATGTCAAGGCTCAATCTGATTTTCCAACTCATTGAAGACGTTCACCGGTCGCTGTTGAGCAATTTCATGAATCGCTTTTGAGTTCCTTATTCAGAGATTTGAAAATAGAAAACAACCGATTGTGGAAAAAAAAGAACAAATTCAACAATTAACCACTTGAGACTTCAGACCTCAAAATAGAGAAGTTCTAGCAGCTCCACAATAGGGTCCATGCTAGGTGTTATCTATGGCGTCATCTTCATCACAACCAAAAGGGCCAATATTTCTAACCAAGTTTCTATCGTTGATGAAGTCATATATCATTTATCTCAAGGAGAGATGATGGATAGATGAAGGATAGATGATGGATAGATGAAGGATAGATGATGGATACATGATGGATAGATGATGGATAGATGATGGACAGATGATGGATAGATGATGGATAGATGATGGATAGATGATGGATAGATGAAGGATAGATGATGGATACATGATGGATAGATGATGGATAGATGATGGACAGATGATGGATAGATGATGGATAGATGATGGATAGATGATGGATAGATGAAGGATAGATGAAGGATAGATGAAGGATAGATGATGGATACATGATGGATAGATGATGGATAGATGAAGGATAGATGAAGGATAGATGAAGGATAGATGATGGATAGATGATGGATAGATGAAGGATAGATGATGGATAGATGATGGAGAGATGATGGATAGATGAAGGATAGATGAAGGATAGATGATGGATAGATGATGGATAGATGATGGATAGATGAAGGATAGATGATGGATAGATGATGGACAGATGATGGATAGATGAAGGATAGATGATGGATAGATAAGGGATAGATGATGGACAGATGATGGATAGATGATGGATAGATGAAGGATAGATGATGGATAGATGAAGGATAGATGATGGATAGATGAATGGATAGGTGATGGATAGATGATGGATAGATGATGGATAGATGATGGATAGATGAAGGATAGATGATGGATAGATGAAGGATAGATGAAGGATAGATGAAGGATAGATGAAGGATAGATGAAGGATAGATGAAGGATAGATGAAGGATAGATGATGGATAGATGAAGGATAGATGAAGGATAGATGAAGGATAGATGAAGGATAGATGATGGATAGATGAAGGATAGATGAAGGATAGATGAAGGATAGATGAAGGATAGATGAAGGATAGATGATGGATAGATGAAGGATAGATGAAGGACAGATGATGGATAGATGAAGGATAGATGATGGACAGATGACGGATAGATGAAGGACAGATGATGGACAGATGATGGATAGATGAAGGATAGATGATGGACAGATGACAGATAGATGAAGGACAGATGATGGACAGATGACAGATAGATAAGGGATAGATGATGGACAGAGGATGAATAGATGATGGACAGATGATGGATAGATGATGGATAGATGACAGATAGATGAAGGATAGATGATGGACAGATGACAGATAGATGAAGGGTAGATGATGGACAGATAAAGGATAGATAAGGGATAGATGAAGGATAGATGATGGACAGATGACAGATAGATGAAGGATAGATGATGGACAGAGGATGGATAGATGATGGGTAGATGATGGATAGATGATGGATAGATGATGGATAGATGATGGATAGATGATGGACAGATGATGGATAGATGAAGGATAGATGATGGATAGATGATGGACAGATGATGGATAGATGAAGGATAGATAAAGGATAGATAAGGGATAGATGATGGACAGATGATGGGTAGATGAAGGATAGATGATGGATAGATGAAGGATAGATGAAGGACAGATGATGGGTAGATGATGGATAGATGATGGATAGATGAAGGATAGATGATGGATAGATGATGGATAGATGAAGGATAGATGATGGATAGATAAGGGATAGATGATGGACAGATGATGGACAGATGATGGACAGATGATGGACAGATGATGGACAGATGATGGACAGATGATGGACAGATGATGGACAGATGATGGACAGATGATGGACAGATGATGGACAGATGATGGACAGATGATGGATAGATGATGGACAGATGATGGACAGATGATGGACAGATGATGGACAGATGATGGATAGATGATGGACAGATGATGGACAGATGATGGACAGATGATGGACAGATGATGGATAGATGATGGACAGATGATGGACAGATGATGGATAGATGATGGACAGATGATGGACAGATGATGGACAGATGATGGATAGATGATGGACAGATGATGGATAGATGATCGACAGATGATGGACAGATGATGGATAGATGATGGACAGATGATGGACAGATGATGGACAGATGATGGATAGATGATGGATAGATGAAGGATAGATGATGGACAGATGATGGATAGATGATGGATAGATGATGGACAGATGATGGACAGATGATGGACAGATGATGGACAGATGATGGACAGATGATGGACAGATGATGGATAGATGATGGACAGATGATGGACAGATGATGGACAGATGATGGATAGATGATGGACAGATGATGGACAGATGATGGACAGATGATGGACAGATGATGGATAGATGATGGACAGATGATGGACAGATGATGGACAGATGATGGATAGATGATGGACAGATGATGGACAGATGATGGACAGATGATGGATAGATGATGGATAGATGATGGACAGATGATGGACAGATGATGGACAGATGATGGACAGAGGATGAATAGATGATGGATAGATGATGGATAGATGATGGATAGATGAAGGATAGATGATGGATAGATGATGGACAGATGATGGACAGATGATGGACAGATGATGGATAGATGATGGATAGATGATGGACAGATGATGGACAGATGATGGACAGATGATGGATAGATGATGGATAGATGATGGGCCACCATGTTCCTTTTGGTATTAACCCATTTGGTATGTCAGAGATATGAAAAACTTTACAGCTTTTGGTGCCACCATATGACTTATTGTGACCATTTCTTAATGGGGTAAAGATATGAAGGTGACATTATATCAGTACCAAGCAAGATATATGATGTGGACCATAGCAGGTCTAATGCTGATCCTACACATTAGATACATACACCAATTACACTGGACCCCGAGAGGTGACCATGTGTACAGGGACCTACTGCTGCCCCAGATGGCAGTGATGTCATTGGAAGATAATAATATGGACGATTCCCGCGGCCGCCCGGGGCCTGATGCTCCCGATTTATCACTGGGGCTGCAGATATTATATACAGGGGGCTATATAATAAGGGGTATGCGGTGAATAAATAATAAGTATGTGTTTGGGGGCCATATATACATCTATATATCATACAATACATTGATCAGGGGGATTGGAGGGAAGTGTCTCCTTATAGTTATATTATATAAAGTGTAACATGTTCAGGAGATAATATATAATCATTTCTATGAATAATACGGCTGTTATATGGTGACAGCGCAGCCAGTGGAATCCTGGGAATACGATAATATAAGTGACTGTGATATTTTTAGTTGCGCAGTGAAAATTAAAAGTTACTCAAAACATCTTGGGAAAAATTCTACAGGCCGGGAGAAGTCTCCACCAAAATACTGGACCCAATGCAGCAGATCATCATCAGTACCATCTAGTATAACCCTCATCATGTGCTCAGCCAGTGAGAGTCCTCCTTCCAACTACGACCTGTGGGCGATGGGTGTTTTTTAGGTGTCAGTATTTTTTGGTAAGGAATTCGGTCCTTTTTAGTAAAATTGGTGCATCTGTGTATTTAAAAACTGCAGACCGGTCGGGGGTCCGCAATCTACAGCGCGGGGTCCATGGTAGTCTTTACCCGCCTCTGGTTGGGTGTAAGGGGGAATGAGGATATCGGAAGAGATAAAGTAGATCCCTTCTAGAATTCCCTCTTTTATGTTTAAAAATAAATCCTTAAAATCATGACCTGAGAAGAGTCACTTTTTTGCCTGAGATGAGTAACTTTTAAAGGCGCATCATTTCAGAAACCTCTATCGTGGGTTCTATAGCAACAAGAACTGTGGTTCTGATGTCATATTAAAGCTAATAATGTTTGATTACAGCAGCATTGTGCTTCTGTGCCGGTCCCCCCGGGTATCTCCTGTGAGACACTTCTGTAAGGTTTTCTGGACAGTGATTTTGTCCAGATCCATAGAATTGAACGGATTTCTGGGTAGATTGAGTGGAACCAGAGACTTCTAAATCGACGTGGGACCCACCTAAGTGTCTTTCAGTGACCAACCCCTTTAAGATTAACTTTCCAGACTCCTCGGGGTACATTCACTTACCCGGTCCAGTCGCGATCACTAAGGTCGTGCGCCCGATATCCTGCAGGTGTCGCTTCCCTGACCAGGTCCGCCGGAGTTCACCTGCTTCGTCCCGGTGCATATAAGTGCTGATCTTGCAACACAAATTCTTTTTTAAATTCTGCAGTTTTCCCGAATCCGTCGGGTTGTCCGACAGCCACGCCCCCGATTTCTGTCACGTGAAAGCCGCCGCTGATGTGCCCAAATCCGATCGTGTGCGCCAAAATCCCGGGGCAATTTGGCGCAAATCGGAAATCAGCAGGAAACCCGACAAAAGTGCGGCATTCGGACCCTTAGTAAATGAGCCCCTGCGTCTCTTATCTCCTTACCCAACTAGCAACACAGACAAGTGGAAGCTAATCATATTTTTTTTGCTGTTTTTTTGGGGGGGTATTGGAAGGTCTAACCCCCCCAGCATTGAAGATCTATGGGCGCCTTCAATCTTCTTTCTTGTCTTACCTCCCAGTATTAGAAAGAAAGTAATAAATAGCACAATGGGGCAGATTTACTTACCCGGTCCATTCGCGATCCAGCGGCGCGTTCTCTCCGGAGGATTCGGGTCCGGCCGGGATTCACTAAGGTAGTTCCTCCGACGTCCACCAGGTGTTGCTACTGCGCTGAAGTCCGTCGGTGTGCACTGAAGTTTACCGTCCTATGCTGGGTGCAGGTAAGTGCGTGTCAAGCGACACTTTTTTTTTTTAATGCGGCGATTTTTCTGAATCCGTTGGTGCATGCCGGCGCCGATGCACCACAATACGATTAAGCGCGCCAAAATCCTGGGGCAATTCAGGGAAAATCAGGTCAGCGCTCGTGCAGATCCTATTACCAATAATAACAATGACTGAGAGCGAGCAGAGGAGAAAGCCACAGATCAGGCACCAGACAATCTCCTTCCTCTCGCCCCTCGCTGCCTTTTCGGTAGAAGCGCCAGACATATTAAATCAGTATGAGGTCGTGAAGTTCTACGAGGTGATGCAAGAAGCAGTCAAGTTTTTCTTCCAAACATAAAACGCAACGAGAGGTCATGTAGCAAAAAACAAATTTCTCTTGACATTGATGTGTCCTCGCTGTCTCCACCACCGCGGGGACCTGTGCCGGAAGGGTCGGAAGAGAAGAAGAGCACAAGTCTAAAAATACAAAAAAATAGATAAAGAGAAAAGACAATGAAGTGTCGGAGGCTTTAGCGTGGACATGGGCTCTCACTCACGTCCCAGAGCCGCGTCCGGGGACTACGGAAAGAGCCTCGGAGCTACAATCCGCACACAGCAACATTTCAATGGCAGTAAAACTCCACGGCGTCTTTAGCTGGAGGGTCCGGCTGCATTTCAAACCACTTGAGCTTCGTCTCTCGGCTTTACGAGATCCCTATAATCCCTGAATAGAAATATTTTGTGCCTGAGCCCCGCGGCGCGACTTCTATTCCGTCTGGAGTTTTGTTGATGTGAAATGAAATAAAACCCTTCCGCGACGTCTCCGCGTTCCGGCCTCTGATGTCTGGGGCTGTCGAGAGAAGAATCTCAAGTTGTTTGCACCAGAGTGAGGTGGGACCGTGCCGAACCCTACACCAACGTCCAGGGGCAGATGGAGAACATCAAGTAGTGACATCTCTACCAAGTGCAGGATCTGCCCAAATATAGGAGCGGGGCCCAACTAAATCTTTGCCCATGGGGCCACTGATTAGTCCACACCAGTAATGGAATAAAACAGGAGCAGCAGCCCTGGCTCCAAGGCTTCGAGGTGGCCCATGGCGGCCCAAACCGCCAACAAAGTGTTGTATTGCCTCATACATGGGTTCTTGACACACATGTTTACAAGGGACCTTGCAGGACCTTCGAAGGTCCCGAAACTGCAGATCAAAAGTCAACAGATGGTGTCTGCCCCCTTTTTCTCTTTTCCCGGCTTGGTTTTGAGATTTGGCTTTTGCGCCCACAATGTTTAAGCAGCCCAGAACCCAAGCAGCCTGAATCCACCCCTGGTCCACATGGTCGTGTCGTGGAAAGGGCCTTCTGGGACTATAACACCGGTCACAGCCATTTACAGTGGGGGGGGGGGGGTAGAGCTGAACTTCTGACTTTGCGGTTTGGATACGGTCCACACTTATTATGTCCCTTTGCCACCAAAAGGTGAGTCAGGAGACCCCTACAAAAGGGAAAATGACACATCTGAGCCCCCAGCAAGTAATTGGGGGGATATCAATAGTTGTAATCAGATCTGCAATATCTCTAGTGGATCAACACAGGAAGTTACAAGAACGACTGGGAAAGTTCCCTGTGATGCACAGCTATGGGACGTGTTGACCACTGATCTGCTGCTCCTTTCCAATGGAGAAATTTACCCTTGATCCTATAAGACGTTTTCCAGGTGGCGGCCATGTTCTGGACATAGCTGTAAAGATTTTGCCAATTCCGGGGAGATTACTGCAGGGAAATGAGGGTCCTGTACACTGCATTACTATTAGGTATGTAACTACAGTGGTAGCCGCCATAGCAGCATGTATGGGGCCCGCAGTGTCTGGGGGCCCAAGCATCAGACCAGTATATATGCCGCATGTGTGTACGGTGTATAGTGTGTATATATGCTGTATGTGTGTATGGTGTGTAGTGTGTATATATGCTGTATGTGTGCATGGTGTATAGTGTGTATATATGCTGTAGGTGTGTATGGTGTATAGTGTGTATATATGCTGTATGTGTGTATGGTGTATAGTATGTATATATGCTGTAGGTGTGTATGGTGTATAGTGTGTATATATGCTGTATGTGTGTATGGTGTATAGTGTGTATATATGCTGTATGTGTGCATGGTGTATAGTATGTATATATGCTGTAGGTGTGTATGGTGTGTAGTGTGTATATATGCTGTATGTGTGCATGGTGTATAGTGTGTATATATGCTGTAGGTGTGTATGGTGTATAGTGTGTATATATGCTGTATGTGTGTATGGTGTATAGTATGTATATATGCTGTAGGTGTGTATGGTGTATAGTGTGTATATATGCTGTATGTGTGCATGGTGTATAGTGTGTATATATGCTGTAGGTGTGTATGGTGTATAGTGTGTATATATGCTGTAGGTGTGTATGGAGTATAGTGTGTATATATGCTGTAGGTGTGTATGGTGTATAGTGTGTATATATGCTGTATGTGTGTATGGTGTATAGTGTGTATATATGCTGTATGTGTGTATGGTGTATAGTGTGTATATATGCTGTATGTGTGTATGGTGTATAGTGTGTATATGCTGTAAGTGTGTATGGTGTATTGTGTGTATATAAGCTGTATGTGTGTATGGTGTATAGTGTGTATATATACTGTATGTGTGTATGGTGTATAGTATGTATATATGATGTATGTGTGTATGGTGTATAGTGTGTATATATGCTGAATGTGTGTATGGTGTATAGTGTGTATATATGCTGAATGTGTGTGTGGTGTATAGTGTGTATATATGCTGTATGTGTGTATGGTGTATAGTGTGTATATATGCTGTAGGTGTGTATGGTGTATAGTGTGTATATATGCTGTATGTGTGTATGGTGTACAGTGTGTATATATGCTGTATGTGTGTATGGTGTATAGTGTGTATATATGCTGTATGTGTGTATGGTGTATAGTGTGTATATGCTGTAAGTGTGTATGGTGTATTGTGTGTATATAAGCTGTATGTGTGTATGGTGTATAGTGTGTATATATGCTGTATGTGTGTATGGTGTATAGTATGTATATATGCTGTATGTGTGTATGGTGTATAGTGTGTATATATGCTGTATGTGTGTATGGTGTATAGTGTGTATATATGCTGTATGTGTGTATGGTGTATAGTGTGTATATATGCTGTATGTGTGTATGGTGTATAGTATGTATATATGCTGTATGTGTGTATGGTGTATAGTGTGTATATATGCTGTAGGTGTGTATGGTGTATAAGGTGTATATATGCTGTATGTGTGTATGGTGTATAGTGTGTATATGCTGTAAGTGTGTATGGTGTATAGTGTGTATATATGCTGTATGTGTGTATGGTGTATAGTATGTATATATGCTGTATGTGTGTATGGTGTATAGTGTGTATATATGCTGTATGTGTGTATGGGATATAGTGTGTATATATGCTGTATGTGTTTATGGTGTATAGTGTGTATGCATGCTGTAGGTGTGTATGGTGTATAGTGTGTACATATGTTGTATGGTGTGTAGTGTGTATATATGCTGTATGTGTGTAAGGTGTATAGTGTGTATATATGCTGTATGTGTGTATGGTGCATAGTGTGTATATATGCTGTATGTGTGTATGATGTATAGTGTGTATATATGCTGTATGTGTGTGTGGTGTATAGTGTGTATATATGCTGTATGTGTGTATGGTGTATAGTGTGTATATATGCTGTATGTGTGTATAGTGTGTATATATGCTGTATATGTGTGTATGGTGTATAGTGTGTATATATGCTGTATGTGTGCATGGTGTATAGTGTGTATATATGCTGTAGGTGTGTATGGTGTATAGTGTGTATATATGTTGTATGTGTGTATGGTGTATAGTGTGTATATATGCTGTAGGTGTGTATGGTGTATAGTGTGTATATATGCTGTATGTGTGTATGGTGTATAGTGTGTATATATGCTGTATGTGTGTATGGTGTATAGTATGTATATATGCTGTATGTGTGTATGGTGTATAGTGTGTATATATGCTGTATGTGTGTATGGGATATAGTGTGTATATATGCTGTATGTGTGTATGGTGTATAGTGTGTATATATGCTGTAGGTGTTTATGGTGTATAGTGTGTATATATGCTGTAGGTGTGTATGGTGTATAGTGTGTACATATGTTGTATGTGTGTATGGTGTGTAGTGTGTATATATGCTGTATGTGTGTAAGGTGTATAGTGTGTATATATGCTGTATGTGTGTATGGTGCATAGTGTGTATATATGCTGTATGTGTGTATGATGTATAGTGTGTATATATGCTGTATGTGTGTGTGGTGTATAGTGTGTATATATGCTGTATGTGTGTATGGTGTATAGTGTGTATATATGCTGTATGTGTGTATAGTGTGTATATATGCTGTATATGTGTGTATGGTGTATAGTGTGTATATATGCTGTATGTGTGCATGGTGTATAGTGTGTATATATGCTGTAGGTGTGTATGGTGTATAGTGTGTATATATGTTGTATGTGTGTATGGTGTATAGTGTGTATATATGCTGTAGGTGTGTATGGTGTATAGTGTGTATATATGCTGTATGTGTGTATGGTGTATAGTGTGTATATATGCTGTATGTGTGTATGGTGTATAGTGTGTATATATGCTGTAGGTGTGTATGGTGTATAGTGTGTATATAAGCTGTATGTGTGTATGGTGTATAGTGTGTATATATGCTGTATGTGTGCATGGTGTATAGTGTGTATACATGCTGTATGTGTGTATGGTGTATAGTGTGCATATATGCTGTAGGTGTGTATGGTGTATAAGGTGTATATATGCTGTAGGTGTGTATGGTGTATAAGGTGTATATATGCTGTGTGTGTGTATGGTGTATAGTGTGTATATATGTTGTAGGTGTGTATGGTGTATAGTGTGTATATATGCTGTATGTGTGTATGGTGTATAGTGTGTATATATGCTGTATGTGTGTATGGTGTATAGTGTGTATATATGCTGTATGTGTGTATGGTGTATAGTGTGTATATATGCTGTATGTGTGTATGGTGTATAGTGTGTATATATGCTGTAAGTGTGTATGGTGTATAGTGTGTATATATGCTGTATGTGTGCATGGTGTATAGTGTGTATATGCTGTAGGTGTGTGGAGTATAGTGTATAGTGTGTATATATGCTGTATGTGTGCATGGTGTATAGTGTGTATACATGCTGTATGTGTGTATAGTGTGTCTATATGCTGTGGGTGTGCATGGTGTAAAGTGTGTATATATGCTGTATGTGTGTATGGTGTTTAGTGTGTATATATGCTGTATGTGTGCATGGTGTATAGTGTGTATATATGCTGTATGTGTGCATGGTGTATAGTGTGTATATATGCTGTAGGTGTGTATGGTGTATAGTGTGTATATGCTGTAGGTGTGTGTGGAGTATAGTGTATAGTGTGTATATATGCTGTATGTGTGCATGGTGTATAGTGTGTATACATGCTGTAGGTGTGTATGGTGTATGGTTTGTATATATGCTGTATGTGTGTATGTTGTATAGTGTGTATATATGCTGTATGTGTGCATGATGTATAGTGTGTATATATGCTGTAGGTGTGTAAGGTGAATAGTGTGTATATTTGCTGTATGTGTGTATGGTGTATAGTGTGTATATATGTTGTAGGTGTGTATGGTGTATAGTGTGTATATATGCTGTATGTGTGTATGGTGAATAGTGTGTATATATGCTGTATGTGTGTATGGTGTATAGTGTGTATATATGCTGTATGTGTGTATGGTGTATAGTGTGTATATATATACTGTATGTGTGTATGGTGTATAGTGTGTATATATGCTGTAAGTGTGTATGGTGTATAGTGTGTTTATATGCTGTATGTGTGTATGGTGTATAGTGTGTATATATGCTGTAAGTGTGTATGGTGTATAGTGTGTATATATGCTGTCGGTGTGTATGGTGTATAGTGTGTATATATGCTGTAAGTGTGTATGGTGTATAGTGTGTATATATGCTGTATGTGTGTATGGTGAATAGTGTGTACATATGCTGTATGTGTGTATGGTGTATAGTGTGTATATATGCTGTATGTGTGCATGGTGTATAGTGTGTATATGCTGTAGGTGTGTGGAGTATAGTGTATAGTGTGTATATATGCTGTATGTGTGCATGGTGTATAGTGTGTATACATGCTGTATGTGTGTATAGTGTGTCTATATGCTGTGGGTGTGCATGGTGTAAAGTGTGTATATATGCTGTATGTGTGTATGGTGTTTAGTGTGTATATATGCTGTATGTGTGCATGGTGTATAGTGTGTATATATGCTGTATGTGTGCATGGTGTATAGTGTGTATATATGCTGTAGGTGTGTATGGTGTATAGTGTGTATATGCTGTAGGTGTGTGTGGAGTATAGTGTATAGTGTGTATATATGCTGTATGTGTGCATGGTGTATAGTGTGTATACATGCTGTAGGGGTGTATGGTGTGTATATATGCTGTATGTGTGTATGTTGTATAGTGTGTATATATGCTGTATGTGTGCATGATGTATAGTGTGTATATATGCTGTAGGTGTGTAAGGTGAATAGTGTGTATATATGCTGTATGTGTGTATGGTGTATAGTGTGTATATATGTTGTAGGTGTGTATGGTGTATAGTGTGTATATATGCTGTATGTGTGTATGGTGTATAGTGTGTATATATATACTGTATGTGTGTATGGTGTATAGTGTGTATATATGCTGTAAGTGTGTATGGTGTATAGTGTGTTTATATGCTGTATGTGTGTATGGTGTATAGTGTGTATATATGCTGTAAGTGTGTATGGTGTATAGTGTGTTTATATGCTGTATGTGTGTATGGTGTATAGTGTGTATATATGCTGTAAGTGTGTATGGTGTATAGTGTGTATATTTGCTGTCGGTGTGTATGGTGTATAGTGTGTATATATGCTGTAAGTGTGTATGGTGTATAGTGTGTATATATGCTGTATGTGTGTATGGTGAATAGTGTGTACATATGCTGTATGTGTGTATGGTGTATAGTGTGTATATATGCTGTATGTGTGCATGGTGTATAGTGTGTATATGCTGTAGGTGTGTGGAGTATAGTGTATAGTGTGTATATATGCTGTATGTGTGCATGGTGTATAGTATGTATACATGCTGTATGTGTGTATAGTGTGTCTATATGCTGTAGGTGTGCATGGTGTATAGTGTGTATATATGCTGTATGTGTGTATGGTGTATAGTGTGTATATATGCTGTATGTGTGCATGGTGTATAGTGTGTATATATGCTGTATGTGTGCATGGTGTATAGTGTGTATATATGCTGTAGGTGTGTATGGTGTATAGTTTGTATATGCTGTAGGTGTGTGTGGAGTATCGTGTATAGTGTGTATATATGCTGTATGTGTATGGTGTATAGTGTGTATATATGCTGTATGTGTGCATGGTGTATAGTGTGTATATATGCTGTAGGTGTGTAAGGTGAATAGTGTGTATATATGCTGTATGTGTGTATGGTGTATAGTGTGTATATATGCTGTAGGTGTGTATGGTGTATAGTGTGTATATATGCTGTATGTGTGTAAGGTGTATAGTGTGTATATATGCTGTATGTGTGTATGGTGTATAGTGTGTATATATGCTTTAGGTGTGTATGGTGTATAGTGTGTATATATGCTGTATGTGTGTAAGGTGTATAGTGTGTATATATGCTGTATGTGTGTATGGTGTATAGTGTGTATATATACTGTAGGTGTGTATGGTGTATAGTGTGTATATATGCTGTATGTATATATGCTGTATGTGTGTATGGTGTATAGTGTGTATATATGCTGTATGTGTGTATGGTGTATAGTGTGTATATATGCTGTATGTGTGTATGGTGTATAGTGTGTATATATGCTGTATGTGTGTATGGTGTATAGTGTGTATATATGCTGTAGGTGTGTATGGTGTATAAGGTGTATTTATGCTGCAGGTGTATATGGTGTATAGTGTGTATATATGCTGTAGGTGTGTATAGTGTGTATATATGCTGTAGGTGTGTATGGTGTATAGTGTGTATATATGCTGTAGGTGTGTATGGTGTATAGTGTGTATATATGCTGTAGGTGTGTAAGGTGTATAGTGCGTATATATGCTGTAGGTGTGTATGGTGTATAGTGTGTATATATGCTGTATGTGTGTATGGTGTATAGTGTGTATATATGCTGTATGTGTGTATGGTGTATAGTGTGTATATATGCTGTATGTGTGCATGGTGTATAGTGTGTATATCTGCTGTATGTGTGCATGGTGTATAGTGTGTATATATGCTTTAGGTGTGTATGGTGTATAGTGTGTATATGCTGTAGGTGTTTGTGGTGTATGGTGTGTATATATGCTGTATGTGTGTATGGTGTATAGTGTGTATATATGCTGTGTGTGTGCATGGTGTATAGTGTGTATATATGCTGTAGGTGTGTATAGTGTGTATATATGCTGTAGGTGTGTATGGTGTATAGTGTGTATTTATGCTGCAGGTGTGTATGGTGTATAGTGTGTATATATGTTGTATGTGTGCATGGTGTATAGTGTGTATACATGCTGTAGATGTGTATGGTGTATGGTGTGTATATATGCTGTATGTGTGTATGGTGTATAGTGTATATATATGCTGTGTGTGTGCATGGTGTATAGTGTGTATATATGCTGTAGGTGTGTAAGGTGAATAGTGTGTATATATGCTGTATGTGTGTATGGTGTATAGTGTGTATATATGCTGTAGGTGTGTATGGTGTATAGTGTGTATATATGCTGTATGTGTGTAAGGTGTATAGTGTGTATATATGCTGTATGTGTGTATGGTGTATAGTGTGTATATATGCTGTAGGTGTGTATGGTGTATAGTGTGTATATATGCTGTATGTGTGTAAGGTGTATAGTGTGTATATATGCTGTATGTGTGTATGGTGTATAGTGTGTATATATGCTGTAGGTGTGTATGGTGTATAGTGTGTATATATGCTGTTTGTGTGTATGGTGTATAGTGTGTATATATGCTGTATGTGTGTATGGTGTATAGTGTGTATATATGTTGTATGTGTGTATAGGGTATAGTGTGTATATATGCTGTATGTGTGTATGGTGTATAGTGTGTATATATGCTGTATATGTGTGAATGGTGTATAGTGTGTATATATGCTATATGTGTGCATGGTGTATAGTGTGTATATATGCTGTATGTGTGTATGGTGTATAGTGTGTATATATGCTGTATGTGTGCATGGTGTATAGTGTGTATATATGCTGTATGTGTGCATGGTGTATAGTGTGTATATATGCTGTAGGTGTGTATGGTGTATAGTGTGTATATGCTGTAGGTGTGTATGGTGTATAGTGTGTATATATGCTGTAGGTGTGTATAGTGTGTATATATGCTGTAGGTGTGTATGGTGTATAGTGTGTATATATGCTGTAGGTGTGTATGGTGTATAGTGTGTATATATGTTGTATGTGTGCATGGTGTATAGTGTGTATACATGCTGTAGGTGTGTATGGTGTATGGTGTGTATATATGCTGTATGTGTGTATGGTGTATAGTGTGTATATATGCTGTGTGTGTGCATGGTGTATAGTGTGTATATATGCTGTAGGTGTGTAAGGTGAATAGTGTATATATGCTGTATGTGTGTATGGTGTATAGTGTGTATATATGCTGTAGGTGTGTATGGTGTATAGTGTGTATATATGCTGTATGTGTGTAAGGTGTATAGTGTGTATATATGCTGTATGTGTGTATGGTGTATAGTGTGTATATATGCTGTAGGTGTGTATGGTGTATAGTGTGTATATATGCTGTTTGTGTGTATGGTGTATAGTGTGTATATATGCTGTATGTGTGTAAGGTGTATAGTGTGTATATATGCTGTATGTGTGTAAGGTATATAGTGTGTATTTATGATGTATGTGTGTATGGTGTATAAGGTGTATATATGCTGTATGTGTGTAAGGTGTATAGTGTGTATATATGCTGTATGTGTGTATGGTGTATAGTGTGTATATATGCTGTATGTGTGTATGGTGTATAGTGTGTATATTTGCTGTAGGTGTGTATGGTGTATAAGGTGTATATATGCTGTAGGTGTGTATGGTGTATAGTGTGTATATATGCTGTAGGTGTGTATAGTGTGTATATATGCTGTAGGTGTGTATGGTGTATAGTGTGTATATATGCTGTAGGTATGTATGGTGTATAGTGTGTATATATGCTGTAGGTGTGTAAGGTGTATAGTGTGTATATATGCTGTAGGTGTGTATGGTGTATAAGGTGTATATATGCTGTAGGTGTGTATGGTGTATAGTGTGTATATATGCTGTATGTGTGTATGGTGTATAGTGTGTATATATGCTGTATGTGTGTATGGTGTATAGTGTGTATATATGCTGTATGTGTGTATGGTGTGTAGTGTGTATATATGCTGTATGTGTGTATGGTGTATAGTGTGTATATATGCTGTAGGTGTGTATGGTGTATAGTGTGTATATATGCTGTATGTGTGTATGATGTGTAGTGTGTATATATGCTGTATGTGTGTATGGTGTATAGTGTGTATATATGCTGTATGTATATATGCTGTATGTGTGTATGGTGTATAGTGTGTATATATGCTGTATGTGTGTATGGTGTATAGTGTGTATATATGCTGTATGTGTGTATGGTGTATGGTGTGTATATATACTATAGGTGTGTATGGTGTATAGTGTGTATATATGCTGTATGTATATATGCTTTATGTGTGTATGGTGTATAGTGTGTATATATGCTGTATGTGTGTATAGTGTATAGTGTGTATATATGCTGTATGTGTGTATGGTGTATAAGGTGTATATATGCTGTATGTGTGTATGGTGTATAGTGTGTATATATGCTGTATGTGTGTATAGTGTATAGTGTGTATATATTCTGTATGTGTGTATAGTGTATAGTGTGTATATATGCTGTATGTGTGTATGGTGTATAGTGTGTATATATGCTGTATTTGTGTATGGTGTATAGTGTGTATATATGCTGTATATGTGTGTATGGTGTATAGTGTGTATATATGTTGTATGTGTGTATGGTGTATAGTGTGTATATATGTTGTATATGTGTGTATGGTGTATAGTGTGTATATATGTTGTATGTGTGTATGGTGTATAGTGTGTATATATGCTGCATGTGTGTATGGTGTATAGTGTGTATACATGCTGTAGGTGTGTATGGTGTATAGTGTGTATATATGCTGTAGGTGTGTATGGTGTATAGTGTGTATATATGCTGTAAGTGTGTATGGTGTATAGTGTGTATATATGCTGTGTGTGTGCATGGTGTATAGTGTGTATATATGCTGTAGGTGTGTATAGTGTGTATATATGTTGTAGGTGTGTATGGTGTATAGTGTGTATTTATGCTGTAGGTGTGTATGGTGTATAGTGTGTATATATGTTGTATGTGTGCATGGTGTATAGTGTGTATACATGCTGTAGGTGTGTATGGTGTATGGTGTGTATATATGCTGTATGTGTGTATGGTGTATAGTGTGTATGTATGCTGTGTGTGTGCATGGTGTATAGTGTGTATATATGCTGTAGGTGTGTATGGTGTATAGTGTGTATATATGCTGTATGTGTGTATGGTGTATAGTGTGTATACATGCTGTAGGTGTGTATGGTGTATAGTGTGTATATATGCTGTAGGTGTGTATGGTGTATAGTGTGTATATATGCTGTAAGTGTGTATGGTGTATAGTGTGTATATATGCTGTGTGTGTGCATGGTGTATAGTGTGTATATATGCTGTGTGTGTGTATAGTGTGTATATATGCTGTAGGTGTGTATGGTGTATAGTGTGTATTTATGCTGTAGGTGTGTATGGTGTATAGTGTGTATATATGTTGTATGTGTGCAAGGTGTATAGTGTGTATACATGCTGTAGGTGTGTATGGTGTATGGTGGGTATATATGCTGTATGTGTGTATGGTGTATAGTGTGTATATATGCTGTGTGTGTGCATGGTGTATAGTGTGTATATATGCTGTAGGTGTGTATGGTGTATAGTGTGTATATATGCTGTATGTGTGTATGGTGTATAGTGTGTATATATGCTGTATGTGTGTATGGTGTATAGTGTGTATATGCTGTAGGTGTGTATGGTGTATAGTGTGTATATATGCTGTAGGTGTGTTAGGTGAATAGTGTGTATATATGCTGTATGTGTGTATGGTGTATAGTGTGTATATATGCTGTAGGTGTGTATGGTGTATAGTGTGTATATATGCTGTATGTGTGTAAGGTGTATAGTGTGTATATATGCTGTATGTGTGTATGGTGTATAGTGTGTATATATGCTGTAGGTGTGTATGGTGTATAGTGTGTATATATGCTGTATGTGTGTAAGGTGTATAGTGTGTATATATGCTGTATGTGTGTATGGTGTATAGTGTGTATATATGCTGTAGGTGTGTATGGTGTATAGTGTGTATATATGCTGTTTGTGTGTATGGTGTTTAGTGTGTATATATGCTGTTTGTGTGTAAGGTGTATAGTGTGTATATATGCTGTATGTGTGTAAGGTGTATCGTGTGTATATATGCTGTATGTGTGTATGGTGTATAGTGTGTATATATGTTGTATGTGTGTATGGTGTATAGTGTGTATATATGCTGTAGGTGTGTATGGTGTATAGTGTGTATATATGCTGTATATGTGTATGGTGTATAGTGTGTATATATGCTGTATGTGTGTATGGTGTATAGTGTGTATATATGTTGTATGTGTGTATGGGGTATAGTGTGTATATATGCTGTATGTGTGTATGGTGTATAGTGTGTATATATGCTGTATATGTGTGAATGGTGTATAGTGTGTATATATGCTGTATGTGTGCATGGTGTATAGTGTGTATATATGCTGTATGTGTGTATGGTGTATAGTGTGTATATATGCTGTATGTGTGTATGGTGTATAGTGTGTATATATGCTGTATGTGTGCATGGTGTATAGTGTGTATATATGCTGTAGGTGTGTATGGTGTATAGTGTGTATATGCTGTAGGTGTGTGTGGTGTATGGTGTGTATATATGCAGTATGTGTGTATGGTGTATAGTGTGTATATATGCTGTGTGTGTGCATGGTGTATAGTGTGTATATATGCTGTAGGTGTGTATAGTGTGTATATATGCTGTAGGTGTGTATGGTGTATAGTGTGTATATATGCTGTAGGTGTGTATGTTGTATAGTGTGTATATATGTTGTATGTGTGCATGGTGTATAGTGTGTATACATGCTGTAGGTGTGTATGGTGTATGGTGTGTATATATGCTGTATGTGTGTATGGTGTATAGTGTGTATATATGCTGTGTGTGTGCATGGTGTATAGTGTGTATATATGCTGTAGGTGTGTAAGGTGAATAGTGTGTATATATGCTGTAGGTGTGTATGGTGTATAGTGTGTATATATGCTGTTTGTGTGTATGGTGTATAGTGTGTATATATGCTGTATGTGTGTATGGTGTATAGTGTGTATATATGCTGTATATGTGTGAATGGTGTATAGTGTGTATATATGCTATATGTGTGCATGGTGTATAGTGTGTATATATGCTGTATGTGTGTATGGTGTATAGTGTGTATATATGCTGTATGTGTGCATGGTGTATAGTGTGTATATATGCTGTATGTGTGCATGGTGTATAGTGTGTATATATGCTGTAGGTGTGTATGGTGTATAGTGTGCATATGCTGTAGGTGTGTATGGTGTATAGTGTGTATATATGCTGTAGGTGTGTATAGTGTGTATATATGCTGTAGGTGTGTATGGTGTATAGTGTGTATATATGCTGTAGGCGTGTATGGTGTATAGTGTGTATATATGTTGTATGTGTGCATGGTGTATAGTGTGTATACATGCTGTAGGTGTGTATGGTGTATGGTGTGTATATATGCTGTATGTGTGTATGGTGTATAGTGTGTATATATGCTGTGTGTGTGCATGGTGTATAGTGTGTATATATGCTGTAGGTGTGTAAGGTGAATAGTGTATATATGCTGTATGTGTGTATGGTGTATAGTGTATATATATGCTGTAGGTGTGTATGGTGTATAGTGTGTATATATGCTGTATGTGTGTAAGGTGTATAGTGTGTATATATGCTGGATGTGTGTATGGTGTATAGTGTGTATATATGCTGTAGGTGTGTATGGTGTATAGTGTGTATATATGCTGTTTGTGTGTATGGTGTATAGTGTGTATATATGCTGTATGTGTGTAAGGTGTATAGTGTGTATATATGCTGTATGTGTGTAAGGTGTATAGTGTGTATATATGCTGTATGTGTGTATGGTGTATAAGGTGTATATATGCTGTATGTGTGTAAGGTGTATAGTGTGTATATATGCTGTATGTGTGTATGGTGTATAGTGTGTATATATGCTGTATGTGTGTATGGTGTATAGTGTGTATATATGCTGTAGGTTTGTATGGTGTATAAGGTGTATATATGCTGTAGGTGTGTATGGTGTATAGTGTGTATATATGCTTTAGGTGTGTATAGTGTGTATATATGCTGTAGGTGTGTATGGTGTATAGTGTGTATATATGCTGTAGGTATGTATGGTGTATAGTGTGTATATATGCTGTAGGTGTGTAAGGTGTATAGTGTGTATATATGCTGTAAGTGTGTATGGTGTATAAGGTGTATATATGCTGTAGGTGTGTATGGTGTATAGTGTGTATATATGCTGTATGTGTGTATGGTGTATAGTGTGTATATATGCTGTATGTGTGTATGGTGTATAGTGTGTATATATGCTGTATGTGTGGATGGTGTGTAGTGTGTATATATGCTGTATGTGTGTATGGTGTATAGTGTGTATATATGCTGTAGGTGTGTATGGTGTATAGTGTGTATATATGCTGTATGTGTGTATGATGTGTAGTGTGTATATATGCTGTATGTGTGTATGGTGTATAGTGTGTATATATGCTGTATGTGTGTATGGTGTATAAGGTGTATATATGCTGTAGGTGTGTATGGTGTATAGTCTGTATATATGCTGTATGTGTGTATGGTGTATAGTGTGTATATATGCTGTATGTGTGTATGGTGTATAGTGTGTATATATGCTGTATGTGTGTATGGTGTATGGTGTGTATATATACTATAGGTGTGTATGGTGTATAGTGTGTATATATGCTGTTTGTATATATGCTGTATGTGTGTATGGTGTATAGTGTGTATATATGCTGTATGTGTGTATAGTGTATAGTGTGTATATATGCTGTATGTGTGTATGGTGTATAGTGTGTATATATGCTGTATGTGTGTATGGTGTATAGTGTGTATAGTGTGTATATATGCTGTATGTGTGTATGGTGTATAGTGTGTATATATGCTGTATGTGTGTATAGTGTATAGTGTGTATATATTCTGTATGTGTGTATAGTGTATAGTGTGTATATATGCTGTATGTGTGTATGGTGTATAGTGTGTATATATGCTGTATGTGTGTATGGTGTATAGTGTGTATATATGCTGTATTTGTGTATGGTGTATAGTGTGTATATATGCTGTATATGTGTGTATGGTGTATAGTGTGTATAGTGTGTATATATGTTGTATGTGTGTATGGTGTATAGTGTGTATATATGTTGTATATGTGTGTATGGTGTATAGTGTGTATAGTGTGTATATATGTTGTATGTGTGTATGGTGTATAGTGTGTATATATGCTGTATGTGTGTATGGTGTATAGTGTGTATACATGCTGTAGGTGTGTATGGTGTATAGTGTGTATATATGCTGTAGGTGTGTATGGTGTATAGTGTGTATATATGCTGTAAGTGTGTATGGTGTATAGTGTGTATATATGCTGTGTGTGTGCATGGTGTATAGTGTGTATATATGCTGTAGGTGTGTATAGTGTGTATATATGCTGTAGGTGTGTATGGTGTATAGTGTGTATTTATGCTGTAGGTGTGTATGGTGTATAGTGTGTATATATGTTGTATGTGTGCATGGTGTATAGTGTGTATACATGCTGTAGGTGTGTATGGTGTATGGTGTGTATATATGCTGTATGTGTGTATGGTGTATAGTGTGTATATATGCTGTGTGTGTGCATGGTGTATAGTGTGTATATATGCTGTAGGTGTGTATGGTGTATAGTGTGTATATATGCTGTATGTGTGTATGGTGTATAGTGTGTATACATGCTGTAGGTGTGTATGGTGTATAGTGTGTATATATGCTGTAGGTGTGTATGGTGTATAGTGTGTATATATGCTGTAAGTGTGTATGGTGTATAGTGTGTATATATGCTGTGTGTGTGCATGGTGTATAGTGTGTATATATGCTGTGTGTGTGTATAGTGTGTATATATGCTGTAGGTGTGTATGGTGTATAGTGTGTATTTATGCTGTAGGTGTGTATGGTGTAAAGTGTGTATATATGTTGTATGTGTGCATGGTGTATAGTGTGTATACATGCTGTAGGTGTGTATGGTGTATGGTGTGTATATATGCTGTATGTGTTTATGGTGTATAGTGTGTATATATGCTGTGTGTGTGCATGGTGTATAGTGTGTATATATGCTGTAGGTGTGTATGGTGTATAGTGTGTATATATGCTGTATGTGTGTATGGTGTATAGTGTGTATATATGCTGTAGTGTGTATGGTGTATAGTGTGTATATGCTGTAGGTGTGTATGGTGTATAGTGTGTATATATGCTGTATGTGTGTATGGTGTATAGTGTGTATATATGCTGTATGTGTGTATGGTGTATAGTGTGTATATATGCTGTATGTGTGTAAGGTGTATAGTGTGTATATATGCTGTATGTGTGTATGGTGTATAGTGTGTATATATGCTGTAGGTGTGTATGGTGTATAGTGTGTATATATGCTGTATGTGTGTAAGGTGTATAGTGTGTATATATGCTGTATGTGTGTATGGTGTATAGTGTGTATATATGCTGTAGGTGTGTATGGTGTATAGTGTGTATATATGCTGTTTGTGTGTATGGTGTTTAGTGTGTATATATGCTGTATGTGTGTAAGGTGTATAGTGTGTATATATGCTGTATGTGTGTAAGGTGTATCGTGTGTATATATGCTGTATGTGTGTATGGTGTATAGTGTGTATATATGTTGTATGTGTGTATGGTGTATAGTGTGTATATATGCTGTAGGTGTGTATGGTGTATAGTGTGTATATATGCTGTATGTGTGTATGGTGTATAGTGTGTATATATGCTGTATGTGTGTATGGTGTATAGTGTGTATATATGTTGTATGTGTGTATGGGGTATAGTGTGTATACATGCTATATGTGTGTATGGTGTATAGTGTGTATATATGCTGTATATGTGTGTAAGGTGTATAGTGTGTATATATGCTGTATGTGTGCATGGTGTATAGTGTGTATATATGCTGTATGTGTGCATGGTGTATAGTGTGTATATATGCTGTAGGTGTGTATGGTGTATAGTGTGTATATGCTGTAGGTGTGTGTGGTGTATGGTGTGTATATATGCAGTATGTGTGTATGGTGTATAGTGTGTATATATGCTGTGTGTGTGCATGGTGTATAGTGTGTATATATGCTGTAGGTGTGTATAGTGTGTATATATGCTGTAGGTGTGTATGGTGTATAGTGTGTATATATGCTGTAGGTGTGTATGTTGTATAGTGTGTATATATGTTGTATGTGTGCATGATGTATAGTGTGTATACATGCTGTAGGTGTGTATGGTGTATGGTGTGTATATATGCTGTATGTGTTTATGGTGTATAGTGTGTATATATGCTGTGTGTGTGCATGGTGTATAGTGTGTATATATGCTGTAGGTGTGTAAGGTGAATAGTGTGTATATATGCTGTATGTGTGTATGGTGTATAGTGTGTATATATGCTGTAGGTGTGTATGGTGTATAGTGTGTATATATGCTGTATGTGTGTAAGGTGTATAGTGTGTATATATGCTGTATGTGTGTATAGTGTATAGTGTGTATATATTCTGTATGTGTGTATAGTGTATAGTGTGTATATATGCTGTATGTGTGTATGGTGTATAGTGTGTATATATGCTGTATGTGTGTATGGTGTATAGTGTGTATATATGCTGTATTTGTGTATGGTGTATAGTGTGTATATATGCTGTATATGTGTGTATGGTGTATAGTGTGTATAGTGTGTATATATGTTGTATGTGTTTATGGTGTATAGTGTGTATATATGCTGTATGTGTGTATGGTGTATAGTGTGTATACATGCTGTAGGTGTGTATGGTGTATAGTGTGTATATATGCTGTATGTGTGTATGGTGTGTAGTGTGTATATATGCTGTATGTGTGTATAGTGTATAGTGTGTATATATGCTGTATGTGTGTATGGTGTGTAGTGTGTATATATGCTGTATGTGTGTATAGTGTACAGTGTGTATATATGCTGTATGTGTGTATAGTTTATAGTGTGTATATATGCTGTATGTGTGTATAGTGTATAGTGTGTATATATGCTGTATGTGTGTATGGTGTATAGTGTGTATATGCTGTAAGTGTTTATGGTGTATAGTGTGTATATATGCTGTATATGTGTGTATGGTGTATAGTGTGTATAGTGTGTATATATGTTGTATGTGTGTATGGTGTATAGTGTGTATATATGCTGTATGTGTGTATGGTGTTTAGTGTGTATACATGCTGTAGGTGTGTATGGTGTATAGTGTGTATATATGCTGTATGTGTGTATGGTGTGTAGTGTGTATATATGCTGTAGGTGTGTATGTTGTATAGTGTGTATATATGTTGTATGTGTGCATGGTGTATAGTGTGTATACATGCTGTAGGTGTGTATGGTGTATGGTGTGTATATATGCTGTATGTGTGTATGGTGTATAGTGTGTATATATGCTGTGTGTGTGCATGGTGTATAGTGTGTATATATGCTGTAGGTGTGTAAGGTGAATAGTGTGTATATATGCTGTATGTGTGTATGGTGTATAGTGTGTATATATGCTGTAGGTGTGTATGGTGTATAGTGTGTATATATGCTGTATGTGTGTATGGTGTATAGTGTGTATATATGCTGTATGTGTGTATGGTGTATAGTGTGTATATATGCTGTATATGTGTGTATGGTGTATATTGTGTATATATGCTGTATGTGTGTATAGTGTATCGTGTGTATATATGCTGTATGTGTGTATGGTGTATAGTGTGTATATATGCTGTATATGTGTATGGTGCATAGTGTGTGTATATGCTGTATGTTTGTATGGTGTGTAGTGTGTATATATGCTGTATGTGTGTATGGTGTATAGTGTATATATATGGTGTATGTGTGTATAGTGTATAGTGTGTATATATGCTGTATGTGTGTATGGTGTATAGTGTGTATATATGCTGTATGTTTGTATGGTGTATAGTGTGTATATATGCTGTATGTGTGTATGGTATATAGTGTGTATATATGCTGTATATGTGTGTATGGTGTATAGTGTGTATATTGTGTATATATGTTGTATGTGTGTATGGTGTATAGTGTGTATATATGCTGTATGTGTGTATGGTGTATAGTGTGTATACATGCTGTATGTGTGTATGGTGTATAGTGTGTGTATATATGCTGTATGTGTGTATGATGTATAGTGTGCATATATGCTGTATGTGTGTATGGTGTATAGTGTGTATATGCTATAGGTGTGTATGGTGTGTAGTGTGTATATAGGCTGTATGTGTGTATGGTGTACAGTGTGTATATATGCTGTAGGTGTGTATAGTGTATAGTGTGTATATATGCTGTATGTGTGTATGGTGTGTAGTGTGTATATATGCTGTATGTGTTTATAGTGTATAGTGTGTGTATATATGCTGTATGTGTGTATGGTGTATAAGGTGTATATATGCTGTATGTGTGTATGGTGTATAGTGTGTATATATGCTGTAGGTGTGTATGGTGTATAGTGTGTATATATGCTGTAGGTGTGTATGGTGTATAGTCTGTATATATGCTTTATGTGTGTATGGTGTGTAGTGTATATATATGCTGTATGTTTATATGCTGTACGTCTGTATATAGCGCTGTATGTGTGTGTATGTGATGTGTATATGCCCTCAATGTTTCCATATGTGTGTGAGTATATAAATGTGCGTGTATGAGTGAATAACTGAATGTATATACGATATATTAATGTCTGTGTATGTAAGAGTGTAATATGTAAATTTTTAAGCAGGAAGGGGGTCCCATTCATAAGTCTGCTATGGGGTCCTGCCTCTCCTAGTTACACTCCTGATCACTATTATGTACATTACAACCTCTTCCTGAAGTACAGGGGGAGTCAACATTTCCAGGACACCTTTTCCAGGACCTATTTGAATACAAGGCACGATAAATGCTTTACTTACCCGGTCCGGTCGCGATCCAGCGGCGCGTTCTCCGCCGAGGATTCTGCTGTTTTTCCAAATTCGTCGGGTTTTCCACCGGCCACGCCAAAATCCCGGCAGAATTCAGCACCAAACGGAAAAAGTCGGGAAACCCGACGAAAGTAAATGAGCCCCACTATCTCTATAATAATAATAATAATAATTCTTTATTTATATAGCGCACACAGATTCCGCAGCGCTGCACAAAGCTTGTCAAATTGGTCCCTGTCCCCAATGGGGCTCACAATCTTATCACCTTCCAGTATGTTTTTTTGAAGTGTGGGAGGAAACCAGAGGAAACCCACGCAAACACAGAGAGAACTTACAAACTCTTTGCAGATGTTGACCTGGGTGGGAATCGAACCCAGGACCCCAGCGCTGCAAGGCAGAAGTGCTACTCACTCAGCCAAATGCTATGATTTTAAAAGGATATACAATAAAGGATAATTTTTCTGTCCTCCGAATAAGACTGTATAGTCTCCAGCTGCCAATCTAAACCAATGATGAGACTTCATGGGATTGTCACCAGGTCCTTCAATTAAAGGGGTTGGGCGAACTTTTACATAAGTTGCCCATGTGCCTTTATTGCCTTGTGGATAATCTCTGAATATTCATTAGTTGATTCAGCAGTCCTGATAATTACTTCTGTACTGTGTGCGGACTCTCAGTGATTCTTTGTTTTCATATGTGAGCTCTGATGAACAGGAGAAGCTGTAGCAGGAGGGTTATGACTCATCCTGCTCCCACCCCCTCCTCTCTTCCTGTCTGTCAGTGAAGATGGACTGTGAGAGAAAGAGACACAGTGAGAGACGCCATTAGGATGGGCTGGGGCAGTGAGATAGAGGAAGCTGTGTATATACAGAGGGCAGCATAAAGACACAGGTACAAATACATGAAGAGACACATCTAATAGAGGGAGTGGCCAACCCTTTTAAGTAAGATTTTATAATTTCCAATTGAGGCATCATGGGATTGTTAACAGACAGCACAGATATATCAAATCTAACAGTCAAGATGGAGCCTAATAAGAGCAAAGAGTAGGCTGCACTGGAGGGGGATTAGGGTCTATTACACAAGTATTATGTATATTTAACCCTTTCCCCGCTTGACATAATGGGGTAAATTTACTTACCCGGTCCTGTCGCGTTCCTGCGGTGCGCTGTCCGACGAGGATTCGGGTCCAGCGCGATTCACTAAGGTCGTGCGTCCGAGTTCCTTCCCCGCTGAGGTCCCCTGGAGTTCACCTTCTTCTTCCCGGTGCATGTAAGTGCTTGATCTTGCGACACAAATCCTTTTTTAAATTCCGCGGTTTGTCCAAATCCGTCGCGATGTCCGACGCTCACGCCCCCCGATTTCTGTCGCATACAAACCAGCGCCGATGCGGCACAATCCGATCGCTTGCACCAAAATCCCAGGGCAATTCACCGCAAATCGGAAATATTCGTGAAACCCGGCGAAAGTGCGGCGTTCGGACCCTTAGTAAATGAGCCCCAATGTGCAAGGAGTAGGAATGGAGAACGTGTTGAGCTTCTGTAGTGCAGTTTCCTCTTCTCTGGCGCCGCTGACTCTACGTCCCCAGAAGGCAGGAGTGAATTTTCAGGTCTAGCATCTTATGACACGGGTGGCTGTCAGGCCGAGCTCGGCAGTAACGAGGCTTCGCTTGTAATTGGTCTCCTTCTGTTTTATTCCCATCTCTCTGCCGCGCGGTCCAGTAATGCGCCGCCTGGTGTTATTATATATGGAGGAATAACGCCGCGTTATGCGCCCGCAAATGGCCCTCGCCGCGCTGCGTGAAACATTCATAAAATAAATGTTTGCATCAAATAAATGAAAAAGCTTTTATTCCTCTTTTCTACGGAAGTTGAGTAAATATTAAGTCGGGCGTCTGCGGCGTCTCCGCGGCTGCGAGCGGTTTCCATCCAGGAGATAGCGGCTTACATCAGAGCCTCCCTGACAAAAAAAACTGTTATGTACGACACGAAATCAAAAAGAGATCACATAGCGGAGGCGTCCGGCCAAAATAAACGCTCGTTACTCCTAATTAATTACAACGGAGGCGTCGACTAAAGGATATTTAGATTTGTTTCCTGAAATAACAACAAAGAAAAAGTTTTACGAGACGTCGCATCCGTCCGCGGACAGGGAAGGTTTCACCTGCTTAGTGTTTACACTAAGAGCAACAAAAAAGAACAAAAAAAAATAACATTATGGGGCAGATTTACTTACCCGGTCCATTCGCGATCCAGCGGCGCGTTCTCTGCGCTGGATTCGGGTCCGGCCGGGATTCATTAAGGCAGTTCCTCCGACGTCCACCAGGTGTCGCTGCTGAGCTGAAAAGCATCGGAACGCTCTGGAGTTCACCGGCCTATTCCTAGTGAAGGTAAGTGCAAGCTCCGCAACACTTTTCTTTTGTTAAATGCGGCAGTTTTTCCGAATCCGTCGGGTTTTTCGTTCGGCCACGCCCCCCGATTTCCGTCGCGTGCATGCCAGCGCCGATGCACCACAATCCAATCGCGTGCGCCAAAATCCCGGGGCAATTCAGGGAAAATCGGCGCAAATCAGAAATATTCGGGTAACGCGTCGGGAAAACGCGAATCGGCCCCTTAGTAAATGACCCCCTATATTTACAATGTATGAATCTAGTAGAGTATAAAATAGTTAAAAAAAATTACTATCCCTAAACATAGAATAGATACATGTAACAAGTATGCAGGTCCTGATTAGCGGGCTCTTAAAGGGAACCTGTACCAAGGTGATAGCACAGTAAACGTGCTGCTGGTGTCATATAAAAGATAGGAATATTGGGGGTTATTTATCATTGCTTTTCCTGGGCTTTTTTTTGGAGTACAAAAGTCTCAAAGTAGTCACATTGAGGGTTTCTGAGACTTTTCACTGCTAAAAAGTCTTGTCAGGACTATTTCCACCTTCTGGTGTCAACATAGAATTACTGCGAGTGCAACACGTGTGCAGAGTGCAGAATCAAAGTCATGACATGAGCCCTCTCCATACACCCGGCCCGACATGACACCACATTGAGCGTCTGTCCACCAGGTCACTATCCAAGGATCTGTCCCGGTTCAGTAACAGATGACCTGGAGGTGAAGAAACTATGTAGGACATAGTCAGAGGAAAAGCTGGGGTTAGGGCAGGTGGGAGATATTTTTGGTCTTCTTGTAAGAGTACAATAGGCAGGATGTCTGGACAGTCTGGACCGGCTTATATACAGATAAACAACTGACAAAAAAACAAAAATAGAGGCAGGAAAGATTTCTAAGGATTATCGGAACTAATAGAAAATGATCTAGATAATCAGACTGTATAACACGGGACGGGTGCTGTGAATAATCCATGCAAACAACTTTACCATGTGCATGAGCTGAAGGAGAAAGGAAGGCTTCAAAGTAACTCATAAGTGCTGAAGATCGTGCTGAGAGTTCCCGCTGAGGTAGGGGAGGAGAGAGCTGTATGAATCAGTGTTCTGTTGTATTATTCTCCCACTGGAATGAAAAGTTTGTTTAGTTTACTGGGTTTATTTGGGTGGGGGATTTTTTTGGTGTGAAATCGCAAATGCCTCTACATCCCTACCGGATTATACTATTAGAAAAGGGGGGGTTGTTTTTACCCAGAGGGGGATAAACCATTAACCATAGGGGGTCCCATTTCATATTTTGACTATGGCACCAAATACCTTTCCTCTAGGTATAAACCTGATGCAAAAAAATAGACTATTATTAAAAAAAATCTCAATGACTTAATAAGATCAGAAATCTTCGAGCAGTCGGGATTTCTATCCAGGAAATTGCCTTCATATTTGATAAGAGGTTAACCACGACGTCCAGCTCCGGCTTCTCCCATGGAATATTTCAGTTCCATTAGAATAACATCATGAAATGTAAATATGGGCTACGGAATATGGCAGGGAGGCGATTCTCCCCGTAACCGCCTGAATGTTAATGGAGTGGAGACCCCTAGGAGACACCTCGCAAGGTAACTTTGGAGGATGAGCCACATACAAATTGCAAATGAGGACTGACACAAATAGTAGCGGAGCGCTGATACTTTTTTTTTTTGAGGGTCTTAACCTTAATGAATAAATTCATCCATCTAACAATGGAAGAACGTGCTCAAATAACTCCCAGAAAAATTTTAATGAAGTCGCTCAGAGGGCGCAGCACAATAAAATGATAGGGGAGAAATATTTTATTCAGGACTTGGCTATTAATATTGGTGTTACTAGGACGGAGGGGAGAGGCCAGGACGATATATGGAATCAAAACGGAGAATAAAATGGAATACAAATCTAAGGGTCTCATGGATGGAACAGTTACTATTGTTTGGAATGGATACAATGAAGCCTCTGCTTCAATATGGATTGGGAGGTGGGAAGTAAAGTAAGGATAGGATGATAGTGATTGGGGAGGATCAAGAGTAGGGAGCGGAACCCAAAGATCCGTGTAGAATGGTTTGGATCCCCGAATCAAGACTTCAGCCAAAAGTTAGGTTTCAGGATTTGCACATTGCAACATCTTGTGAATCTGCAGCACAGAGGGGCTCTGGCAATGCCTTCCAGAGCCCATATGGCTCATTAGCATAATTATAACAGTTGAATTAGAAGGAAGGAGGCCATGGATATATAAGAAGATACCACAGCCTGGACCTATGAGTAATGTCCCTGGGTTATCAGGATGGATTGTTTTGGGAGATTTCCTTTTAGGGACGCTTATAAAGTAGGAAGAAATGGGATTTAGAGGGTTTTCCGAGGATTGTGGCTTCATCATGATTATTATTCACCTGTCGTCTAATAAAATACAGCTCTGGACTTTTCTAGCTGACCGGATTCCTTAATATATCATAAAGAGTTCTGCCGTACCCTGTGACCCGGTAGCGCTCTTCAATTTCTGCCAATGAAGCGTGTCTGCATAAAAGTGCCGCATAATGGTCCGTGGCCGAATTACCAGCGCTCCCTCATTCCAGATTGGGAGTTAACGCCGCACGACTGGGACCAGCGGCAATCACTTAGGAAACAGCACCCAGAGAAATTATACTGGGAATGAGAGGAAATACCAAAGGGCAAGGAGGGCAGAGACGTGAGAGGAGGAGGGCAGAGACGTGAAAGGAGTAGGGCAGAGGCGTGAGTGGAGAGCAGAGGCATGAGAGGAGGAGGGCAGAGATGTGAGAGGAGGGCAGAGGTGTGGGAGGAGGAGGGCAGAGACCTGAGAGGAGGAGAGCAGAGGCATGAGAGGAGGGCAGAGGCGTGAGAGCAGGAGGACAGAGGCATGAGAGGAGGGCAGAGGCGTGAGATGAGGAAGGCAGAGGTGTGAGAGGAGGGCAGAGGTGTGAGAGGAGGAGGGCAGAGGCGTGAGAGGAGGAAGGCAGAGGCGTGAGAGGAAGGCAGAGGTGTGAGAGGAGGGCAGAGGCGTGAGAGGAGGAGGGCAGAGGCGTGAGATGAAGGCAGAGGCATTAAAGGAGGAGGGCAGAGGCGTGAGAGGAGGAAGGCAGAGGCGTGAGAGGAGGAGTGCAGAGGCGTGAGATGAAGAAGGCAGAGGCGTGAGAGGAGGAATGCAGAGGCGTGAGAGAAGGAGGGCAGAGGCGTGAGAGGAGGAGGGCAGAGGCGTGAGATGAAGAAGGCAGAGGCGTGAGAGGAGGAAGGCAGAGGCGTGAGAGGAAGAGGGCATAGGTGTGAGAGGAGTAGGGCAGAGGTGTTGGAGGTGGGCAGAGGCGTGAGATGAAGAAGGCAGAGGCGTGAGAGGAGGAAGGCAGAGACGTGAGAGAAGGAGGGCAGAGATGTGAGAGGAGGAAGGCAGAGGCGTGAGAGGAGGGCAGAGGCGTGAGAGAAGGGCAGAGGCGTGAGATGAGGAAGGTAGAGGCGTGAGAGAAGGGCATAGGTGTGAGAGGAGGAGGGCAGAGGCATGAGAGGAGGGCAGAGGCATGAGAGGAGGGCAGAGACGTGAGAGAAGGGCAGAGGCGTGAGAGCAGGAGGACAGAGGGGTGGGAGGAGGAGGGCAGAGTCGTGAGAGGAGGAGGGCAGAGGCGTGAGATGAGGAAGGCAGAGGCGTAAGAGGAGGAAGGCAGAGGCGTGAGAGGAGGGCAGAGGTGTGAGAGGAGGGCAGAGGTGTGAGAGGAGGGCAGAGGCGTGAGAGAAGGGAAGAGGCGTGAGAGGAGGAAGGCAGAGGTGTGAGATGAGGAAGGTAGAGGCGTGAGAGAGGGGCATAGGTGTGAGAGGAGGAGGGCAGAGACAAGAGAGGAGGGCAGAGGTGTGAGAGGAGGAGAGCAGAGGCATGAGAGGAGGGCAGAGGCGTGAGAGCAGGAGGACAGAGGCATGAGAGGAGGAGGGCAGAGGCGTGGGAGGAGGAGGGCAGAGCCCTGAGAGAAGGGCAGAGGCGTGAGAGGAGGAAGGCAGAGGCGTGAGAGGAGGAAGGCAGAGGTGTGAGAGGAGGGCAGAGGTGTGAGAGGAGGAGGGCAGAGGCGTGAGAGGAGGAGAGGAGGAGGGAAGAGGCGTGAGAGGAGGATGGCAGAGGCGTGAGAGGAGGAGGGCAGAGGTGTGAGAGGAGGAAGGCAGAGGCGTGAGAGGAGGAGGGCAGAGGCGTAAGAGGAGGAGGGCAGAGGTGTGAGAGGAGGAGGGCAGAGGCGTGAGAGGAGGAGGGCAGAGGCATGAGAGAAGGGCATAGGTGTGAGAGGAGGAGGGCAGAGGCCTGAGAGAAGGGCAGAGGCGTGAGAGGAGGAAGGCAGAGGCGTGAGAGGAGGAAGGCAGAGGCGTGAGAGGAGGGCAGAGGTGTGATAGGAGGAGGGCAGAGGCGTGAGAGGAGGAGAGGAGGAGGGCAGAGGCATGAGAGGAGGATGGCAAAGGCGTGAGAGGAGGAGAGGAGGAGGGCAGAGGTGTGAGAGGAGGAAGGCAGAGGCGTGAGAGGAGGAGGGCAGAGGCGTAAGAGGAGAAGGGCAGAGGTGTGAGAGGAGGAGGGCAGAGGCATGAGAGGAGGAGGGCAGAGGCATGAGAGAAGGGCAGAGGCGTGAGATGAGGAAGGTAGAGGCGTGAGAGAAGGGCATAGGTGTGAGAGGAGGAGGGCAGAGGCATGAGAGGAGGGCAGAGGCGTGAGATAAGGGCAGAGGCATGAGAGCAGGAGGACAGAGGCGTGGGAGGAGGAGGGCAGAGGCGTGAGAGAAGGAGGGCAGAGGCGTGAGTTGAGGAAGGCAGAGGCGTGAGAGGAGGAAGGCAGAGGCGTGAGAGGAGGGCAGAGGTGTGAGAGGAGGGCAGAGGTGTGAGAGGAGGAGGGCAGAGGCGTGAGAGGAGGAGGGCAGAAGCATGAGATGAGGAAGGCAGAGGCGTGAGAGGAGGAAGGCAGAGGTGTGAGAGGAGGAGGGCAGAGGTGTGGGAGGAGGGCAGAGGTGTGGGAGGAGGGCAGAGACGTAAGAGGAGGAAGGCAGAGGTGTGAGATGAGGAAGGTAGAGGCGTGAGAGAAGGGCATAGGTGTGAGAGGAGGAGGGCAGAGACATGAGAGGAGGGCAGAGGTGTGAGAGGAGGAGAGCAGAGGCATGAGAGGAGGGCAGAGGCGTGAGAGCAGGAGGACAGAGGCATGAGAGGAGGAGGGCCGAGGCATGGGAGGAGGAGGGCAGAGGCCTGAGAGAAGGGCAGAGGCGTGAGATGATGAAGGCAGAGGCGTGAGAGGAGGAAGGCAGAGGCGTGAGAGGAGGGCAGAGGCGTGAGAGGAGGGCAGAGGTGTGAGAGGAGGAGGGCAGAGGAGTGAGAGTAGGAGGGCAGAGGCGTGAGAGGAGTAGGGCAGAGGCGTGAGAGGAGGAAGGCAGAGGCATGAGAGGAGGAGGGCAGAGGTGTGAGAGGAGGAGGGCAGAGGTGTGAGAGGAGGAGGGCAGAGGTGTGAGAGGAGGAGGGCAGAGGCGTGAGAGGAGGAGGGCAGAGGCGTGGAAGGAGGAGGGCAGAGGCGTGGAAGGAGGAGGGCAGAGGCGTGAGAGCAGGAGGACAGAGGCATGAGAGGAGGAGGACAGAGGCGTGAGAGAAGGGCAGAGGCATGAGAGGAGGGCAGAGACGCGAGAGGAGGAGGGCAGAGGTGTGAGAGGAGGAGGGCAGTGGCGTGGGATGAGGAAGGCAGAGGAGTGAGAGGAGGGCAAAGGCATGAGAGGAGGACAGAGGCGTGAGAGGAGGGCAGAGGCGTGAGAGGAGGAGGGCAGAGACGTGAGAGGAGTAGGGCAGAGGCGTGAGTGGAGGAGGGCAGAGGCGTGAGTGGAGAGCAGAGGCGTGAGAGGAGGAGGGCAGAGATGTGAGAGGAGGAGAGCAGAGGCATGAGTGGAGGAGGGCAGAGGCGTGAGTGGAGAGCAGAGGCGTGAGAGGAGGAGGGCAGAGATGTGAGAGGAGGAGGGCAGAGGCATGAGTGGAGGAGGGCAGAGGCGTGAGTGGAGAGCAGAGGTGTGAGAGGAGGAGGGCAGAGGCATGGGAGGAGGAGGGCAAAGGCATGGGAGGAGGAGAGCAGAGGCGTTAGAGGAGGTGGGCAGTTATCAACCCAAACAGCCCCCTCATGGTTATTTTATATGAAGCCCCCTCACCCCTTATGCATTTATTACATACAGCCCCCTCACCACCATGGATTCCTTATGTACAGCCTTTTGTGGGTCCCCCCAGTAGCTCCGGCCCCGGGACTTGCCTGGGTATGCCCAATGCAGGCGCTGGCCCTGTCAACAGTTAGGCCACAAAATTTACTAATTAGTATTTTTGCATACACATTTTTCTTTTTTTGGACTTCCACTAGTCACGTCCATCATTTAATAGTTGTCAATCCCTATTTTCCTCTATCCCGCATCATTCCTGAGCATATACTAATTTGGCTGTCAGCTGGGTGGGTCCTGGGCTTGATCAGGCACCTGGTGCCACCTACCAGGTGCCAAAGTGCATTGTCCGTGTATAATGCGCTGTGCCTAAGATCCTGCGCCCGATATCCTGCATGCGTCACTTCCCCGCTCAGGTCCCTGGAGTTCACCTTCTTCTTCCTGGTGCATGTAAGTGCATTGTCCATGTATAATGCGCTGTGCGGGGAGTCACTAAGATCCTGCACCCGATATCCTGCATGTGTCGCTTCCCCGCTCAGGTCCCCGGAGTTCACCTTCTTCTTCCTGGTGCATGTAAGTGCATTGTCCGTGTATATTGCGCTGTGTGGGGAGTCACTAAGATCGTGCGCCCGATATCCTGCATGTGACACTTCCCCGCTCAGGTCCCTGGAGTTCACCTTCTTCTTCCTGGTGCATGTAAGTGCATTGTCCGTGTATAATGCACTGTGCGGGGAGTCACTAAAGATCCTGCGCCCGATATCCTGCATGTGTCTCTTCCCCGCTCAGGTCCCCGGAGTTCACCTTCTTCTTCCTGATGTATGTAAGTGCATTGTCCGTGTATAATGTGCTGTGCGGGGAGTCACTAAGATCGTGCGCCCGATATCCTGCATGTGTCACTTCCCCGCTCAGGTCCCCGGAGTTCACCTTCTTCTTCCTGGTGCATGTAAGTGCATTGTCCGTGTATAATGCACTGTGCGGGGAGTCACTAAAGATCCTGCGCCTGATATCCTGCATGTGTCGCTTTCCCTCTCAGGTCCCCGGAGTTCACCTTCTTCTTCCTGGTGCATGTAAGTGCATTGTCCGTGTATAATGCGCTGTGCGGGGAGTCACTAAGATCGTGCGCCCGATATTCTGCATATGTCGCTTCCCCGCTCAGGTCCCCGGAGTTCACCTTCTTCTTCCTGGTGCATGTAAGTGCATTGTCCGTGTATATTGCGCTGTGTGGGGAGTCACTAAGATCGTGCGCCCGATATCCTGCATGTGTCGCTTCCCCGCTCAGGTCCCTGGAGTTCACCTCCTTCTTCCTGGTGCATGTAAGTGCATTGTCCGTGTATAATGCGCTGTGCGGGGAGTCACTAAAGATCCTGCGCCTGATATCCTGCATGTGTCGCTTCCCCGCTCAGGTCCCTGGAGTTCACCTTCTTCTTCCTGGTGCATGTAAGTGCATTGTCCGTGTATAATGCGCTGTGCGGGGAGTCACTAAGATCCTGCGCCCGATATCCTGCATGTGTCACTTCCCCGCTCAGGTCCCCGGAGTTCACCTTCTTCTTCCCGGTGCAAGTAAGTGTATTGTCCGTGTATAATGCACTGTGCGGGGAGTCACTAAAGATCCTGCGCCTGATATCCTGCATGTGTCGCTTCCCCGCTCAGGTCCCCGGAGTTCACCTTCTTCTTCCTGGTGCATGTAAGTGCATTGTCCGTGTATAATGCGCTGTGCGGGGAGTCACTAAGATCCTGCACCCGATATCCTGCATGTGTCGCTTCCCCGCTCAGGTCCCTGGAGTTCACCTTCTTCTTCCTGGTGCATGTAAGTGCATTGTCCGTGTATAATGTGCTGTGCGGGGAGTCACTAAGATCCTGCACCCGATATCCTGCATGTGTCGCTTCCCCGCTCAGGTCCCTGGAGTTCACCTTCTTCTTCCTGGTGCATGTAAGTTCTTGATCTTGCAAAGCAATTTGAAAGTTAAATCCTGCGCTCAGTCCGATCGTCCGATGGCACAACAAGTGCAGGCAAAGCCCTTAGTAAATGTGCCCCAATATCTGAATAATTGCTCAGAAACGGTGAGGGCTTCAGTAGAATTTCCAACTGTGCCAAATAGGGGCAGCACCTATTATAGGGGGCAAAAGGATGGAATTGGTGATGGGTCGTCTGTATGTAAGAGAAGATCAGAGCAGATTTGAAGTCCCTAAACATGTGCAGATGTGACATTCACAGACAGCAAGCAGAGACTTTGAGGTTAGAGAAGAAGTGAAACATAACTGCGGCCGTGATGTCCGTGACACAACAACACAGGAAAAGTTTAATCAGTTAAGTACAAGACTAATTAATTAAATTCCCACAATGCAACAGGGACCATGGCTGGAACTTGCGGGGATTTAGAGAACAGCAGCTTCCGCCTGGGGGACCCGAATCTCGGAAACTTATCAAAGAGTCAGAGCTGCGGCCGGATACTCGGGGGGCGCTGGTTATCAGACTTTCCCGGCTGCCCCCCCCCCCCCCCGATGGCAAAACGAACAGATTTATCTACGGGAAATCCCACCGACAGCAACAGTTTGTTTCTCGCCTTTGATACGATTTTCTGTTGGTAAAGTTTTGGCTGCAAGGAAACCTTCCCTATAAGGAAGTAATTGTATTGTTCTCCCCACGGTGAGCGGCCGAGAGGAGGGAAAGCTGTGAAAACTTTGGAAGCGAAGTCTGGACACATGAATGAGCCCCTATTCTGAGATAAACACAGCTAAGGGTTTTTAAAGAGAACCCGTCAGGGACCTTAAGGACACTGGCGACAGGCGCTTATGGACTAGTGACTTTATATCCCAAATATTCCAATTCTAACGTTCTCTTTACTATCCCGGCTCTTGCTACTCCCGGCTCCTGCACAGCTCTTTCCTGAAGCTGCTGAATTGCACATAAGTTGAACTTGGTTGCATCCGTGATGTGGCTTCACAGGCTGTTACACTGTGTAGAAACGCTTACTCCCTCCCACTGTGTGTGATTACAGCAGACAGAGGGAGGGGAAAAGTGCTGAGGGAGCAGGGGAGAGGGTAAGGCAGTGTAACAGCATGTGAAGCTGCAGGATGTAGAGGCTTGTAATACTCCTCCAGAGCCCTTCTGGAACATTAACATCATTTTAAAAGTTGATTTTAGAAGGAGGTAGGGCCATTGAGCTATTGCTGAGGCACTTAGCGAAATTCCCAGGCAGATAAGAACCAATTGGTAGCCCGAAAACATAGTCAGGGTATATAAGGGACATATAGGAACCAGATGGTCCAAATCAGGTCCAAATCAATTGGAATGAAGAACATCCCAATGTTAAAGATGAGAAGGCACATGGTTTTCTTAGCTGATTGGCTAGTGAAGCCTCCTTGTGTTGTGGAGAGGACCTGGTTCTGGTGTGGGAACCGGATCGGGATAATCAGCAGGATATACTAAGGGCCCGATTTGCGTTTTCCCGACGTGTTACCCGAATATTTCCGATTTGCGCCAATTTTCCCTGAATTGCCCCGGGATTTTGGCGCACGCGATAGGATTGTGGCGCATCGGCGCTGGCATGCACGCAACGGAAATCGGGGGGCGTGGCCGAACGAAAACCCGACGGATTCTGAAAAATCGCCGCATTTAAAAAAAATAAAATTGTTGCTCGACGCGCTTACCTTTACTCAGCCCGGCTCGGTGAACTCCAGTGCGTTCCGATGCTCTTCAGCGCAGCAGCGACATCTGGTGGACGGCGGAGGAACTGCCTTAGTGAATCGCCGGAAGACCCGAATCCACCGCAGAGAACGCGCTGCTGGATCGCGAATGGACCGGGTAAGTAAATCTGCCCCAATGTCTTATATAATTTGGCAAAAGGGAGGAGTCACTTATGACTCCTAGTAGCACGTTGTGTAGCATCCAACCTTCTATACTATACACCAGTTATAATACCGCTAGTAGTAGAGAATACAGCACCCCCTATAGGTACAGCGCCGCTAGCACCGGCCATGCCTATACATTGTGGTAAAACGCTGGACCCTCATTTACTTATCCAGACTATTAAGCAGGTAAAATGATCTCATCATGCGATTCTGTAGACGCCTTGTAATGTGATTACATTGTGCAATTTCCAGACCCCGGGGAAAATGACAAGACTGCGGCATTGTAAGTGAAGCGGCTCTCCTCCACCAGGCTAAGAGGAGCTAATATGGGGGGGAGGGGGCTTGTCAAGGTGATAAACTGCTGTATTTAGCTCAGATTCTGCAATAACAGACTGAAGGACACTTATTAGCAAATATAGTCGTAGCATCTGAATACACGAGGAGCCGGCAGAGGGATCAGCAGAGCCGGCAGAGGGATCAGCAGAGCCGGGAGAGGGATCAGCAGAGCCGGGAGAGGGATCAGCAGAGTCGGGAGAGGGATCAGCAGAGCCGGCAGAGGGATCAGCAGAGCCGGGAGAGGGATCAGCAGAACCGGGAGAGGGATCAGCAGAGCCGGGAGAGGGATCAGCAGAGCCGGCAGAGGGATCAGCAGAGCCGGGAGAGGGATCAGCAGAGCCGGCAGAGGGATCAGCAGAGCCGGGAGAGGGATCAGCAGAGCCGGGAGAGGGATCAGCAGAGCCGGCAGAGGGATCAGCAGAGCCGGGAGAGGGATCAGCAGAGCCGGGAGAGGGATCAGCAGAGCCGGCAGAGAGATCAGCAGAGCCGGGAGAGGGATCAGCAGAGCCAGGAGAGGACGGCTCATCCTGGAAACCGAGACATCAACAAAGGAAAAAGAGGAGCAAACACCCAGAAATAAATCCCTAAATCCCTTGTTCATGTATGTGCACCCCCTGTTCTCACACAACGTGGAGCCGGATATGGGTACAGACTGATCCCAAAGTGCACACAAGGTTCATACATGAGGAAAAACCTCAAGCAACGCAGCTCGGAACCAAATACCAAATCCTTTGGAAAGAAGAACTTTGGACAGTATTTGGTGCTGAGTTGTGATTGGTTGTTGAGGCTTTTCCTCATATATATAAATCAATTCCTAAAATGTCAGGTTTCTTCTATTCAATCGGACCTTTGTTTTATCCATTTTTGGGAAAACGGAGGGACTAACAATATGGCCGCCATCACATCGTCCAGTTGGCCAACTTTCTAATGATTCTCCAGTCTACGGTTTGTGTCTGGTCCTCCAATCACTTCTATGGAGCTGTGTGGGGTCAAAGTGGGACAACCTCTTAAAGGTCCTGGCCACACATGCATGCACATACCAGCGGGGGTCTCAGCAGTCGGACCCCCACAGATTTGTTACCCCTTTATTTGACAAAATGACTGTCGGCATACAGATGTAAGTGCAGTCGTGTGCAGATTCATGAAGAGCGGGCGACACAAATCCTGAATCTGACGCCCCCTGCACTGCTCCGACAGAGGGCACCAACTTTTTTTCTGGTGCACCTTTTACATGGGGTGTGCGCCACATTTCTATCTGACTCTGCCTGATAAATAAACCCCTTAAAGAGTCAATGACATTTGTGAAGGTTATGGGGGAGTCAAGAAAGTCATGGTTCCACTTTGACTAATAATATGTCATGAGCCGACCCGAAACTGGACTTCAGCCAGAACGGTGTTAGGACCCCCCCCCCCCCCACCACCACCACCGTTAACACTATGATCGGTTCTGGTGCCGATTGTGGATGTTTACACTTAAAATCCTGCGCCATTTTTCCAGAGGATTGTCAAGGGTTAACACCCATCGATCGTAGGTGTTTCCAGGGGTTGGGTTGAGCATTCGGGTTCAGGGTCACCCAAACTTGGTCCACTTATCCCTAGTCATAATAATTTCAGTTAAAGGAAAATATATTCTGTCCGCTAGTCCTAATAATTCACCGAAACATAGGAATTATAATTCTCCAATACGAGATGAATAATGACAATGGCCGCACCGGACTGGCGAATCTCCTGACTTCTCCCAATCAGCGCCCAGTGTGGCGTCCTGGGCTCGTGCATCCTGGGCTTGGGGCGGGGGGCTCGTGCATCCTGGGCTTGGGGCGGGGGGCTCGTGCATCCTGGGCTTGGGGCGGGGGGCTCGTGCATCCTGGGCTTGGGGCGGGGGGCTCGTGCATCCTGGGCTCGGGTGTCCTGGGCTCGTGCGTCCTGGGCTCGGGTGTCCTGGGCTCCGGGGGGGAATCGTTCCGCTGATTATGACAATTTTCACTCATGTTCCATTTAAGCAAACAAGTTCCGGGCCCCGTGAGCGCTGATTTGTTTATCTGACCCCCCGAGTCTCCGCGCACCTAATGTCGCTTCCTTCTCCGCAAATTATACGTTTCCATCTGTAATTTTTCATTTAATCAAAACACCACTTAATAGGGCCTCATGCTCGTCCTGGGAGACGGCGATTGATGTTCCCTGGTAAATGGTCCGGAGGGGGGAGGGGGGGTGACCTTCTGATTTGACCATTTGAATGGAGAGAATCATGTCTGTGGATTAACCCTTCATGCGGAGGTCGTTCCATCAGGAGACATGAAAACATAAGAAAAGTGACTACACATTCAGCAGGAATAGAAAACATCCAGAGCGCCCGGTGGTTTTGCTCCTGGTGGCCCCTTTGCTTTTCAACTCTCCCTTTAGATGTGAATACTAAAATTGACTTCTTCCAGGAGGACCTCCCCTATGATCTGGATACATGCCAGAGATTGGGGTAATCTTGACTTCTGGTTTTCGGAGAACTAAAAAGCAGTGTTTCCCAACTACTCTCGCAGCGCGATTCTCAACCCAGGATGTTTTGGTTCTTGGTCTCCAAAGGAGGATGAGGCAGAATTGGCAACAGTTTTGGAGATGTTATAAATGTCTCTTCTGCTTCCCTCCCCACAGCCCAATAGTGGACTATAATATAGCCAGTTTGGGCTGTAGCCAAGGGTCCCAAGTCCTGTAGGGCCCATGTCCACCCAAACTACCCACCAAAGACTGAGAAGGACCTTCACCAATGAAATCCTCATACATCTGTTAATGCTCTCACACAAGAGCTATTTCAGGACTTTTGAAGGCCCTCCAATGGTCCTGAAACTGCAGACTGAAAGCAGCAAAAGGGACGCATCCTCCATTCCCCAAGAAGCCGATTGTAGTGCCACATGTAAGAAGTAACTCCAGGCTTGTAGGGGCCATAATATTCATACAGCCCAGGGTCTTGGGCAGTCTAACTCTGACCCTACTACAGCCCCATTACGTAATATAATGGGTAGGAGCTCCATGGTTTGGCATCACCAACATTTCATCAGTCAACAACCGCTTCCGTCTCATCCTCCCCTTATCAAACTGAATATCCAACAAAACTAATTAATCTACTAGACCCTTGGGTCAAAAAAGTTGGGGATCCCTTTTTGAAAGGATCATTTTTACCAGAGTGAAAATATATCCCTATCATAACTTCGAATCTTGCTACTAACATTGAACATTTCGTAGAAGCTCCATGGGATGGGGAGTCCCAGGGGAGCCACATAATAGGCAGAAGCAGCGTTACTCCTCAGGTAGATGCACATGAGAGGTGAGATACACTTCATAAAAAGTGGTTTAGGATATTCTATTTATGACCAGTCTGTAGGATAAGTTATCAGTATCTGATTGGTGGAGTTGCTGGAGCTCTAACACCATCACCAATGGCCGGATAGAGGTTCCGGGTAACCAAACTATTCCAAACCGGCCGGGTGCTCCCGGGAGTAAACCAACCAACCAGATATTCATGACCTCGTTCTACAAGGGCATGTACCCCGTGTATAGGGAAGCACCAATATACTGGACCCCTATTTTTTCCAAGTAGTTCCAATTGGTTCCACCACTCATCATCAGGGGCCAGGGGCCAGGATGGTAACGTTCTCATCAGAGCAGCTTTGATAACCATGAAGCTTCCACACATATGATCCACACACTATCATTTCCTGCCCCCGGCATCATCCCTGGTAACAGCTCATCCAAGCAGAACTTCTGAAAACCCAAAACGAGGACCATAAGACCAACAGAAGAGACGTCCAGAGCCGAGTATCCGCTGGTATCACCGGGCCACTCGACTCTGCAGTGAAAATCTGCTCCTCGCAGATGGTCTCCTCTTGACTGTTTTGATAAGTGTTTTATAACCGAGGCTGCATGTGTAATTACCCTCCGACGTGCACCTCGTCATCCCTTTAATAATGTTTAACAATCCAGGAGATTCTAAAAAACTCTATCCCAAACCTCATAAAACCCACATCTGCTCCAAATAATTGAAGTGACCTCTACAATGACCCTTCCTACTAGATCAACCTCGTCTTACTTTGGCGTCGTTCTTCATAGTCCAGCGACATGATCCTCTCATTACTGAAGGTCTTAGGATCTTTAGGAACCGTAATTATTTTCCGGGTTGTTTTTTTTTTTGTAATTTTGCAACATTGATGTCGTGTGACTGATGGGACGTGAGATCTTTAGTGGAGCGTTGAGTCATTACGGTTGATTTCTTGAGTGGTCTCCTCTGTGACCCAGCTCTAAAACCTTAGCCCCCTCCCCTCTCCACTGTCACAAATACCATAAGTAATAAAACCTGCAATTTTATTTTGAGGTTTTTTTTTTTTCTCTATTATTCTACCATATAAAAGATGATGACCAATAAAGTATGGAAACAGATGGTCTCCTCCGAGGTGGTGGAATCGGGCCAATTTCATATTGATTAGGAACATTTGGTTTCTAATTAGGACGACTTTTTCAGGAGATGGTGGCATTTAACTGACCTCCCGGCCAAAAACAAATAATCTGAGATTTTGAAGCCACCGAAAATATTTAACGGGGCAGATTTACTTACCCGGTCCATTCGCGATCCAGCGGCGCGTTCTCTGCGGTGGATTCGGGTCCGGCCGGGATTTATTAAGGTAGTTCCTCCGCCGTCCACCAGGTGGCGCTGCTGCGCTGAAGTTCCACGGAACGCACTGGAGTTCACCGAGCCGGGCTGAGTGAAGGTAAGTGCAATTCACGCAACACAATTTTCTTTTTAAATGCGGCTTTTTTTCCGAATCTGTTGGATTTTCGTTCGGCCACGTCCCCCGATTTCCGTCGCGTGCATGCCAGCGCCGATGCGCCACAATCCGATCGCATACGCCAAAATCCCGGGGCTATACAGGGGAAATCGGCGCAAATCGGAAATATTCGGGTAACACGTCGGGAAAACGCGTATTGGGCCCTTAGTAAATGACCCCAGTGAGGTTTTAAATGACACTCATCGAACAAGTTGACTTTGCAGATGAATGGAATCATACGGCGATTCACAGATTCAGTACAAAAATGTTGAATTTTAAAGAAAATCTACCATTTGTTCTTATGTATTGTGAACCAAACATCCCTTGAGAATGCTGTAGCTACACTGATGTTGCATCTACACTGTTGTTTAATTTCTGAACCGAGTTCTGCTCAAAAAACAATTATAAAATTCAGTAGCTTGGGAAAGCTGGGTGCAGACTGCCTGCCGTACATAAAAGAGCTGCCTGAACTGTCCAGACAGTACTAATCAACCTGAGCTGGATGGATACACAGCAGCTGGGGGATGATGCAGCGATTGATTACTTCTGCCTGTCAGGGACAACACAGTGATGACGTATTCTCGGATTACGCTGGGCAGGACAAGGTTGGATCAGTGTATAATTAGTGTATGAGGAGAAGCCACAGAAGCAACAGAGCCTCATTATCATAATTTTATAATTGTTTTTAAAGCAAAACCACTCGGATCAGGGGTTAAACAAGATATGTTTCTGCATCAGTGTAGCTACAACATTCTCCAGATATGTTTGCTTCATAATCCATAAAAGTAAATGGTAGATTTCCTTGAATCTGAATATTTTCTGATTCCATTTGGAGGAATTTTGTGTTTACAATATTAATGGAATTCAAACGGATCCGTTAAAATGTCCATCGATCTCGATGATTTTCTGTATTGTCCGTTTGCACCAGATCTGTTGGGCTTCTGTTATTATTGTTTTAGTGAAAAAGGATAATTAAAAATATCATAAAAGGGATCCACAACATTATAAAGCAGAGGGCGGGGGGCAGGTAAGTGGGAAGAGGGGGGAGAGAAGGGTCAGGGAGGAGATGGGGGTCCCAGAGGGGTTGAGTATCATTACTCAGAAGTGAATAAAGAACCTGTGAACCTGTCTCGGATCGCGGGCGCACCCGTGGTCCTCCGTGTGCCCCCACTGCAGCCCCGCCATCTCTCTTACCTCTCCCGGATCCTGCTCTTCCCCGGACTGCCATGCGCGCGCCCCTGCCTCCTAGGGCGGCTGCCAAAAATGTAAAGGGCCAGTAAAGGGTTGAAAACCTCCACTTTATAATCCGGCACCTCCCTTCCTGCGCTGCCGGATCTTTGTGCCTCATAGCCTAAGAGAAAGCTTCCAAGTGAGTATTCCTGCGTTCCTGTGTATTCCTGCGTTCCTGTGTATTCCCGCTCCTGAGTCCTGTGTTGCCGTGTTACCCGAGTTTCTCTGTGTTGCTGTGTTCCCGTTCCCACCTGCCTGGACCTCCCGTTGCTGACCCCGGACTTGGACTTGACGTTGCATCTCTGCCGCCTGCCCTGACCCTGTGCCTGGACCTGACCACGAGATTGTCTTCTGCTAAGGTACGTCGACCTCGGCTGCCCCTGCTGGCTAGTCGCACCTGGGAATGACCTGGTGGTATCCTGCCGCAGCAAGTCCATCCCGCTTTGCGGCGGGCTCTGGTGAAAACCAGGTACCACTTAGACTCCGGTCCCAGGTGTCGGCTAGTTCCATCTCCCATGGTTGTACAGAGGATCCACTGATCCTGACATGTATCAATTTCAAGTGCAATTAAAGCAACATTGGTCCGGACCAAATAGAATAACGAAAAAATTCAGTCGTAGCTTCAGTAAAAAAAATCTTGAATGATTCGATCATCTGTAGTAGAGACCAATGGATGGAACGGAACCAACTACAAAAGAGGCCACTTTGGATTTTTGGCCGCTATAAAGTTACAAGAGGTTTTCGATCAATTAAAAATATATGAAATAAGTCTTATACTTGGGATTGTACCATGAAGAATGGTAACTGCTCACAGTCCTCGGCCACTCAGGTTCTGATGCTGCCGCTCTTGGTCTTGACTTCTTAGGGTCCCTTAGTTGGTCTAAGTGGTGGCCCGTCTGAGCATGAGCGTGCATCACCAGGCATTACAACAGGAAGTAAAGACCAATGGAAACAATTAGAAACTGAGCTTCAGGAGAACCATTCCCAATTGGGTGTTAATGGGGGCCAGTATCCACAGGTCCTGAGACCCCAAAATAGGTCGTTATTCTCCAGTTTTGGTGGACTCGAGTGGCACAGAGTTAGCTGCTCACTGCCCCCCCCCCCCTCTCCATAAACGTCCATGTAACGTCACACTTTACCGAGCTTCCTTCCTGTCTTGTTAGCAAGATGGAATTCATAGGAAATTTCAGTATGAAACCTGAATTAGCAGGAAGGGGGGAGCAGGAGAAGAGCCAGGTAAATGGAGAAGGAAACACTTTGCACTGACCAGACATGAAAGAGTTGTAATTTTTTTTGTAAATTCTAGGTAAAATGCGTCTCTGGCCGACTGCACCTCAACTGCACCTTGGCCATATCGTGATTGGACCGTATGTTCTCTACCCTAACACAGCCGGAGCACTACTGTCTATAGGCACTTCGGACCTGCCTCCATGACACATGAAAATTTATTTGCATATTCATGAAAAAAAATATGTGTTCTTCATTGATTTATGACCACATGGCGCCAGAAGGAGGCATTTCGGACCTAAGAAATCCACCTTAAAGGGTTTGGATAAGCCATCAAAGGATAAGAACCCACAATCAGTCCTTAGTTTTTGAATTTCCGTTGGGATGAAATCTAGAAAACCCTCCAACTCCGCAGTTGGGTGCACGTCGTCCTGTGAAGTGCCCTCAGCCCCTATAATTAGAGGAGTCCCCCCCACTAATCCCAATGTTATAGCACATCCCAGTGATGGGAAAACCCTCTTGATGACACTTGAGACAAGTTACATTAAAAAAAAGCCAAAATAGGGTCACATGACCTCCTGTTCATCATTAGCGCAATTACCAGCACAATAATCACCGGCACCCTCCGCGCTGACAGCTGGGATTTCCTATAGTCGCGGCTTGTGTGTAATTAATTGCTCCGAAAACGCTTTGGAATTTCAGCCCGTGAGAAAAAAGGCACAAAAAATATATATAAATGGCAACAAAATATAAAAAAGATCTATGCGAATCCTCCGCTTCCTGAACGCCACTACGTCTCATCTATTTGCAACGTTGTCACATTTATGTTGCGTTCCCCACTGGGAGCTCAAAAGGGCTGGGGGATGGGGGACAAGGGATGAGGGGGGGGGGAGATGGGGGGGGGGCGTTCGCTCTGGTCATTTGTTCTCTCATAGAAAATATTCCTAAAAAAGCATTTAGTGTGAGACATAAAAACATCATCGAACAATGTAACATGACGCAGAATAATAGGGAGCGGAATCCAGGAGGGAGAGCACAGCGGAGCGCGGAGGAATTATACCCCAGGATTCACTTCTGTGCCAAAAAATGGTGTAAAAATATTATAAAAACAAAAAAGGCAAATAAATGTGTATTTATTATTCACTTATTACACTAAGGCACAGTTAACCCATTCTCTTACCACTGCAGCCTCCCATAGCACAACTCTGTGTCATCACTCCCGTCATCCATCTATTCTACTCCCTGTATAGTATCACTCCCATCATCCATCTACTCTACTCCCTGTATAGTATCACTCCCATCATCCATCTACTCTAATGGTCCTGTATATCACTCCCATCATCCCTCTACTCCTCCCAGTATGGTATCACTCCCATCATCCATCTACTCTAATGGTCCTGTATATCACTCCCATCATCCCTCTACTCCTCCCAGTATGGTATCACTCCCATCATCTATCTGCCATAATCTCTCTGAGTAGTATCACTCTCATCATTCATCTATTCTTATTTCCCTGTTAGGGTATCACTCCCATCATCCATCAACTTTAATCTCACTGTAAGGCATCACTCCCATCATCCATCTGCTCTTCTTGTATAACATCACTCCAATCATCCATATACTCTCATCTTCCTGTATATCACTCCCATCCTCCATATACTATAATCTCCCTTTAGAGCATCACTCCCATCATCAGTCCAATATATACATCACTCTCATCATCCCTGTTTCCTAGAGCTTGCAATCTAATATCACTTTCTAACATGCTGTACAGTATCACTCCCATCATCCATCTACTCTTCTTGTATAACATCACTCCAATCATCCATATACTCTCATCTTCCTGTATATCACTCCCATCCTCCATATACTATAATCTCCTTTTATAGCATCACTCCCATCATCAGTCTATTGTATACATCACTCTCATCACCTGTTTCCTAGAGCTTGCAATCTAATATGGCTTTCTAACGTGCCGTACAGTATCACTCCCATCATCTTTCTTCTCTATCCTTCCTATTTGGCATCACTCTCATCATCAATCACACACTATACATCACTCTCATCATCCCTGTTGCCTACAGCTTTTCCTATATCTAATATATCACTATTGGAATGTAATATCACACTGCACAGTATAACCCTCATCATCCTTAATCCCGGGATGGAAAGATGTGACATATTGTAGCATTCTCATTATCCCTAGGAGCTGATGCTGATGTTCAGAGCTGCTGTGGACTGATCCGTCATATCGAATAGCAAGAATAGCGCAGCGTGCGGCGAAATCCGTGATGGCGCAGCCCTGACAGTGCTCGTTATAGCTGAGGGGGGCGCTGCCTGCTGCTGGGGTCCATTGTATGACAGATCCCATACATTGTTATAAACAGAAACTGACACTTTTTCTGATACAATGGGGGTCATTTACTAAGGGCCCGATTCGCGTTTTCCCGACGTGTTACCCGAATATTTCCAATTTGCGCCGATTTTCCATGAATTGCCCTGGGTTTTTGGCGCACGCAATCGGAATCGCAATCGCTGGCATGCACGCGACAGAAATCGGGGGGCGTGGCCGAACGAAAACCCGACGGATTCGGAAAAACCGCCGCATTTAAAACAAAAAAATTCATGGTTCATCGACACCAACAGACATTGTAATGGACCCGTCAGACTTTAGGTTCCGTAAATACAAGATTCTTACAAAGTGAATAAGAAAATATTCTAATTGGCGGCTGATAATCGCCGGGTGCAGAGGTAGGTACATCCCAAGCACCTTATATACAAATTATTGGCACGTGGGATAGTGATACAGACCAAGAAATCTGGGACTTCCTCCATGAATCCGGACACTTGGGAGGTCTCAATATATCCAATCACCTAAAACCCAAATTAGTCTTACAGTAAGTTCTGTATGGGGGGGTATCACCTCCGTACCATAATCAGCGCTAACCCAACCAACCTATCTACACTGCCGCCTCTTCCACACAGATATTCAGACTTTTACCCATGTCACATGTTATCTGGATATCAACAACATCAAAAAACACCTTAAAGGTTAAAAGCAAACAAGAAGAATTGCAATTGCAGCTCTGGTTGTGACTAGAGTATAAGATGTAATTATCTGTAATAAGATAAATCTTTTATGTTTTTTGTAGAAATAACCCATAAAATGCTGTCTAGGAGTGAAGGTGACCTTTCCGGGGGTCCCTGCATGACACTAGTAGATGGGTGGTCTCCCGTTGCTCCAGGACCCCCCGCACTCATTACATAGTATTGTAGCCGGATTACCGCGTCTTTCTCGCCTTAATGTAAAGACACAATGGGATCTGATGCTACTAAACGCTTGAAGATTTCTCTTCCTCCTTTGAAAAGTAAAGATGATTCTCCTTTATCTGGGGAAGTTTGTAGGAGGAGGGAGGTCGGGGGGGACGTGATTGTGGTCTTCACTGTACTGAATGCGTCCTCCAGAGAAGTAAATGAGGGTTTGTTAAAGCAAAGCTCTGCGAGGAGCAGGAGGCGGACGGCTCAGGAAAAATGCCGGGCTAAGTCAGGAAGTCTTTACATCCCGCAGAGTAATGAGACTCAGGAAGGTGCGGGAGGGACTGCGGCTCAGATGTGAGGGGGCCGCCTAATGTGCTACACAAATCAGGCACATCACAAGCGAACTGTACATGAGCGCCATAGATGACATACAGACCCCCCTAGTAGTAAACCCCCCCCTAGCAATAACACCCCCCACCCCTTGCAGTAACACCCCCCGATAGATGAGACCACGGCAGCCAATGAGCCCCAGAATCAGTGGAGCATGGAGATGCTAAACACATCAGAAAATGGTTGCGTTTGCTCTATGTTGGGAACCAGTGATCAATTTTCAAATCTAATGATATTAGGTGGGGGGAGGGGGGTATTTATATATAAAGGGGGAGAAAGACAAAAAAATATGTCACCCCTAATGGTTGTCATTTAGATGGATTTAAAGGGAAATTCCAGGCATAGTCATGGGAATAATAATAATTCTTTATTTATATAGCGCACACAGATGCCGCAGCGCTGCACAAAGCATGGCAAATCGGTCCCTGTCCCCAATGGGGCTCACAATCCAATCAACCTACCAGTATGTTTTGGATTGTGGGAGGAAACCCCCGCAAACACAGAGAGAACATACAAACTCTTTGCAGATGGGAAGGTGACATTTCGGATGGCAGGACCTCAGGAATACAGGACCGCGACAGGAATACAGGAACTCGGAGGAACACTGGAGCACAGACACACGGAGGAATCCTGGGAACGCTGGAACACTAGGAAACACAGGAGGGCTTTCACTTCAGGGAAAGTGACTAGAAGATCCGGCAGTGAGTGAAGGAAGATGCCGGGTTATAAGGGTGAGACGAATTAGCCAGCGCCAATCAGGGGGACGCTGGCTCTTTAAGGCAGGACGAGCCTAGCAGCGGGAACGCGCAGCCTAGTCAGAGGAGCCGTGTGGCATGGATGGGACCGCAGCCTGGAACCTGGAGAGGTAAGATTGGGCTGAGCGAACGGGGACACCGCGCCACATAGGAGGGCACCGGTGTACTCACAATCCGTACCAAGGATCGCGGGTACGGGCATGACAGTCACCTACATAGAAGCCCCTTATAGTTACTCCTTTTCCACCTCCACACTGTATGAGACCAACTTCCTGTGACCCGCTAATGTATAGCACCTCCTTCATGTGGTCCTCACACAGCACAATGCCACTTCCTGTTGCCCTTACAATTTATTATGGCCCCTTCACTGTACATTGAAAATACTCCTCTATCCCCATTTCCCTACAGCAGGTGTCCTCCTTTATTTCTGTTAGGGGTGATGGCATCACTAGATCATCATGTGATATCACCTTCCTGTTACCGGGATATGCATTACACGCACTTGGTAATTTGTAACCACCATCAGAAATGAGCAAATCAATTCATTGATTCAGAACAAATCTGACGATTATTAGGCACTGAATCAAATCTGAATATTTTCCGGTTTGGTTGATTCTTGTGTAATACGATAAGAATGGAAGTCTAATGGATCGGTGAAAAAGTCCATTGAGCTCGATGTGGTTATTGTCGACTTGCATCACTTCTGTTATTACAGTTTTAATGAATAGTGAACGGAATGACATAATGACCTTTTTATTCTATAAAATTTGTTATATTATATTCAAATCCCTATTAAATAGGCCGAAAAATTTGGTTAAGATTCATGAAATTGAATCTTGAATGAGTCATCTAACAATTGGCACATGGTAATTGGAGACACCTCTCTCCAGGTCACATCAGGTCACATCAGGTCACATCAGGTCACTGTGCGGGAGAAAAACACGACACAGGGATCTGATCTTTTTTACAATTTGAGGAAAATCAAGAATATACAGATCTTCAGACAGACAATTGATAACCTGCCGCTAGACATCAGTAGTGTAGTATGCCAGGTCACCTCTTGCACATTGGCGCAGGTCCGGGGTGATGTGTGTGGAGCTGGCAGGACTATACAGTAAGCAGCACAATTATTCTGCCAGAGCTAATAACCATTTTCTTAGTTGCTTCCACTGCTGGTCTTTTGTGTTCAGATACTTTCATCTAATTGGATAGTACAATAAAATCAGCAAGAGGTAGCCTTAGGGGACTGGCCCAGCCATCCACCGAAGCAGCACGCTTCACACTCGGCCCATCCCCATGCCAGGTGCATCCCTGTAACATTGTGCCAGAGGGGCTGCAACCCATTCCGATACAGGAAATGACTGCAATAAAGCCGCCATTATCCACCCACTGTATCCGAAATTCCTACTGGAATTTCAGTCATTTTGTCTTCTATTTTCTGCCTCGCTGAACCAATATTAACAGTCATTAAGTATTCAAACAACTGGAAGCGATGCCAGCGCAGCGTATACAAATAGCAGCCTAGTTATCTATACATCCGAATGTAGAGCCACGGAGGGGAGGGGGGCTGCAGATCAGCCAGAGGCTACCCCTGTAACTGCAAGCTGCCCCCCCCCCTATTATGTGCCATTTATAATATTACTAGTATGGTAGTCACATTAGACTCCAATCCCAGGAGCAGTTTATGGTCAATGACACCATCGGGACCAAACACCTCCATGTGCCTATAACCTAAGGAAGAGAGAGACACAGGGACAGATAGAGATTATTGGTAAGTTACTAACTTACCCCATGTGATTTATTCACATTAGCAGAGTCATCTTATGTTCTATATGACCCTGCAGATATGTGTCCAAGTGTGAGACTTATGGGGCAGATCCTAATCTACATCCTGTGAGCAGAGCATTGGAGACAGAGGGGCACATTTACTTACCCGGTCCATTTGCGATCCAGCGGCGCGTTCTCTGTGGATGATTCGGGTCTACCGGCGATTCACTAAGGCAGTGCGCCCGATGTCCACCAGGTGTCGCTGCTGCGCTGAAGTCCGTTGGAGTGCACTGAAGTTCACCAAGCCAGGCCGGGTGCAGGTAAGTGCGTGTCAAGCGACACTTTTTAAAAAAAATACGGCGGTTATTTCGAATCCGTCGGGTTTTTGTTCGGCCACGCCCCCCAATTTCCATCGCGTGCATGCCGGTGCCGTTGCGCCACAATCCGATCGCGTGCGGCAAAAACCCGGGGCAATTCAGGGAAAATCGTCGCAAAACTGTCAAATTCGGGTAACACGATGGAGAAACGCGATTCAGGCCCTTAGTAAATGACCCCCAGTATAGCAGCTTGTCTCCAGCCACCAGCTCAAAGACAAATGAGAACATGACACGCGCTTTACTTCTCTTAATATAATGAGGCAGATTTACTCACCCGGTCCCGTCGCGATCCCGCGATGCATTGTCCAACGAGGATTTGGGTCCGGCGAGATTACCTAACATCGTGTGTCCAATTTCCTGCATGTGTCGCTTCCCCCGGAGTTCTTCCTGGTGCACGTGAGTGCTGATCTTGCGACACAAATCCTTTTTTAAATTCCACGGGTTGTCCGATGTTCACGTCCCCTGATTTCTGTTGCATGCAAGCCGGCGTGAATGCACCAAAATCCCGGGGCAATTCGGTGCAAAACAGAAATCGTCGGGAAACCCGACGAAAATGCATCCAACTGACCCTTAGTAAATGAGCCCCAATGTGTCTTATGGTAAGTCTAAAGTAAAGGCCTAAGACAAAAGGGAGGACAACAAGCACATGGGTCGATTTTGATACAATTAGTATAACTAATATTATGTAATAATTATCTGACGCTAAGTATTAATCACTATTGATACATACCCCTACATAGTCACATGATGCGGTGACTCGTGAGGAGGAGACCACATTACCCAATTGTAAGACAGTGGAAAGATGAGATTGGATCAAAAATGGAAAAAAAAAAACGAGAAAGGAGAAGGACACACACAACGGCTTCTGGAGCTAATATTAAGTTTCTATCTTACCCCAAGAGTTTTATTCACATTCATAATTTTGTCGAATGTTTTATATGTTCCTGTTGATGCAGCCAGGTGAAAGGAAGAAACGTTGGTACAGAAAGACGCTACTGGTGGTAATAATAATAATAATAATTCCTTTATTTATATAGCACAGATTACGCAGCGCTACACAGAGCTTGTCAAATCGGTCAATAAGTTTCTATCTCAACCCAAGTGCTTTCTTTAGTGCTGGTCAGTGCTTCTTTATAATTTCCAGTATCACTAAGTTGTAGCTTCTTTCTTACCCCATGTGCTTTACTCACACTAGAGCAGGTCAATACTTCAGTATTGGACACAGGCACCAATAGAGGCTGCTGGAGTGGATATTAAGCTTCTTTCTTACCCCAAGTGCTTTATTCACCCTAGAGCAGGTCAATACTTCAGTATTGGACACAGGCACCAATAGAGGCTGCTGGAGTGGATATTAAGCTTCTTTCTTACCCCAAGTGCTTTATTCACCCTAGAGCAGGTCAATACTTCAGTATTGGACACAGGCAGCAATAGAGGCTGCTGGAGTGGATATTAATCGTCTTTCTTACCCCAAGTGCTTTATTCACTTTAGTAGAGTAATTCTCTGAATTGTTCTATATGATCCTACTCCTGAGTAAGTATAAATCTGTCATGTAAAAGCCTGAGGCACGGAAGGGGGGCCAATATTCAGGTAAATGGGTCCATTTGTGATAAGATTATAATTTTAAGACTGATATAATATATTTTTTATCTGTTGTGAAGTATTATACTGTTGGGTTGGTCATCACCCAGCTTTCCAAGAATCCTGAATGGCACAGAGAACAGTCCTGAGTAAGGCACTCTGTTCTATCATACTGATATGTCCTCAGGGGGCTAGCTGGATGTAGGGAGTACTTGTGCTTCTACCCTTTAACCAGCAGAGGGCGGTGCAAGAATTTGTTTATTTTTGGTCAACTAATAAAAGAACCTTCATTAATTATAATATAAATAGAGCAATTCTGTGTAAAACTTGTCTCGTTCTCCTAATTTCCCGGGGATCCGTCTGTGGTCACCTGATGGAGCCTCAGTCACATAGAAGAGATCGTTGAAATGTCCTATACTCTTGAATAAGTTGAGTATCATGAATTATCACATTGTTGAATGTTTTCTTCTACGCCGACTCGAGAGAGAGAAGAGAAGGAAAAAAATTGTGGATAAAAAACCTTTGAGCGCTCGTCACAGTCCGTCTGCCCAGGATGAGAGAGAACGGGGAAAGTGCACGTGCACGTAACCACAGGCCCCGTAACACTGTAAAATGATGCTATAGAGGCGTTACCAGAGCCTCTCCATGCTGTAGCTTCACAGCTTGCTACACTGTGCAGGAGCACTTTCCCCCCTCCCACTGTGTGAGATTACATCAGGCAGAGAAAGATGGGGAAGGGGGGACAGTGTAACAGTCTGTGAAGCTACAGCACGGAGGGGCTCTGGTAAAACCCCCAGGGTCTTTTTGGCTCATTACATAATTTGAAAAGTTGCTTTTTGATAGAGGGAGGCTATGGATAAGAAATATAAGAAGATCCCACAGTCCCGGTGCCTGGATCTATGAGTAATGTCCCTGGTTTATAAGGATGGATTTTGATGCTAGTCACTAGTTTACCCCAAATACACATAAATAACCAGCACATTTGACCTGTGGTGCTATGTGTATGGTCGCCTCTAGTTATGAATAATGTGCAGTAATTTGACTTTAATTACAAAAACAGTTACTCCAAGAACCTTCATGCAGCGATCATAGGTTATGGCAGGTATTTCTGCTCAGTCTAAACAGGGGAAGATGAATTGTCACTTATGAGGTCACTCACAAATTATTTCAAACCTTCCTCTTTTTATATGAGATACCCGATACCCGGAAGCAGTGTCTTTCCACGGCCTGATAATAATGATCCGACACTGTGATCATGTGATCACCGCATCATTATATCATGTAACTTATTCGCCTGCGCAGCAAAGTTCATCACGGTTTAGTTTTCCAGTGTTGCTCCTGATTTATCTTTGGAATCCAGATGTTGACACTTTAAAGAAGTTACAATTTTACACTCAACATTGGACACAAATTTTTGTGCAAGAAAACCTTCACTCCCCCTGCTGGCATAGGTGTAAGATTACAAGGGATTGTTCAAAACTTTACCTCTTTTGTGTGGCCAAAAAAACATCTAACTACTATGCCAGACTGAAGACCATTCCAAGATAACGCAAACAAGCCCCCCCCCCCCCCCAAAAAAAAAAGAAAAAAAAAAAGATGGAAATTTCCAGATTAAAGATAAATATTTCCCCAGTTACTAAGTTTTTCCTATGTCTCTGACGGACGGTGGTAAATTTGCTCCTAAATGTGCAACTTTTTGAAAATTTCACTTGATAAACCTGGAGTAATTTGGATAAAGTGGAGTTAGCAGGTAAAAGTTGCACAGCTGGCGCAGATATTTTGTATATCGACACTTGTGACAATTATGCAGAAAACTGGACGTTACTACATCGGTACATTCCCCTCAGTGTTGGCTGCGTGGGTTTACAGACTTGCCCCATCTGCAGTGACTGAGAGGGCAGGATCTCTGCAGTACAGCCAGGGTCACACTGGTCCACCAGGGTAGCAGAGGATCCTTGGGTGGGCCCAGGCTCTTACCTTGTACTGGACTCCATTGATACAGAAGCCGACCTAATCTTAAGGCTGGTAAGCTAGGATCTATTTCCTAGGTTCACAAACCCCCCTCCCTCCCCCCCCCATGGTAACATGAAAATACTCTGTAACGCAAAAACAATGCCGAAAACTAAAAAAAATTAAAAGTAAATAATTTTTATTGATACGCTACTTGTGGTAAAATTTGTATGGGAGCCTATAGTGAATAGCCTAATGCAAAATATAGTGCAATAATTCAATATTGAGGCAAGTTTCCTGAAGGTTTCTTGAATTTTTTTCAAAATTTTTGTAAATTCCTGGTTTCTTTTGCCATGAACAGTCTGCTTGTTAGAGGATTACAGAGCAAAGGCCAAATATATTTGGTCCTATGATGTGTATCTTTTTCCAGTTTTTTTCAAAAAAAGTGCACCACATCTGTGTAGTGGCTGTGTCTGGTATTGCAGGTCACTACTTATACAGCAAAGAGAGTGGGCCCTCCTGATGCTGATTATAGGGTCTATGGCTGCCGTTAATCATAAACCTGATGCAAATCGTGCAATCATTTGTTTTGGACACAAAGTTGCATGAAGCTACCAGCAATTACTGGCTCTTTTTTTTTTACAAATTGATGATTTTTTTGTAAAAAATAATATTAGTTCAGGCAGCGATGGCAAAATATATTTGAATAAAATTCTGTCTTGTACAGCGTCTCACCCCAAACATGCATAAGCTACTCGGATGCTATAAGGATAGATTTTGCTACATTTAAATCATGCCATAATTTGTTTGTGAAGTTGCATGAAGGTTCTTGCCTGTGCTTTGTGATTGGCTCACCCCTGGTATAGTCACCAAGTCCTGCTAAAAGAGGCTGCAATGTATCCAAACCTATCACTGCTTTATCCACCTCCATGGTACTTGGATTCCAGTTTTATGGAAGAAAGATATTTGCAGATTGACTGCAGCTCATGATGTGCTGGACGCGTTTTTCTATGTTTGGCACAATTAATAATAATAATTTCTTTATTCATATAGCGCGCACAGATTACGCAGCGCTGCACAGAGCTTGCCAGATCAATTATTTTACTTTGACACAAAGTTGCATGAAGGTGCTTTTCATGTAGAAAGAAATGGGTAGTGAGGAATTGTGTGGTTTTAGGTGGATCAGTGGCAATGTTCCATGTTCTATGCACTGTAGTCCTAATTACAGGCACCAGTGACTTCTTAAAGGTCTTCTTAAAGGTCTCCATCAGGACAGTTCTCTAGTAATCTCGGTCAAGCATGTTGTTTCCATGTCTCCATCTTGGTTTGTGGCTGGAGCTGTCTGTGCCGGGTTGTGCGCTGATAATTGGCGAGTTGCTGTGTTTTCCCCCCCGGTGGACGCTGGTTGGCCACGTTGCTTTGCTAACTCGGAGCTGCCTGCGTTCAGCGCGTCTCACTGTTCGCTTTCATGGGAAAACGAAGCTTTGAAATGTCAAGTCTAATTTGTGCAGGAGATTGTGGTAACAAGATTTCCGCAGCAGAGTCCTTCGCTATGCGTTCCGCTAATTCAATACCAGGACTTTACCGAGAGGCTCCAGACAAAATAAACATTTTTTTTGCGAAGAAAAGTTGGATTGATTACTGGTCTGCGGAGCCGAGGGGAGGACGCAATGTGCTGCAGCCCTGTGTGATAGGGGAGTATGTGTCTGCATGAAGATACAACTGGCCCAGATATGAAGGAACCTGAGCAAAGCAGCACAAAGGCTTCAGGGGTCTCAGATTAACCAAAAGCCATTGGCACATTTCTATTATTCTGGCTGCGCCAGTTTTCTGTCCGATTTTGTACTAGAAATAACAAGCAAACTGCTTCCATGTGTAATTATAAAGGGCACGACAGAAACATGTGCAGCTGTTACTGCTCAGCCGGAGTTTGCGACAGAGACGTGGTCACGCGCTGTATAGTAAAGATGCACGAAAATAGACGGAGCAGCGCAGAGGGCACCAGATTACAGAAGACCAGTACCAGGGTCAGCTGCAGGTTTCAGTACCCCCCTGGGTGACAGAGCCTCAGGGGGACCCTTTTCTGTGAACTCGCGTGGCGGCATTAAAAATTCAGAAACGAAAACAGTTTGCACAACCCGCAGGTTGGTTAAGCCGGGGGGGGTTGAAGGACTGGCCCTGCTCTGTAGCTTTAAGATGAGCACGGCCCACCCCGCACCTTCCGCCCACCCGGTGCCACCTTGCCAGCGCCTTCTGCATCAGGAAATATTTATTCCCGGGCACGGAGCTTCTCGTCCTCTTTCTGGACGGCTCCATGCTCAGGAAACGCTGTTATGTTTTTTGTTAATTTTTTTTTTTTGTTATCTGCGTTTGTTAATTGTTAGAAAATTTATAATTTTGTTGGTAGTCACAGCTTTGGCCTATGGCGGAATCTTTGACCCTCTCTGGAGTTCACCTGACGGATCAACTAGGGCAGTGATGGGGAACCTTTTAGCTATAGAGTGCCCAAACAACAAACAAAACCCACTTTTATGTCGCAAAGTGCCAACATGACAATTTAAGCAGTAACCCATTGATCTCTGCTCTGTCTTGTGGACACCAAAACAATAGAAAGCAGGAGACATTTGTATTGTAGCTTCCCTCCAGGGTCCCCTGAAGAGGAAGAGTCAGGGGACCCAAAGCAGGAGCTCCAACGATCCATCTCTGTCCACACCTTCTCGCTTCTCCTGTAGTCCTGGCAGCCAAGTAGGTGTCACTTTAAAATAGCACTGAGTGTGACCCGTCCTCGGCTGTCTTGGACTGCAGGAGGAAAACTTGAGTCCTATCTGGTAAATTCTGTGCTGGGTGCCCACAGAAAGGGCTCAGAGTGCCACCTCTGGCACCCGTGCCATAGGTTCGCCACCACTGAACTAGGGCGTATTCCCCTGTGGAGGCGGGGCCTGGCATGCTAGGTGAAAGTAGGTAGGGTCTAAGGTTCCCCATTGGACCACATAGTTTTTACTTTGTTAAAGATTAAAGCTGTGGCTTTTTTCTCCCAACATGTTGGTCTGTGTCTTATTTCGAGCTGGGTGACAAATCAGGGAACAGTATCGTTAGTACATCCAGTCTCCTGTTCCCTAAAATATTCCCTAGTTTATCCCAAACAGCCTCCTCATGGTTATTTCATATAGTCGCACTTAGCCCATGGAATCATTAGATACAGCCCTCCTCACCCCCATGGATTCCTTATGTATAGCCTTATGTGGGACCCGGCAATTGCGCATGCTACATCCCCCACCGGGGCATGGCCTTTTCTTGGTGACCGAGAGGCAGCCAGGGCCCAGAATACCGGAGTGGCTGGTGGTTGCGACCTAGGGTGCGCTGATGTAATGGTGCTTGGTATGTGGACCGGAGGGTTGTCCTACAGCTTGGCAGGGCTCCAGCAGGTGGACAGTCACAGTCCTTGGTGAAGGAAAAAGGAAGAAAAATAAAGCAAAGGATCTACTCTGGAGTGTCAGCCTCACCAGCCCGTTGATCTGCAAGACCCGGGACCATATTCAGCTCTAGGAACAAATAGATGGGAGCCTGTTGCAGGGCCATAGCTCCTTCTGCATCCAATTCTTCTGGGGCCGTGTCATCACCCCACTGATTGGAGAAATCTGAGGCCGCTCATCCGCCGGACCAACTCCCGCCACGGAGGACCCCTGGGATCCAGCAACACTGTTGGCTGGGGAGGCGGACAGGGTGCTCCCCTGGACCAGGCCTGGTTCATGGATGGCCATGGGACCCAAATTGACCATAGCAGTGGACGGAGCACTTATGTGGGTCATCGTCTGGGGAGTTGCAGCCCGGGAAGAGGTGCGGGTCCGGGAGGGTCCGGCCAAAAGTCGTCTGGAGGGTCGCTGTAGTAGAGGTGCTCCTCAGGGTCCAGAATTTGGGTGACCCTGGCAGCCCAGTGCCCCCGTGGCCCCTCTTGCAGGCTTAACTCGATCCACTCTCTTAGCTTGAGATTGTAGAATTGCTCAGCGAGGTCAGGTCGCTTGACGGAGCAGCGGGGGATGAACACCTCCTGCCCAGTATAGTCCTTGGTGACGAACACGTACCCCTACTTTACCCCTACCTGGGCCGTTGTATGGTCCCGCTGCAACTTTAATGGCCCGAGCAGCCACGAATCGTTGAGCCTCCCGCTGTAGTCGATGCTGGTCCAGGATGGCATCCTGCAGGTTTCTGCAGAGTCTAACCGCGGCCACGCAGGTGCGGGGGCAGGAGCCTCCACCGGTGGATCGACAGCCGGGACTTTCTGTGGGCTTGCCTCAGGGGTGGATTCCGGCTTTGGAGCACATAGTACATTCTTGTGGGAGAACTCTAGCCCGGACTCTCGGCACTAGCACGGTTGCCTGGAGAGGCAGCAGGAGACCAGGCATGGAGACCCGTTCCATCACTGTCCGCAGGTAGGTATTCAGGACGGAGGCCTGGGTTAGTCCTCGATGAAACCGGTGCTCAGTGGTCTGCCACCAGATAGGATGTGCTGCCAGCACCATTATGGCTTTGAATGCCTCAGGGAACTCAGGTGCATCTTCCGGGGGGAGCAGTCGTGGTCTCGACATGATGAACGCTTCCTGGTTACTGCACAGGGCACGCTGGAGCTCCTCTCCCATGTTGAGGTAGAACAGGAAGTCCTCCCACCAGGGGGAGGAGATTGGGTACTTCCCGCCAGGAGCTGTGGGGGGCTCAATTTTCTCCTGTGCCACAGAGTCCTCATACAGGATTTGCGCAGGGGGCGGAGCCTAGTGAACATCCTGGGTTTCCTGCCAGTGATGATCGTGGCGGGCTGGAATTCCTTACTGTGCAACACAGTCTTAAGCGCTGGAGCACCAGATTGAGGCGACTCAGCACCTCGAAGGAACCCAGGAAACAGGGACCAAGCTTGTAGGCAGGGATCCAACCAGACTTTGTCTCCAGGAGCGTAGACAGGAGGAGGCTTGCATTTTTTGTCAGCCTGGAGCTTGGTTCGGGCAAAACCCGAAGTCCTGAACAACAGGGGCCAAGTCTGGCCACCAATAGAACGGGAAATGAGGGCGACAGAGCACTGTACCCCAGGGTGCCCAGCCACATGTGAGCAAAGTCCCCAAGTCATAATTTTCCTCTGCAGAGCAGGTCGTACGTACATAGGTCTTGCTAGGAGGTAGTTGTCGAAGATCCACAGGCGCCGCCAGTACCAGTCGATCAGGAGGGATGACATGCCGAGGAACCGGTTCTTGCCCAATGACATCCGAGGCATGAGAGAGGGCGTCAGCCTTGATGTCCTTCTCAGCAGGACGGAAATGGATAAGGAAATTAAAACAGGTAAAGAAAAGAGACCAACGGGCTTAACATGGATAGAGTCGCTGTGCAGTCGGGAGATAGAGGAGGAGAAGGTCTTAGAAAAGAAACCATACATGAGAGTGCGGCCTTTAGGAGCTTTCTGGATATGCACCGCTCCTGCAGGTGATGCATAAACCTCTAGATGGAAGTCTTATTTAGAGAAGGCCTCTTCAGCAGCCTGTGGCCAGAGTCGGGGTGGGTGCCCATCTTGGTGAGTGCCACAATGGGAGATACCAACGGAGGAGAAATACAGAATAAACTGACGGCTGTAGTTTGCAAAGCCCAGAAACCTCTGTACTGCACGTAATCCTACCAGACGAGGCCATTGTAGAACAGCAGACAACTTAGCAGGATCCATCTGGAGACATCTGTAGAGATGATATAGCCGAGAAATGGAAGACTCCGCTAGTGAAGTTGTCACTTCTCAAGTTTGGCGTAAAGGCGATTAGCCTTTAAACGACCGGAGAGAATGCCAAAATGTCGTCCAAATAGACCGAACTTCCACTTCCTCGCGGATACAAATGAGGTTGTATGCCCCTCGAAGGTCCAGTTTGGAGAAGATCTTGGCTCCACGGAGACAGTCAAACAGCTCTGTGATCAACAGCAATGGATAGTGGTTCTTAAAAGTGACCTTGTTAAGACCGCGGTAGTCAATGCATGGACGGAGTGGCCCGTCCTTTTTGGTCACAAAGAAAAAGGATGCACAAGCCGGAGAAGGGTACTTAAGTATGAACCCCCTCTACATCTTTTTGATGTAGTCCAACATTGCTGCGGTTTCTGGCACTGAGAGTGGTTACACCCGACCCCGAGGAGGAGGCGTACCCGGCAGCAGATCCACAGGACAGTCATAGGGACGGTGAAGCGGCAAAGTCTCGGCCTGCTTCTTCCAGAAGACGTCAAAAAAGCAAGCTGAAAGAACCTCCAGAATATAACACCTATAATAATGCTCCCTATGTACAAGAATATAACTACTATAATACTGCCCTCTATGTACAAGAATATAACTGCTATAATACTGCCCCCTATGTACAAGAATATAACTGCTATAATACTGCCCCCTATGTACAAGAATATAACTACTATAATACTGCCCCCTATGTACAAGAATATAACTACTATAATACTGCCCCTATGTACAGGAATATAACTACTATAATACTGCCCCTATGTACAGGATTATAACTCCTATAATACTGCCCCTATGTACAGGATTATAACTCCTATAATACTGCCCCCTATGTACAAGAATATAACTACTATAATACTGCTCCTATGTACAAGAATATAACTACTATAATACTGCCCCCTATGTACAAGAATATAACTACTATAACACTGCCCCCTATGTACAGGAATATAACTACTATAATACTGCCCCCTATGTGCAAGAATATACCTACTATAACACTGCCCCCTATGTACAAGAATATAACTACTATAACACTGCCCCCTATGTACAGGAATATAACTACTATAATACTGCCCCCTATATACAGGAATATAACTACTATAATACTGCTCCTATGTACAAGAATATAACTACTATAATACTGCCCCCTATGTACAAGAATATAACTACTATAACACTGCCCCCTATGTACAGGAATATAACTACTATAATACTGCCCCCTATGTGCAAGAATATACCTACTATAATACTGCCCCCTATGTACAAGAATATAACTACTATAATACTGCCCCCTATGTACAGGAATATAACTACTATAATACTGCCCCTATGTGCAAGAATATACCTACTATAATACTGCCCTCTATGTACAGGAATATAACTACTATAATACTGCCCCCTATGTACAGGAATATAACTACTATAATACTGCCCCCTATGTACAAGAATATAACTACTATAATACTGCCCCCTATGTACAAGAATATAACTACTATAACACTGCCCCCTATGTACAGGAATATAACTACTATAATACTGCCCCCTATGTACAGGAATATAACTACTATAATACTGCCCCCTATGTGCAAGAATATACCTACTATAATACTGCCCCCTATGTACAAGAATATAACTACTATAATACTGCCCCCTATGTACAAGAATATAACTATTATAATACTGCCCCCTATGTACAAGAATATAACTACTATAATACTGCCCCCTATGTACAGGAATATAACTACTATAATACTGCCCCCTATGTACAGGAATATAACTACTATAATACTGCCCCCTATGTACAGGAATATAACTACTATAATACTGCCCCCTATGTACAGGAATATAACTACTATAATACTGCCTCCTATGTACAAGAATATAACTACTATAATACTGCCCCTATGTACAGGAATATAACTACTATAATACTGCCCCCTATGTACAAGAATATAACTACTATAATACTGCCCCCTATGTACAAGAATATAACTACTATAATACTGCCCTCTATGTACAGGAATATAACTACTATAATTCTGCCCCCTATGTACAGGAATATAACTACTGTAATACTGCCCCCTTATGTACAAGAATATAACTACTATAATACTGCCCCCTATGTACAAGAATATAACTACTATAATACTGCCCCCTATGTACAAGAATATAACTACTATAATACTGCCCCCTTATGTACAAGAATATAACTACTATAATACTGCCCCTATGTGCAAGAATATACCTACTATAATACTGCCCCCTATGTACAGGAATATAACTACTATAATACTGCCCCCTATGATTTGCATATACATGTAAGGATGATTATGGATCAGCTGATTATACTATTTAGGAGACAGCTGGAAGTCCTGGCTATATGATTGGGATCAGTATATATATATACACACAGAGGAGGACCCCCCAGCAGTGAGGGGGTTACGCGGTGCGGTGCTCAGGGTAAGACGGCTGCTCTGATATAGTGCCGCACGTCAGTCAGCATAGAAATACACAACAGCATATTGAGAAAACTGTGTCTCTCTTCATTCATGTTCAAAGCAAATTTATGGCCGCCCCGCAGCAGCAAATATCAGGAATTTGTTATAATGATTTAAGGCACGAGGAGCGGCGGAAGGAAAGACTCCTGATAAATGACCTTTTTCTGGAAAACAAAGCCAATTAATGTAGTTTACCATTTCCCTGCGTCATATAAATCTATCGGATGGGAATCTCACAGCGACAGTCAGGAAGGAACATTGCCCAAAACAGTCACATCACAACTTAGCATTCACTTATATAAATACCGCACTGAGACTGGCGCCTCCAGCCATGAATGCTGCGCAGCCTCATCCCAACCGCAGAGAAGAGTCATAAACCAGAGGAAACATCCAACTGCATTATCCATCACATATCCATCTATCTATCATCTATCTCCTATCCATCTAATATCTATCTATCTATCCATCCATCTATCTATCTCATATCTTTCTCCTATCTATCTATCTATCTATCTCCTATCCATCTATCCATCCATCTAATATCTATCTATCTCCTATCTATCTCCTATCCATCTAATATCTATCTATCTCCTATCTATCTATCTATCTCCTATCTATCTATCTCCTATCTATCTATCTATCTATCTCCTATCTATCTATCTATCTATCTCTCTATCTATCTATCTCATATATATCTATCTATCTATCTATCTCATATCTATCTATCTATCTATCTATCTCCTATCCATCTATCTATCTCATATCTATCTATCTATCTCCTATCCATCTATCTCCTATCCATCTAATATCTATCTATCTATTAATCAAGTTCACAGCTGCACCACTTTAAGAAGTTTAGTTTGGGTGCTCGCCCTTCTCAGTGGTTTGACTCTCCACCTCTTCATACATAAAAGTAAAAAATAGGCTGCACACCACAATGACGTAGCACTTGGGTGAATAAAATACCCACTCTTTTTTACATTGTGTTGTGCAGCCTATTTTTTACTTTTATCTATCTATCCATCTAATATCTATCTCACATCTATCTATCTCATATCCATCTATCTGTCTATCTCATATCCATCTATCTGTCTATCTATCTCCTATCTATCTATCTCCTATCTATCTCATATCCATCTATCTATCTCATATCCATCTATCTATCTCCCATCTATCTCCCATCTATCTATCTCCTTCCTATCTATCTATCTTTGTATCCATCTTTCTATCTCTCTCCTATCTATCCATCTATGTATCTTTGTATCTATCCATCTATGTATCTTTGTATCTATCCATCTATGTATCTTTGTATCTATCCATCTAAAAAGAAGTGGAGAAGCGGCAGCATTCCGGACTGAGGATATATAATTCAATGGTGACATTTATTCCATGAGTGACATCTCAGTGTGAGACTCCTCTATCAGGCTTGGCTTGGTGTCTGCTATTCCAATTTTTTGTCTACAGGTTTGTGGACATTACACCACTTCTCCTTAAAGAGAACCTGACACCACATTTTCCACAAATACAGCTAGTGGCAGGTTCCCATAGAGCCCTAGTAACTATCTGACCCCCTTCTCTTAGCTAAAAATTGTTTCCCCCAGATCCCCATAAAATCAGAGTTTTAAACTTGCCTGGTATCTCGGGATCTATAGAGTGAGTCAAGGGGTGTGTCCTAATGTCATGTGATCAGGGTGACATCATCACAGGTCCTTTAGCCTCTTAACATTAGCAAACTGTACCCCATGCACATATCTGACCACATAAAATCACAGCAGCCTCCATAGCCTTCCCCTCTCCATGCAGGCTGCTGTGATTTTATGCAATGTGATATGCTGTGATTTCCTGAGATATATGCTTGGTGTACAGTTTGCTGATGTAAGAAGGCTAAAGGACCTGCCAGATGTGATGCACCCTGGTCACATGATATTAATGCTCCATGCAGAGAAAGCATGGGGAGGAGCTGCCGTATTCAGCGTGAGGAGGCCACACCCACCTCGACTCGCTATAGATATCCCTGGATACCAGGGAATGTTGAATATTGGGAATCTGAGGGGAAAATTTTTAGTTAAAACCAGGGTGTCAGTTAGTTACTAGGGCTCTATGGGAACCTGCCACTAGCTGAATTTGTGAAAAATGTGGTGACAGGTTCCCTTTAAGAGTCAGTTACACTGTGTCTAATACATATTTAGACAATTTTCTTTGAAAAAGGAAAAACCCTTCCTGGACTTTGAAGCATCATATCCGCAGGGATACAGGACCCTGGACAGCAGCGAGGACCCGATATCCAGGGGATCTACAAGAAGAGAAACATTGCAGGAGACAAATCTATTACATCCTTTACCAGTATTTTTTTTTCTATTTTTAACTCCCCCCTTTCAGACACGAGAATATATTTATTTTTCATTTTACACAGAGATGCGAGGGCTTGTTTTCTGCAGGATACATTGTATTCCCTGATGGCGTCATTCAACATTCTGAGAAATTTCCAAATGCGGTGGAAAAGACAATTAAGTGTATTTGTGCTGTTTTCTTACAGGCTTGGTTTTTATGTCATGTATCAGGTTATAAAACCATAATATCTTTTTCATAAAAACCTCTTGAGCAGTATCTTTTCCATACGTTGGTGTACAGAGCTGTGTGAGGTGTCGATTTTTGCAGCTGATATTTTCATTGGTAACATTTTGAGAATTGCCGAATTGAATTACTTTTTATAGGTAACAAAACAGCAATTCAGATGTTATATTTTAATTTATTTTGACAGCATTTACTTTATTGGATAATCATTTTTATATTCTAGGGCATTAGGAATCTCCCCATCGAGTTGATGTTTAAGATCCAAGATGGTCTAGGCCATCCTTCGTCACCTGGGAACGTGGTCTGCTCGGTGGACCCTTCCTATCTAATCCTCCCCATGACTTATGCCTACTTACTGGTCACAGTTCATGTCATGTGACCAGAGTGACATCATCTCAGGTCCTTTAGCCTCTTAACAATAGCAAACTGTATCCTTTGTATGTATGCATTAAGGCTGCTGTGATCTCATGTAATCAGATACATGGTGTACAGTTTGCTATTCTTAGAAGGCTAAAGGACCTGCAATGATGTCACTGGTCACATCTCATAAATGTAACACAAGGCACCGTGTAAAAAGAGTGACTCAATATTTCTCATCTGTACATAGAGCTTTATATGCCTGTAGTTAAATATTAGCAGACGGTCCCTAAGTACAAGGAGGCAGAGCAGTGATATGAAGAGACACAGAGCTGTCAGTCACAATAATGGGGCGTGGTTCACTGCCAGCCTGAGAGAGAGAAGAGTCACAGATACCGGATGTCAGACTTCTGGGGTAGTGAACCCGCTGGACCACGGTGGATGGTGACAAAAGCCAACACCTGGGAGCGGAATCTAAGTGGTACCCAATTTTCACCAGAGCCCGTGCAAAGCGGGTTGGACTTGCTGCGGTGTGGTACCAAGAGGTCGTTTGCACAAGCCCACGGTGGCAGCCAAGGTCGAGGTACAGAATCGGCGGGCAATCTCGCTTTCAGGGACAGGAAGATGGTCAATGCAGGCGGCAAGGATGCAAGGTCGGGGACGGAGCAGGAGGTCAGGGCTGGCAGCAAAGGAGCAAGGTCAAAGACAGGTCCAGGGTCACAACGAAAGGTCAGAACACAGGTATTGCACAAAGGAAGCTTTCTCATTGGCATAAGCACAAAGATCCACTAGGGTGTGCAGGGAGAGGCAGGGTTAAATAGGATTCTGTGTAAGGCCAGCACTAATTAACGGCACACTGGTCCTTTAAATCTTATGAAGCCGGTGCGCACGCGCCCTAGGAGGCGGTGACGCGCGCGCATGCCCGAGGACTCGGAAGCTGGAGCGAGGACAGGTGAGTAGCTGTGGCATGGAGCAAGGGCACACAGAGGCGCACGGGTAAACCTGCGACCCGAGTCGCAGGAACACCCGAGACACCAGACATGAGTCACAAAAGCTAATTTGCGGGTCAGAAAAACGGTATGGAGGTACAAAGCCCCACTGGCAGGTAATTTTAGGTGATACAGGGAGGGCCTGTAACTCTTTATCAGCAGGCATTGTTAGTCAAGGGGTCAAAATCTGGTGACAGGTCCTCTTTAAATTCAGCATCTAATACCAATTTCTTCTCCTTGTCACTTGTCTCACATACTCCGGCACCCGATGAGCCCAGAGCAGGGAGACGTTCTATACGTAGTTTCGCATTGCGTCTAATGGAGGGGAAGAGCTGAGCCGTGGAAAGCGATAAACGACAGGAACGTAGTAAAGTTTGAGATAGAAGGCGTCGAAACTGTTTCATAAGTTTCAGCATAAAAACATTATTACAACTTAATTGCAACAAAAATTTAACAAAAAAAATGTAAAAAGGAAAAACACTGCCGCCTCCTCCGTGCTGGCCCTCAGCGCCGCCGCCGCCTCCTCCGTGCTGGCACTCCGCGCCGCCTGGCAGAGCCACATGAGCAGATGCAGCTTGTTGAGATGGTTTTCAGGAGGTGCCTTCTCCAATCCATTGTTCAGCGTCTTAAGTGTTCCCTGACAGAACGAGGGATCGGGGACAGAAATAATCAGGCGCGTTATTGTGCCGGAGTCCCCGGAGCCGCACCTGTGCCGCACGCAGGTTATTGCTGCCGCCTCGTAATGCGATTACAGGCACAAGGAGAAGGAGAAATTAACTTCATTGGCGTCGGAGCAAAGAACAGAGGGGGCTCCAGAGGAGGCGAGCAGGTGAGTGATGGGGCATAGAAGACACCTGCGGAGAAGGACTGCACGCTCCTGCCCCCTGACTGCAGCACAGGAAACTGAAACACATCCCGACTGTGCCATGATCTGCACAGGTTCCTAAGCAACACAAGTCTACGGGAAGCTCATATACAATAAAGTTTAGGGTGGACAGGAGGTAGGTGTCCTGTGTGCAAGTCCCTGGTGATGTTCATGTAGAAAGCAGGTTGTAAGCGGGTCTAGATGATGTCACTTGTTCTGTGTCATCGGTCCATCTAAGCCCATTACTTCTGGCCCTGCTGGGATTGCAGAGGAGAAGACTGCAGGTAATGTTAGGTATTGTCCCTGGGTATGTTAATTGGTTGTATAAAGTCAGGAAGGTGAAGAGTTTAACACTGAAGTCAAGCTCTTCCTGCCTCTGAAGACCACCTGCCATGTGACCATCAATTACAGTGAAGGGGGCGGTCTGAGGCAGGGAGAGCTCGACTTCAGTGTTATACTCTCCGCCTCCTTGACTTCATAAAACCAATTTACATCCCACTTCAATGTTGATTTTCTAGATGATACCCTGGCACCAGGCCATGAAAGAAACATCATCTAGAAGCTGCTCAGCTGCTTGACAATACACAGCCAGTGGTTTATTAGGCCAATTTCTGATGACAGGTTCCCTTTAAGTCAGGGATAAGATTGGTAGACGATAATGATGGAAGCAATAGGACGGGTGAGACAGTGCTGCAGTCTGGCGCCAGGGTTTATTCATGCTGTGCCAAGAGCAAACAAGATCACGAAAGAACAAACTCCTCTCATACATGGAACAAACATCAGCACATGATTAAGATGTAAAACTGAAAAAAGTGAGAAATCTGCAAAAAGGAATAAAAAAACATTCAAACAAAGTGAAAAATCAGTCATTTCCTTGCACAGATAGCTGAGTCATTACATTTGGTTTACCTGATGACATCACTTGAGGCGCTAATGAGCTACAGATTTCTGTATACAGGGAGCGCCATCTAGTGGTGGCTACAGACAACAGAAATGTGAATATGGAGCTTTGTACAACTCCTATGTCTCTGTAGGGGCTGTAACCAGCAAAGTGATAGAAATAAGCAAAGATGAAGCATAAGATTTTGGATGTAAAGCTGCTCCCCTGAAGATGGGATCTACAATTGGCTGCTGCGACTTCCTCCTGTGATAGAAGGAAGGAGCAGCTTCCTCTAGGGTCAGGACACAGAACAGATCCGTAAACATGAAAATAATTGCTAAACTATATCTGAGCATCTCTGACTGTGGCAAAATTATGGGAAATCTCGGAACTATGGAATATGGAGATGGAGTTTTTGATACTGGGAATTTTAAGGATCCTCTACCAGAGATCACTACCAGGGAGCAATAGTCTTCACTGCTGGAGAATACAGTTCATTCCTAGGTACATATGTACCTAAATAGTGGGGGGTAAGTTATACCCCCCCCCCTACCACATCCCATACGTCATTTTTGCAGTGACCGCTTTGATACATATTTGATCCATATTCTACAAGGAACATTCTAATTTCATCATATAGCGCCGGCCATAGGCCAGTAGGCGACATAGTAGGCCGCAATATATAGTGTACGACGCACGTGTGTGTGAACAGGGATGAGGAAGACACTGGGGGAGAGGGGGGGGGGCTGTTCATGTTTGTTCTGATGGTTTTCCATCTCGTCCGTGCGCTTGGATAGTAATTTACATGGAAGCTCTGTAATTGTGCGCGATGTGTTTGTGCCACCCCCCCCCCCTCCTCAGATTTTCCGTATTTAATTACAGTTTGGGTAGAGATTTGTAGAACCGGTTATTGTTTAGTGGACGAAAGCTTCACATAGTGGAAATAAATGCGGCCGCTGTGTAATTATACAAGAAGGGGGGGGGGGGGCAGCAATATTGTGGAAATTACAGCTTTAGGAAGACACGTACTGGTTCCTGAAAAAGGGGTAAATTATAAAAAACAAGAACATTCTCGCAGCACTGATCGGAGCCATATACAGAGGTCCCTCTTAAAGGTTACATTTATTTAAAGGGATAGCCCTTTAGTGATAATCCCCTGACCAGCGGAGGTCTCCCTGATCATGTAGGGTCCTGCCCCCAGTTATACGATATAACAATTTATGGTTGTGAGGTCCAAACTCTTGCACTTACATCAATGAAGGGTCCATCGCACTGGTAGACAAATGCACAGATCTATTTACGTGGATGGACCGAGTTGCAGATCCGTGCACAATTGGGTGCACATCTATGATTAAAGGGAAGATAAACGGAGTCACCCTAATTAAACACATCTAAAAACTGCTATCACACAACTATCCCTATATTGTTCATCTCCATGCCTGTAAAGTTTCACAATCTGTTCGTAAAGTTGACTCCCCATCTATGCATAATCATGTTCCTCCGGCCAGGCCGTGCCTCGAACTTCCTGATTGACAAGGAGTGAGATTTCTCTTTGCCCAAACTCAGCGTTTTCCCGACGTGTTACACGAATATTTCCGTTTTGCGCCGATTTTCCCTGAATTCCCCCGGGATTTTGGCGCACGCGATCGGATTGTGGTGCATCAGCGCCGGCATGCACGCGACGGAAATCGGGGGCGTGACGGAGCGGAAACCCGACGGATGCGGAAAAACCGCCGCATTTAAAAAAAAAAAAAAAAGTGTCGCGGGACTCGCGCTTACCTTCATCAGGAATAGGACGGTGAATTTCAGGGCACTCAGGCGGACCTGGGGGAACTTCAGCGTCGGAGGAACTACCTTAGTGAATCGCCGGAAGACCCGAATCCACCGCAGAGAACGCGCCGCTGGATCGCGAATGGACCGGTGAAGTAAATCTGCCCCAATGTGTTTTGGTGAAAACTTCGACCTGTATTGTAGAAGCTCGGAGGCTGATGACAAGCAGAATCGTGAAAGCAGCTCTGGAGCCGTGCGTCTGCGTGGATGGCTGCGGAGGAGCCTAAATCTGGATTGCGTCTTACAGTCCGAAAAATACAATAATTTACAAAAGCAAATATTGATTCGATTCCCCATGTTCATTTTATTAATTGATGACATTCATCCATTAACCCTTTCCACGCCTGCCTATGACTGTTGCACGCTCCCCACAGTGACTCCTACCTTTGCATAGCTCCTTTTACACATTACATGGCGCCTGCCGAGCGCCCGGTGACCTGTGAATACATTACAGGCATCCGGCTTTCAGACTGGGGTCTAATGTGTAGATTATAACTCCGTGTACTGCAGCGGGGTCTGCGCGGCTTACGATGCTGATCCGGGGGTTAATGACATGATGATCCAGCTTGTTGAATACTCATCTGTGGCTCAGAGTATAGAAGCAAATTACCGCTAAGTATCAATGCGCTCACACACACAAATCTGCTCAATAAATTATTCAAAAAGAAAAAAAAAAAAAGCAAAAAAAATCACCACGCTCCGCACCAGTTCATCGTAATGGGAGGTTCTGGAAGCAATAAGGCACCGCTCGGATTGAGGCTCCTCACCGCGGCTTCATACCAACCCCCATAAACAGGTCCCATGATCTCCGCCTGGGCCCGGAGCCTCCGTGGGGAAGTATATGGCACTCCGGGTGCAATGTTTACCCGGCAATGATTGCAGCAAACAAAGTATCGAAGAGTCTCCGTCCTGCCGCCCATCAGCAGATGAAGAAGATCTCCTCCAGCAGCTCGCTCTCCTCCGGGTCTCCTCCGGGAGGTTCACGTCTCCTCACTTCTGGCTGGAAGGACCTGGGATGACTACGAGGGATCGGGCTGAGGAGACTGAAGTCATCGAGCTCCCGCTGCCGAGGTCGTCTTCCCCCTGAAGAAACGGGGCTGATGGCTTCCAGCATGTCGATGAGGGACGTCTCGTACCTGGAGGGAAGGAGACAAAGGCGTCAATTACAAATATTCACAGCCCTCGCCTCAGGCTGGGAGAAAATTGCACATAATGGACCCAAAAATGCAGGAAAAGTCACGGATTCCAAACTATTCAGCGTGTGGATACAGGTGAGGATTATACACGTGCCTCTGCATTACTAGCACCAGGAACCATGGACCTCCTGCCCAGACCTGCAAATCTCAACCCCAGGGCCTAGCGTAATCATCCACCAGATGCAGAATGGCTTCTAAAAAATGTGCAAAAATAAGTCCATTAGTGGCTGCGCGAGGGAATGAAGAGGCTCGGCCACTGCCCTAAACCCATCTCATCTCTGAGCATGGAGAAGGTCATCTACAGGGGATCATACATGGAAGCTGTGAGAAGATCATTTCCAACAAGCGTAAAGGAAAATCTACCACCAGGACGAAGGATTGTAAACCAGGCACTGACACATACTGGAATGTGCGCCCTCTGGCAGGATCTGCTCTTCTTTTAGTTCCTTATTTTTACAAAAAAGGCTTTAAAAATTATGAAACTGAACCCAAGGGGCTCTGGGCACGATTGACAGCTACAGAGCACAAAGCCCCCCAGGCTCTTTTACATAATTTTTAATGCATTTTCTTTTCCTTTGTAAAAACGAGGGTAAACGAAAAGCAAATCCTGCACACACAAGTATGTAAGGGCTTGGTTTACAATCCTTTAACCTGGTCATGTGATATCACACAGGTGCACAGCTCATTGTATCCATGGTCATGTGATGTCACACAGGTGCACGGCTCGTTATATCCCTGGTCATGCGATGTCACACAGGTGCACGGCTCATTATATCCCTGGTCATGTGATGTCACACAGGTGCACATGTTTACACTGTCGCTAAGGAGTCCCTTATAGGATTGTTATACGGTGGACACGCTTGCCAGGATTTTACTGTATTTGCTGCTTTTATTTATTACTGTATTTTTAGTGTGTGGGGGGGGGTGTTATCTCTACTATTTGTCCACCTGTGGCCGTTTGTGGATTGGTGGGATTGGCTCCGATCCGCATGTTGTTCGCTGATGTGTATTTTTACACTTTTCAATTGTTTTTATGAATTGTGATGCACGGCCTCCTTTGTGTGCGTCTTTCATATCTTTTCATGCTTTAGCTTCATACACGCCGGCTTGCTCTCTGTCTCGGTCACATGTTATACGCGCCGGCTTGCTCTCTGTCTCGGTCACATGTTATACACGCCGGCTTGCTCTCTGTCTCGGTCACATGTTATACACGCCGGCTTGCTCTCTGTCTCGGTCACACGTTATACACGCCGGCTTGCTCTCTGTCTCGGTCACACGTTATACGCGCCGGCTTGCTCTCTGTCTCGGTCACATGTTATACGCGCCGGCTTGCTCTCTCTCGGTCACACGTTATACGCGCCGGCTTGCTCTCTCTCGGTCACACGTTATACGCGCCGGCTTGCTCTCTGTCTCGGTCACATGTTATACACGCCGGCTTGCTCTCTGTCTCGGTCACATGTTATACACGCCGGCTTGCTCTCTGTCTCGGTCACATGTTATACGCGCCGGCTTGCTCTCTGTCTCGGTCACATGTTATACGCGCCGGCTTGCTCTCTCTCGGTCACATGTTATACACGCCGGCTTGCTCTCTGTCTCGGTCACACGTTATACACGCCGGCTTGCTCTCTGTCTCGGTCACATGTTATACACGCCGGCTTGCTCTCTGTCTCGGTCACATGTTATACACGCCGGCTTGCTCTCTGTCTCGGTCACATGTTATACACGCCGGCTTGCTCTCTGTCTCGGTCACACGTTATACACGCCGGCTTGCTCTCTGTCTCGGTCACACGTTATACACGCCGGCTTGCTCTCTGTCTCGGTCACACGTTATACACGCCGGCTTGCTCTCTCTCAGTCACATGTTATACACGCCGGCTTGCTCTCTGTCTCGGTCACATGTTATACACGCCGGCTTGCTCTCTCTCGGTCACATGTTATACGCGCCGGCTTGCTCTCTGTCTCGGTCACACGTTATACACGCCGGCTTGCTCTCTCTCGGTCACATGTTATACGCGCCGGCTTGCTCTCTGTCTCGGTCACATGTTATACGCGCCGGCTTGCTCTCTGTCTCGGTCACATGTTATACACGCCGGCTTGCTCTCTGTCTCGGTCACACGTTATACACGCCGGCTTGCTCTCTGTCTCGGTCACATGTTATACACGGTGTGTTGGCCTTGTGAGAGATTACCGGTATACATTATACAAATGTCCACTTTTTTCATTGCATGGAGTGTGGAAGGCGCAGCTCCGCGGGATGATGCAGCGGCGCCTCTAATAAGATGCCACAGACGTCTCTCACAGATGCTGCATAACTTGGGGGCCCCTAGCACTGTCGGAGGTCCGGGCCCCTGTCTGGGGAGTCAGATAATTTGTTTTGTTTGCTTGTCCTTTATCCTGTGCCCGGATCTGCTCGGTGGCATTTCCGCACAGCGCTCAGCGATGTAACCTCACATGCGGGTTGAGCAATGTGGCAGGTGCCTGCGTTTTATGAGTGAGCGGGCAATTATAGGCTAAAACCGGAGCCGGGGTAAAACGACGCCGGACGCCTGGGCAGGTACGGACCACCGCCGGGTCAGGGGCTGAGAGTTACAGCTGGTGACACGGATCACATGTACGGAGAAGATCACAGCACGGAAAACAAGTGACGCACCCGCAGCCCACCTCCGATCACCAGGAGAAGACTACAATACCGATTCCAGGATATTTAACCCTTTCCTTGTCAGGCACTCTATGGAGTTGCATCTACAGGAGGGAATAAAGGAGAACGGGGATCATTCACACTGCTAGTTATGGGTAACCCCCCTTCACAAGTTCTGACCTGATTGTCCGTCCTTCAGATATCGAGCCCCGGTCTGATACATTGTAACAGTGCGGCCGAGAAAGTGCATTCAGACGAGTTTTCTACATAACAAAGTTTCAATGTGTAAAAGTTTATGGTCAGGATGTGTTTTCTGCAGTTCCAATTCACTGACAGCAAGCAGGGGTATTGTATGAAATTGTAAAAGTTATACAGAAGGCAGTCTGACATCCGTTTTTTTAGGGTGGGGGGGGGGGGGGGGAGTGTTTTAGTATTGTGTCTGGAGCGGCCCCCCTGTGTAGTATCGTGGAGACGAGATGACCTTTACTACTAATGCATTGTAAGGCAGTGAAGACCAAACCTACTGCAATCAGTGCTATGACCCATCCAGCTCTGCTATATCGCGCCTCCTGCATCCTCTGTGGCATCGCAGAGTTAATCATTTTACCGATTCGGATCTGCGCTATAAGCCGCTCGTTTAGAGCTCTTTGCTCGTCTTGCTGCCACCTCTTACTAATTGTGACTTGAATCATAAATTACAAGGAGGCTGTAAAAATATCTTCAAAGACGCCGCACAAAGAGCAGGAGCAGCACGGCGGAGGATGCAAGGAGCCGATAAAGATTAAAGCGGCGGCAGAACAATATATTGGATGCGCTCTCTCCGCTTCTGTACACAGATGTCGTATGACGGTAAGAGCACTTACACATGTAACGCGCAGACGCTGAGGGATCCTAATCTCCCATTAATGATGACACAGCATTAGGCGCCGAGGCTCCGCCACACGCAGCAATCTGCCACCTTACAGAGGTCCTCTGCCTAAATACACGCTGCAAACTCCTGCACATATTATTCATCGCTTCTCATGGCCTAAAATACTGGAGGCAAGGCCAGGAAGCTGCCAATAGCTTACAGCCAGAGTGGCACCAGGGACACCCCACGGCGTTAGTACAGAGGGCACCGCAACCACACCACTAGAGCAGAGGGCGCCCCTAACAGCGGTAAGGCTGATAGTATCCCAACCCCTCCCTACAGCGGTAGAGCAGAGGGCGCCCCTAACAGCGGTAAGGCTGATAGTATCCCGACCCCTCCCTACAGCAATAGAGCAGAGGGCGCCCCTAACAGCGGTAAGGCTGATAGTATCCCGACCCCTCCCTACAGCAATAGAGCAGAGGGCGCCCCAAACAGCGGTAAGGCTGATAGTATCCCGACCCCTCCCTACAGCAATAGAGCAGAGGGCGCCCTGACCATCTCCCTACAGCAGTAGAGCAGAGGGTGCCCTGACCATCTCCCTACAGCAGTAGAGCAGAGGGTGCCCTGACCATCTCCCTACAGCAGTAGAGCAGAGGGTGCCCTGACCATCTCCCTACAGCAGTAGAGCAGAGGGTGCCCTGACCATCTCCCTACAGCAGTAGAGCAGAGGGTGCCCTGACCATCTCCCTACAGCAGTAGAGCAGAGGGTGCCCTGACCATCTCCCTACAGCAGTAGAGCAGAGGGTGCCCTGACCATCTCCCTACAGCAGTAGAGCAGAGGGTGCCCTGACCATCTCCCTACAGCAGTAGAGCAGAGGGTGCCCTGACCATCTCCCTACAGCAGTAGAGCAGAGGGCGCCCTGACCATCTCCCTACAGCAGTAGAGCAGAGGGCGCCCTGACCATCTCCCTACAGCGGTAGAGCAGAGGGTGCCCTGACCATCTCCCTACAGCGGTAGAGCAGAGGGTGCCCTGACCATCTCCCTACAGCGGTAGAGCAGAGGGTGCCCTGACCATCTCCCTACAGCAGTAGAGCAGAGGGTGCCCTGACCACCCCCTACAGCAGTAAAGCAGAGGGTGCCCTGACCATCTCCCTACAGCAGTAGAGCAGAGGGTGCCCTGACCATCTCCCTACAGCAGTAGAGCAGAGGGTGCCCTGACCATCTCCCTACAGCAGTAGAGCAGAGGGTGCCCTGACCATCTCCCTACAGCAGTAGAGCAGAGGGCGCCCTGACCACCCCGTACAGCAGTAGAGCAGAGGGTGCCCTGACCATCTCCCTACAGCGGTAGAGCAGAGGGTGCCCTGACCATCTCCCTACAGCAGTAGAGCAGAGGGTGCCCTGACCATCTCCCTACAGCGGTAGAGCAGAGGGTGCCCTGACCATCTCCCTACAGCGGTAGAGCAGAGGGTGCCCTGACCATCTCCCTACAGCGGTAGAGCAGAGGGTGCCCTGACCATCTCCCTACAGCAGTAGAGCAGAGGGTGCCCTGACCATCTCCCTACAGCAGTAGAGCAGAGGGTGCCCTGACCATCTCCCTACAGCAGTAGAGCAGAGGGTGCCCTGACCACCCCCTACAGCAGTAAAGCAGAGGGTGCCCTGACCATCTCCCTACAGCAGTAGAGCAGAGGGTGCCCTGACCATCTCCCTACAGCAGTAGAGCAGAGGGTGCCCTGACCATCTCCCTACAGCAGTAGAGCAGAGGGCGCCCTGACCACCCCGTACAGCAGTAGAGCAGAGGGTGCCCTGACCATCTCCCTACAGCGGTAGAGCAGAGGGTGCCCTGACCATCTCCCTACAGCAGTAGAGCAGAGGGTGCCCTGACCATCTCCCTACAGCACTAGAGCAGAGGGTGCCCTGACCATCTCCCTACAGCACTAGAGCAGTGGGTGCCCTGACCATCTCCCTACAGCACTAGAGCAGTGGGTGCCCTGACCATCTCCCTACAGCACTAGAGCAGAGGGTGCCCTGACCATCTCCCTACAGCACTAGAGCAGAGGGTGCCCTGACCATCTCCCTACAGCGGTAGAGCAGAGGGTGCCCTGACCATCTCCCTACAGCGGTAGAGCAGAGGGTGCCCTGACCATCTCCCTACAGCGGTAGAGCAGAGGGCGCCCTGACCATCTCCCTACAGCAGTAGAGCAGAGGGTGCCCTGACCATCTCCCTACAGCACTAGAGCAGAGGGTGCCCTGACCACCCCGTACAGCAGTAGAGCAGAGGGCGCCCTGACCATCTCCCTACAGCAGTAGAGCAGAGGGTGCCCTGACCACCCCGTACAGCAGTAGAGCAGAGGCTGCCTTGACCATCTCCCTACAGCAGTAGAGCAGAGGGCGCCCTGACCACCCCCTACAGCAGTAGAGCAGAGGGTGCCCTGACCATCTCCCTACAGCAGTAGAGCAGAGGGCGCCCTGACCATCTCCCTACAGCAGTAGAGCAGAGGGTGCCCTGACCATCTCCCTACAGCAGTAGAGCAGAGGGTGCCCTGACCACCCCGTACAGCAGTAGAGCAGAGGGTGCCCTGACCACCCCGTACAGCAGTAGAGCAGAGGGTGCCCTGACCATCTCCCTACAGCAGTAGAGCAGAGGGTGCCCTGACCATCTCCCTACAGCAGTAGAGCAGAGGGTGCCCTGACCATCTCCCTACAGCAGTAGAGCAGAGGGTGCCCTGACCATCTCCCTACAGCAGTAGAGCGGAGGCTGCACCGCCCCACGGTGATAGAGTAGAGGGCACCCCAATTCCCGGCGATAGAGCAGAAGGCGCCCTGACACCCTCTCAATGTTGGGAGAGCAGAGGGTGCCCTGATCACCTCCCAACGGCGGGAGACCAGAGGGTGCCCAAACCACCTCCAAATTGCGGTACAGCAGAGGGTGCCCCAACCCCCGCCCTACGGTGGTAGAGCAGAGGGTCCGACTCCTCCCCCTGTGGCGCTAGAGCATAGGGAAAGGCAGAATGTATGTGGTAAATAAATAACTAAGGAAACTTCAGTTTGAAACTTTACGCAACTTTAAAACAAGTTAACGACGTGTGAACTAATTATTTTATCCGTATGAAAGTTTCCTCCTCCCGGCACGGACCATCTCCACGTCACATGTGCCGCATATCATCAGCCCACAGACACCACTCGTTATTACCTCCTTTCACACATCTCCTCCATCAGCTCCGTCTTCTGAGGCTCCTCTGAGCCGCGCTCCTACGTAACCCTTTAAACCCTGGTTCTCTTTTCTTGGATTTATCCGGAGATCTATCAGCAGCTCCGGAACCTTGGAAACTTACGATAATGTATCAGTTGCAACCAGATTTCTTGATTTCTAATCTTTAATAAACAGAATGTAAAAGAATCGCATCCTCCCCCTTATCATCTCTTCAGGCTCGGGGCATCTACCTCCCCCCATCATCGGGGGCTGCGACCTCCAAATATCAACCCTTATCACACAGTAACATACAGAAGGCGCTGTGTGACCAGGGATGTGTACGGGAGGCAGAGCACTGCTGCTCTCTGGATAATGTGCGCATTCATGGAAAGTGTAATGTGAGCGCTGCTTATACGGAAAACCAAGAGACCACAACTACATGGCGATATTTAACCCTTCGATTATGAAACACGTAATGCCAGGAGCCGCCTGAAATGGCACAACTACTGCCAGGGATGAATGGAAGAAGAGGAAGCTGGGTACTCAGTGTATATACACACATGGCCACCACACACTGTATACACAGGTTTACGCACTGTATAAGCACAGACATGTGGGCGGCATACACAGCCACACACTAATAAATACTTTGCACAACCTGCACAAACTACCAGACTGTTACCAGCATGCTGGTCGGGCCGTCCCCCAAAGGGCCGCAGCTGGTCGGGCCGTCCCCCAAAGGGCCGCAGCTGGTCGGGCCGTCCCCCAAAGGGCCGCAGCTGGTCGGGCCGTCCCCCAAAGGGCCGCAGCTGGTCGGGCCGTCCCCCAAAGGGCCGCAGCTGGTCGGGCCGTCCCCCAAAGGGCCGCAGCTGGTCGGGCCGTCCCCCAAAGGGCCGCAGCTGGTCGGGCCGTCCCCCGGGGCCGCAGCTGGTCGGGCCGTCCCCCGGCGCCGCAGCTGGTCGGGCCGTCCCCCGGGGCCGCAGCTGGTCGGGCCGTCCCCCGGGGCCGCAGCTGGTCGGGCCGTCCCCCGGGGCCGTAGCTGGTTGTGTTGTCCGCTTGTTCTCTATTATGATTCAGTGTGAGCAGCCGTTAGGATATGACAATGTCCCCACAGCTCAGACGTCACACGGGCGGCCGATTCTGTGCGCTCTTTTCAGCAATTAAGCGCTTCCCCCCCCCCCCCCCCCCCTCTCCCGTGGTGACGGCCGGATGCTGTAAATCCAAATTATTTTCCAGTGAGCGTTAAATAGACGGGTTATTTTGCAGAACTGCCCCTAAATAAAAACGGGGATAAGTGATATTAATGTCCTATGGTCAGTATTACTGAACCTCGAAAGCAATAAAGTTTATGAGTCGATAAATATTACATTCGCTGGGGGGGGGGGGGGGGGGTTTACTTAGGATTCGGGCCGAGTCGCTTATTACAGATTGTAACCACCAGATCCACAATACATTATTCATATTCGGGGTGTCACCGCGGTGATGGATGGCCGGGAGAGGCTGTCCTTTATATAAATCAACAAATAAAAATGCAAATGCTAACATTTTCGGCTACAACCTCCCCCCCCCCACCCCTCCCCCCTCAGTCTTGAATGGGGAATGAAAATTTTCACATTATATCGACAGCGAGCAGAGAGGACAATTAACGAGCTGCTCCGGCAGTAAGTGGGAGATTAATACAGCGATGGCGGCTTTTATCACCTGCACGCGGAGCCGCGCCGGGCAATGCTGGATACTTGCACTTTTCACGGAAGAGATAATAAAATAAAGGAACACCACGTGCGGACGGGAAATGTCACCGCCGCCCCTCCCCCGCCCCGGGCCGACACCTTTTACAAAAAGTTGGACTAAAGGAAAGTTTTATTTTTTTTTACTTTGGCTCCTTCCTTCCCGGAGAGGAAACTATAAATTATCTCCCACGTAAAGATTGCCGAGCGTGAAACGCAATTTCGTATGCGGAGAAATGCGAGGAAACTCCTTACTGCGAAACGAAGAGGCTGATTTATTAAGAGGTTTTCAGAAATAAAATCTCCATAAACAGTGGAGTCACTTTGTAAATCCTCGGCTGTTACTTATCGTGGACTAAAGGAGGATGGACGCACAAGAGCCAATGTCAGGGGAATAAGCCCCCTCCCTGTACAATGTCCTCTATATACACAACACTGACCCATCATTACATCACTGCTGACAATAGATGATGTCACAGCTTATCCCCCCCCCCTCCCTGTACAATGACCTCTATATACACAACACTGACCCATCATTACATCACTGCTGACAATAGATGATGTCACAGCTTATCCCCCCCCCCCTCCCTGTACACTGACCTCTATATAGATAACACTGACCCATCATTACATCACTACTGACAATAGATGATGTCACAGCTTATCTCCTCCCCCTCCCTGTACAATGTCCTCTATATACATAACACTGACCCATCATTACATCACTACTGACAATAGATGATGTCACAGCTTATCTCCTCCCCCTCCCTGTACAATGTCCTCTATATACATAACACTGACCCATCATTACATCACTACTGACAATAGATGATGTCACAGCTTATCCCCCTCTCCCTGTACAATGACCTCTATATAGATAACACTGACCCCTCATTACATCACTACTGACAATAGATGATGTCACAGCTTATCTCCTCCCCCTCCCTGTACAATGACCTCTATATAGATAACACTGACCCATCATTACATCACTACTGACAATAGATGATGTCACAGCTTATCCCCTCCCCCTCCCTGTACAATGACCTCTATATACATAACACTGACCCATCATTACATCACTACTGACAATAGATGATGTCACAGCTTATCTCCTCCCCCTCCCTGTACAATGACCTCTATATAGATAACACTGACCCATCATTACATCACTACTGACAATAGATGATGTCACAGCTTATCTCCTCCTCCCTGTACAATGTCCTCTATACAGACACTGACCCATCATTACATCACTACAGACAATAGATGATGTCACAGCTTATCCCCTCCCCCTCCCTCTCCAATGACCTCTATATAGATAACACTGACCCATCATTACATCACTACTGACAAAAGATGATGTCACAGCTTATCTCCTCCCCCTCCCTCTCCAATGACCTCTATATAGATAACACTGACCCATCAATACATCACTACTGACAAAAGATGATGTCACAGCTTATCTCCTCCCCCTCCCTCTCCAATGACCTCTATATAGATAACACTGACCCATCATTACATCACTACTGACAAAAGATGATGTCACAGCTTATCTCCTCCCCCTCCCTCTCCAATGACCTCTATATAGATAACACTGACCCATCAATACATCACTACTGACAATAGATGATGTCACAGCTTATCTCCTCCTCCCCCCTGTACAATGTCCTCTATATACATAACACTGACCCATCATTACATCACTACTGACAATAGATGATGTCACAGCTTATCTCCTCCCTCTCCAATGACCTCTATATAGATAACACTGACCCATCAATACATCACTACTGACAATAGATGATGTCACAGCTTATCTCCTCCCCCTCCCTGTACAATGACCTCTATATAGATAACACTGACCCATCATTACATCACTACTGAAAATAGATGATGTCACAGCTTATCTCCTCCCCCTCCCTGTACAATGACCTCTATATAGATAACACTGACCCATCATTACATCACTACTGACAATAGATGATGTCACAGCTTATCTCCTCCCTGTACAATGACCTCAATATAGATAACACTGACCCATCATTACATCACTACTGACAATAGATGATGTCACAGCTTATCTCCTCCCCCTCCCTGTACAATGACCTCTATATAGATAACACTGACCCATCATTACATCACTACTGACAATAGATGTCACAGCTTATCCCCTCCTCCTCCCTGTACAATGACCTCTATATAGATAATACTGACCCATCATTACATCACTACTGACAATAGATGATGTCACAGCTTATCTCCTCCCCCTCCCTGTACAATGACCTCTATATAGATAACACTGACCCATCATTACATCACTACTGACAATAGCTGATGTCACAGCTTATCTCCTCCTCCTCCCTGTACAATGACCTCTATATAGATAACACTGACCCATCATTACATCACTACTGACAATAGATGATGTCACAGCTTATCTCCTCCCCCTCCCTGTACAATGACCTCTATATAGATAACACTGACCCATCATTACATCACTACTGACAATAGATGATGTCACAGCTTATCTCCTCCTCCTCCCTGTACAATGACCTCTATATAGATAACACTGACCCCTCATTACATCACTACTGAAATAGATGATGTCACAGCTTATCTCCTCCCCCTCCCTGTACAATGACCTCTATATAGATAACACTGACCCATCATTACATCACTACTGACAATAGATGATGTCACAGCTTATCCCCTCCCCCTCCCTGTACAATGACCTCTATATAGATAACACTGACCCATCATTACATCACTACTGAAAATAGATGATGTCACAGCTTATCTCCTCCCTGTACAATGACCTCTATATAGATAACACTGACCCATCATTACATCACTACTGACAATAGATGTCACAGCTTATCCCCTCCCCCTCCCTGTACAATGACCCCTATATAGATAACACTGACACATCATTACATCACTACTGACAATAGATGATGTCACAGCTTATCTCCTCCTCCTCCCTGTACAATGACCTCTATATAGATAACACTGACCCATCATTACATCACTACTGACAATAGATGATGTCACAGCTTATCTCCTCCCCCTCCCTGTACAATGACCTCTATATAGATAACACTGACCCATCATTACATCACTACTGACAATAGATGATGTCACAGCTTATCTCCTCCTCCTCCCTGTACAATGACCTCTATATAGATAATACTGACCCATCATTACATCACTACTGACAATAGATGATGTCACAGCTTATCTCCTCCCCCTCCCTGTACAATGACCTCTATATAGATAACACTGACCCATCATTACATCACTACTGACAATAGATGATGTCACAGCTTATCTCCTCCTCCTCCCTGTACAATGACCTCTATATAGATAACACTGACCCCTCATTACATCACTACTGAAATAGATGATGTCACAGCTTATCTCCTCCCCCTCCCTGTACAATGACCTCTATATAGATAACACTGACCCATCATTACATCACTACTGACAATAGATGATGTCACAGCTTATCCCCTCCCCCTCCCTGTACAATGACCTCTATATAGATAACACTGACCCATCATTACATCACTACTGAAAATAGATGATGTCACAGCTTATCTCCTCCCTGTACAATGACCTCTATATAGATAACACTGACCCATCATTACATCACTACTGACAATAGATGATGTCACAGCTTATCTCCTCCTACTCCCAGTACAAGGACCTCTATATAGATAACACTGACCCATCATTACATCACTACTGACAATAGATGATGTCACAGCTTATCTCCTCCCCCTCCCTGTACAATGACCTCTATATAGATAACACTGACCCATCATTACATCACTACTGACAATAGATGATGTCACAGCTTATCTCCTCCTCCTCCCTGTACAATGACCTCTATATAGATAGCACTGACCCATCATTACATCACTACTGACAATAGATGAGGTCACAGCTTATCTCCTCCCCCTCCCTGTACAATGACCTCTATATAGATAACACTGACCCATCATTACATCACTACTCACAATAGATGATGTCACAGCTTATCCCCTCCTCCTCCCTGTACAATGACCTCTATATAGATAACACTGACCCATCATTACATCACTACTGACAATAGATGATGTCACAGCTTATCTCCTCCCCCTCCCTCTCCAATGACCTCTATATAGATAACACTGACCCATCATTACATCACTACTGACAATAGATGATGTCACAGCTTATCTCCTCCCCCTCCCTGTACAATGACCTCTATATAGATAACACTGACCCATCATTACATCACTACTGACAATAGATGATGTCACAGCTTATCTCCTCCCCCTCCCTCTCCAATGACCTCTATATAGATAACACTGACCCATCATTACATCACTACTGACAATAGATGATGTCACAGCTTATCTCCTCCCCCCTCCCTGTACAATGACCTCTATATAGATAACACTGACCCCTCATTACATCACTACTGAAATAGATGATGTCACAGCTTATCTCCTCCCCCTCCCTCTCCAATGACCTCTATATAGATAACACTGACCCATCATTACATCACTACTGACAATAGATGATGTCACAGCTTATCCCCTCCCCCTCCCTGTACAATGTCATCTATATAGATAACACTGACCCATCATTACATCACTACTGACAATAGATGATGTCACAGCTTATCTCCTCCCCCTCCCTCTCCAATGACCTCTATATAGATAACACTGACCCATCATTACATCACTACTGACAATAGATGATGTCACAGCTTATCTCCTCCCCCCTCCCTGTACAATGACCTCTATATAGATAACACTGACCCCTCATTACATCACTACTGAAATAGATGATGTCACAGCTTATCTCCTCCCCCTCCCTCTCCAATGACCTCTATATAGATAACACTGACCCATCATTACATCACTACTGACAATAGATGATGTCACAGCTTATCCCCTCCCCCTCCCTGTACAATGTCATCTATATAGATAACACTGACCCATCATTACATCACTACTGACAATAGATGATGTCACAGCTTATCTCCTCCCCCTCCCTGTACAATGACCTCTATATAGATAACACTGACCCATCATTACATCACTACTGACAATAGATGATGTCACAGCTTATCTCCTCCCTGTACAATGACCTCTATATAGATAACACTGACCCATCATTACATCACTACTGACAATAGATGATGTCACAGCTTATCTCCTCCCCCTCCCTGTACAATGACCTCTATATAGATAACACTGACCCATCATTACATCACTACTGACAATAGATGATGTCACAGCTTATCTCCTCCCCCTCCTGTACAATGTCCTCTATATAAAGAGCACTGACCCATCATTACATCACTACTGACAATAGATGATGTCACAGCTTATCTCCTCCCCCTCCCTGTACAATGTCCTCTATATACATAACACTGACCCATCATTACATCACTACTGACAATAGATGATGTCACAGCTTATCTCCTCCCCCTCCATGTACAATGTCCTCTATATACATAACACTGACCCATCATTACATCACTACTGACAATAGATGATGTCACAGCTTATCTCCTCCCCCTCCTGTACAATGACCTCTATATAGATAACACTGACCTATCATTACATCACTACTGACAATAGATGATGTCACAGCTTATCTCCTCCCCCTCCCTGTACAATGACCTCTATATAGATAACACTGACCCATCATTACATCACTACTGACAATAGATGATATCACAGCTTATCTCCTCTCCCTCCCTGTACAATGACCTCTATATAGATGACACTGACCCATCATTACATCACTACTGACAATTGATTATGTCACAGCTTATCCCCTCCCCCTCCCTGTACAATGACCTCTATATAGATAACACTGACCCATCATTACATCACTACTGCCAATAGATGATGTCACAGCTTATCTCCTCCCACTCCCTGTACAATGACCACTATATAGACAACACTGACCCATCATTACATCACTACTGCCAACAGATGATGTCACAGCTTATCTCCTCCCCCTCCCTGTACAATGACCTCTATATAGATAACACTGAGCCATCATTACATCACTACTGACAATAGATGATGTCACAGCTTATCTCCTCCCCCCTGTACAATGACCTCTATATAGATAACACTGACCCATCATTACATCACTACTGACAATAGATGATATCACAGCTTATCTCCTCCCCCCTGTACAATGACCTCTATATAGATAACACTGACCCATCATTACATCACTACTGACAATAGATGATGTCACAGCTTATCTCCTCCCCCTCCCTGTACAATGTCCTCTATATAGATAACACTGACCCATCATTACATCACTACTAACAATAGATGATGTCACAGCTTATCTCTTCCCCCTCCCTGTACAATGACCTCTATATAGATAACACTGACCCATCATTACATCACTACTGACAATAGATGATGTCACAGCTTATCTCCTCCCCCTCCCTGTACAATGTCCTCTATATAGATAACACTGACCCATCATTACATCACTACTGACAATAGATGATGTCACAGCTTATCTCCTCCCACTCCCTGTACAATGACCTCTATATAGATAACACTGACCCATCATTACATTACAGCTAATGTGAATTCACCTGGAGACAACCCTCCCTATACACTGAGGACTATGTTTGGGGCCTAATGCATTTAGCAGGTTCTGGGGGGGGGGGGGGATTTAAGTCTCTTGTCCGGGGAGTGAAATATTGATGAAAATGGGAACGAACATAAAAAAATAGAAATCTTGCACCGGCCAGAAATAATATTCCTGAATATAATTTTACTCCATTTCCAGTGTAATGCATTTACATTTTTATCAAATGCTGGGAAGGGGCCTGAGACGCCGATCCCAATAAGTCCGGATTATAGGACCGCGGTAACGGTTCCTGTCAATTACCAGGACTTGATTTTCAATTTATATTCAAAAAAAGCGTTTTTTCTTTTTTTCTGTTTTGTTCCATAGACGGGAGAACGGCTCAATCCCAGGTAAGTTTCAATTATGGAGGATTTCTAGTGACAGGCAATAAACAAACAGATTTATAGGCAGAGACCCCCCTCGTCCCCCCCCCCCCCAGCCCACCCCGGACGTTCACGGATGACAGGAAAAGCCGGCAGCGGAGATGGAGCCGCTGAATATTAATGTAGACACAGGACCTTATTTATTCTAACGCTCTGCATGGATTATGCCGCATCCCGGTGATCCTGACCCCAAATACCTGGAAACGGGATAAGCTCCTTTAAGCGGAACAGATCACCAGGTTTTACTCCTCTAAACTAGCGGCCCCTTCAGGTAGGGGATGAAATGTCCTTTCTATAATCCCCTCTCATGTGAAACCTCACCTGTGCACCAATAGAAAAAAATCTCCTCCAATGTCAGGGAAATATGACTCTTTTCCTCCAATTTTCACACGAGAGGAGTCACATTTAGTAGCTGCAGGGGGAGCGTCACTTCAGACCCTATATTCAGTTCCATAGCACCCAGACACATGATTCTGATGTCATATTAAAGATAAAGATCTCATCTGTCAGACCACACCAGGCTTGTGGCTAAGGGTAAGTGGCTTGAGTTACAGAACCAGAGAGAGAGGCAGCCAAAATATAGTTAGAAGTGCAGGCTGCAGATAAATGCCTATACATGTCTGGTTCTACAATACAAAGCCATAAGCTTAATGTGATTCTGAACGATGATATTATCTTTAATATGACACCAATAGCATATTTCTAGGTGCTATAGAAACAAAAGAGACATCCAAAGTTACATTCCCCCTGCAACCACCAAACCTGATTCATCTCATGTGAAAATAGATTTTTTTTTTTTGTACTAAAACGGTAGACATCGAAATCCAATGATGAAGCGTCTGAACGATTCGGCGGCCAGCAAAACCTTACTTTCACGTGGCTGAATGATGCCTAGAATAATAAATGTATTTTGTTTCTCTGTGTTTCATGGTGAATACATTATTTTTTCGTTGGTGCAAAAAAAAAAAAAAAAAAAACATTGAGCATGAACAGCACAAGTCTTTCAATGGGGGAAGCATAATCCTACCTGTACAAGTCTCTGCGCTGGTGAGAGGTCTCTGCAGATTTCACCTCCATCTTCTGAGGTTTCATTGCAGGAGAAGTGGCGGCATCTTTCCTAGACCCTGGGGAACAAAAAAGAACTATAATACTGTCCCCTATGTACAAGAATATAACTACTATAATACTGCCCCCTATGTACAAGAATATAACTACTATAATACTGCCCCCTATGTACAGGGATATAACTACTATAATACTGCCCCCTATGTACAAGAATATAACTACTATAATACTGCCCCCTATGTACAGGAATATAACTACTATAATACTGCTCCCTATGTACAAGAATATAACTACTATAATACTGCCCCCTATGTACAGGAATATAACTAGTATAATACTGCCCCTATGTACAGGAATATAACTACAATAATACTGCCCCCTATGTACAAGAATATAACTACTATAATACTGCCCCCTATGTACAGGAATATAACTACTATAATACTGCCCCCTATGTACAAGAATATAACTACTATAATACTGTCCCCTATGTATAAGAATATAACTACTATAATACTGCCTCCTATGTACAAGAATATAACTACTATAATACTGCCCCCTATGTACAAGAATATAACTACTATAATACTGCCCCCTATGTACAGGAATATAACTACTATAATACTGCCCCCTATGTACAGGAATATAACTACTATAATACTGCCCCCTGTGTACAGGGATATAACTACTATAATACTGCCCCCTATGTACAGGAATATAACTACTATAATACTGCCCCCTATGTACAGGAATATAACTACTATAATACTGCCCCCTATGTACAGGAATATAACTACTATAATACTGCCCCCTATGTACAGGAATATAACTACTATAATACTGCACCCTATGTACAGGAATATAACTACTATAATACTGCCTCCTATGTACAGGAATATAACTACTATAATACTGTCCCCTATGTACAGGAATATAACTACTATAATACTGCCCCCTATGTACAAGAATATAACTACTATAATACTGCCCCCTATGTACAGGAATATAACTACTATAATACTGCCCTCTATGTACAGGAATATAACTACTATAATACTGCCCCCTATGTACAAGAATATAACTACTATAATACTGCCCCCTATGTACAAGAATATAACTACTATAATACTGCCCCCTATGTACAGGAATATAACTACTATAATACTGCCCCCTATGTACAGGAATATAACTACTATAATACCGCCCCCTATGTACAAGACTATAACTACTATAATACTGCCCCCTATGTACAAGAATATAACTAGTATAATACTGCTCCCTATGTACAGGAATATAACTACTATAATACTGCCCCCTATGTACAGGAATATAACTACTATAATACCGCCCCCTATGTACAAGACTATAACTAGTATAATACTGCTCCCTATGTACAGGAATATAACTAGTATAATACTGCCCCCTATGTACAGGAATATAACTACTATAATACTGCCCCCTATGTACAGGAATATAACTACTATAATACTGCCCCCTATGTACAGGAATATAACTACTATAATACTACCCCCTATGTACAAGAATATAACTACTATAATACTGCCCCCTATGTACAGGAATATAACTACTATAATACTGCCCCCTATGTACAAGAATATAACTACTATAATACTGCTCCCTATGTACAGGAATATAACTACTATAATACTGCCCCCTATGTACAGGAATATAACTACTATAATACTGCCCCCTATGTACAGGAATATAACTACTATAATACTGCTCCCTATGAACAAGAATATAACTACTATAATACTGCCCCCTATGTACAAGAATATAACTACTATAATACTGCCCCCTATGTACAGGAATATAACTACTATAATACTGCTCCCTATGTACAGGAATATAACTACTATAATACTGCCCCCTATGTACAGGAATATAACTACTATAATACTGCCCCCTATGTACAAGAATGTAACTACTATAATACTGCCCCCTATGTGCAAGAATATAACTACTATAATACTGCCCTCTATGTACAGGAATATAACTACTATAATACTGCCCCCTATGTACAGGAATATAACTACTATAATAACCCTGTATTGTATTGTATGTATAGGGTGTATAGTGTGAGGTCCTATGGTTACAGCTGGCAGTTGCGGGCAGGGGGTATAATCTTGCGGGGGGCAGTGATTGCCGTTGCCTCCTCTGGGGCTATAGATCTGGAGAATGACTTGGGTGCTGATCACTCAGGGCTGTGAGGTGTCGGTGCACTGTTCGGGCTGGTAATCGGCTGCACCCCTGTTAGTCAAAACTGATTTTGCTTCAAATTAGAAATTGATTTTTGCTGGCCCTCGCTCGTCCGCAGACCTGGAGCTTTTGTTGCTGAGCAGTGAAAGGATTAACCTCTCCTGCTGCTCGGGTTCAAGCTGACGACTTTGTGTGGAGCGAGAAGAAAAACTCCTTCCAATGCACGGACGCCCGGGCCGGGGGGTCACCGGTTATTTCTTTACTTCCAGATCAAATCTCTAACGTCGTGACTGCTATTTTTTGTATTGTGTTGATTTGTATAGTGGGAGCAACAAAAGTGCAGAAAGTATGAAAAAGGAAACAAAATCCTAAAAATAAAAATCTCCCATCACAATCCATCCTGATAAACCAGGGACATTACTCATAGCTCCAGGCACCGGGACTGGGGTGTCTTCTTATATGTGTTATCCATGGCTTCCTTTCCTTCATCTTTTATAATTATGTTAATAAACCTTAATGGCCCTGGTGTTACCAAAGCCCCTCTATGCTGTAGCTTCACAGGCTGTTACACTGTGCAGGAGCACTCCCCCCCCCCAACTGTGTAAGATTACATTAGGCAGAGGGAGATGGAACCAATGAGGGAGCAGGGGAAAGCTGAGACAGTATAACAGCCTTCTGGCTCATTAGCATAATTATGAAAGTTGATTTTAGAAGGAAGGAGGCCAAGAATAACAAATATAAGATTACTACCAGTGTCCCGGTGCCAGGATCTTGGTTTAAGGGATCATTCAAATGCTGTCTAATAGTCAGGACTGAGCAGAGACTGGGGGTAAGGGGTTGTTCTAGGGTCAGTCAGTTACTATCTGATAGGTGGGGGCCCCGGCACCTATGTACCTGGCTCTCATGAATGTAAGCTGAGCTGCAGTTGCACCGTTCGGCCACTACACAGAGATTTTATTGACTTCCATGTCCATGAAGAGCCGGTGGGGGATGTTCTCGGCTGTCACCGCTCTGCTATCAGTGGTCATGACTTCCTGCCCTGGAGGCCGCCCACTTACCTTTACTGACAGTGGTCTGTGGCCGGACGTACGACCCGTCCCCCTCCATGTTTGATCTGGAGGTTCTTCCTTCTGCATGCTGTTGTTGAGGACTTTGTGGTTTTCTCCGGCTCTTACTGGAAGGAGGGGTAGGGATCCCCGGACTGCAGGGAACAAGAATAAAACTTTCAGCCGCTGTAACTGGCACATCTGCATCTCCAGTCATCTCACTCGCTGTCCATCCGTTCTTTTACCCTTATTATTAAACTTTCACTTTCCTAATCAATGTTCCTCCTTCTATACATCTCTCACAACTAGGCCTAATACATGTTTTCTGTCTAGTTTTATTATCCAGCACTCCCCTCTCCCTCCCTCCCACCGTCCAGCTCTCCCCCTCCCTCTTTTCATCCATTCCGCTCCGCCCCGCTCTCCCCTCTCCCTCCCTCCGCCCCGCTCTCCCCTCTCCCTCCCTCCCTCCGCCCCGCCTCCCCTCTCCCTCCCTCCCTCCCTCCGCCTCCCCTCTCCCTCCCTCCGCCCCGCTCCCCCCTCTCCCTCCCTCCGCCCCGCTCCCCCCTCTCCCTCCCTCCGCCCCGCTCTCCCCTCTCCCTCCCTCCGCCCCGCTCTCCCCTCTCCCTCCCTCCGCCCCGCTCTCCCCTCTCCCTCCCTCCGCCCCGCTCTCCCCTCTCCCTCCCTCCGCCCCGCTCTCCCCTCTCCCTCCCTCCGCCCCGCTCTCCCCTCTCCCTCCCTCCGCCCCGCTCTCCCCTCTCCCTCCCTCCGCCCCGCTCTCCCCTCTCCCTCCCTCCGCCCCGCTCTCCCCTCTCCCTCCGCCCCGCTCTCCCCTCTCCTTCCGCCCCGCTCTCCCCTCTCTGTCCATCTTCCCCCTCCCTTCCATCAATCCTCCAGCACTCTCCCTCTTCCTCCAGCTCTTTTCATTTGTTTAACTTTATCTCTGTCCTTATCAGTGTCCCCACCTTTACCATCCCCCCGCCCCCCCTTTCCCAATCGTCTCTTCACCTCAGTTCTCCTGCAACCCTCCCCCCTCATTTGTATTTCACCCCATTTCCCCATCCTCTTCCCTCATATACAATCTCTCCCTATCAATCTCTTCTCATCTCTATCCATCCTCTACATCTGCTCACTTCCCCTCCGTGTCTTCCCCTCTTGATCCTCTCCTCACTTCCCTCTTTCCCATAATTTTACATCTCTTTCCCCTTGCATCTCCCAGACAATGAGAGAATTATACAAGATCTCTGAAATCTGTCACTTCCTCTCAAAAAGTAAAAGCTTTCCTTTGCAGTAATGTTTTCCTGTATTTAGTATATACATTTTAGTATACACTGCGGCGTTCACCAATGTATCGTCTATAGACTCCGGTATTTCCGGTATTTTTCAGAATTATCCATAAAGCCGCAGAACATTGCAGCAAACACCTTCACGTTGTGAATAATTTAGAGCCGAGTTTGGTGCAATCTGAATTTTTCTTCGGGGATGGAGGGAAGTTAAATACCTTTAATTTGTTCTAATTATTTCAAATTTGCAAGTTAATTATGGCTGATCATTAAATAACAGAAAGGACTGCGGTCTCCTTGGAGCTTTACCTTCCGCCCCTCGCATTACTTAAGCTACATTTCGGCACGCATGAATTAACTTTCTAAATAATCGCAACGTTTGACTAAATGGCTCTGGAAAATGAGATGCGGATCCTCGGGAAAGGCGCTAATGGACGATACAAAGGGCCACTGGGAGCGATGTTACTCACAATCTGACGACGTCTAATGGGGTCTTATTTACTCCTCTTCGGGCTCGGGCAAGGCGTCTCGGCATTAGGAAGCGCGCTGTACGGAGAAGATGCCGGCGATAAAAGAAAATGTCCATTTAGAGACAACTAAAATTCATCTTCTAAGTGTAAGCGGAGAAACTCAACTACTGGATGGATTCAAGTCGGATCTGGCTGGATAATGGAGGAGAACTGAGAGAAGGAGGCAAAATGTTGCATTCCCTTCCCTCCATTTAAGGGGTGGCAAAGAATAAGGGTCACCAATGTATAGGCCCCTGTAAAAAAATAGGGGGGAGGGGGAGGGAGATTTATCATTTAGAGGCGCAGTTTTTCCAAAAACAAGAAGTTGCCGTTCTCTCGAAGTCGAATGTTCAACCCCTGTAGGCCTAGTAACACGACTAAGGCCACATTCACACCTCTTTTTATGATACATTCAGAATATACACTGGGGGCGGGTGCTCAAGATCAAGAATCCGCAAAAGATTTATTCTGGGAGGTCCCCAGTCCATACAGTGACATCACTGGGGCAACACCTTGCACCTCGGCAGCAGCCAATCATTGTCTCCTCCGCAGCTTTTGGGGGGGGGGGCTGAGTGTCACGTCGCTTATCCCGCTTTACTAGCATGGCTTAATTTTCTCCAAGAAACTGCCTAGGAGTTTCCCCTTGGTAAATGTGTGTGTTTCACTATATTTGGTGGCCATGAGCCACTAGATCGGTCACACATGCTGAGGGCAATGCCCTCCGCTTCATCCATTCTCCATCAGAAGGCATCCAGTCCCCCGAAACTTAGTGGCAGGTTCCCTTTAAGAACCAGGGATATAAATCATCAAGTTTCCGAGAGTTTCCAGCAGATCCTGCACTTCCCTTACAGCAGAATAAACCGCACTCCTCCCTACGAGTGCAAATAACTCCTTAAGCCTGTGATTTATAGAATGACATTTCGGGTCCTTAATGTCTGCTATTTATACAATACCTTCCGTGTACAATCCTGCGCCCCGCTGAGTCTACCTTATTACATTGCATGGCTGTAATGTCTTGCCTTTATACAAGTCTTCCAGCCTGATGCGTGACAGCAATACATCACAGGGGAATAGATCTCCTTCCTATAGACGACATCCGCTGCAAACAGAACAGGCGAAACCTCCGGGGAGCCTTCCCTTCTTCTCGTATTCATACCGGGGGTCAAGAGGGGGGCGGCCGGGGCCTCTGCATCGGTAAACGCTTTATAGACCGCATTGTTTTGCTTTAGTTTTATCTTTATTGTTCTGTGTGTTGGTCGTTTCCCCTTGATCCCAGTTTTTGGATTACAGAACCCAAGGTTTTTAAATTCTGAACATCCCCTCTAATTCCCTCCAACATCGGGGACCCCATTGTAAGGTGTAAAGGCCAATGCAATGACAAACCCACCGCCCCCTGCACTACACGTGGGCTCCGGCGATCGCTCTGTAAGACGTGCACCAAATACCCACGACTTGCCGTTTCTTCTATTTCACAGTAAATCACAACGTTCCCAGACTCGGAGCTACACGGACGTCACGTTCAGCGCACAGCACACCCCGGCACAATTACACCGAGCCCCACGCTCCTTCCCGGACGCTCATAATAAGATGCCTCCGGCCGCCGCTTGCTTTGAGTAATTGCCAAGGTTCTGGGTAATTGGAAGTTGTAAAAGTCGTAATTTCATCTACACCGGGACGGCGCTCCCACGCGGTGGTCCGAGGCTTCCGCTCCTACCGTGCACATTAAACCTGTCCAGACCTAAGCGGAGGGAAGCACAACCGGATATAAATGTCCTGCCCAGGGAACGGATCCAACACATCTTATTTTTTTTTTTTTGTATTAAACTTTTTCATTTATGATGTTGTCACTGGAGGAAACGTTTAATTGTCCCTTATTGTTCCGGAGGAGTCAACAACATAAAGTGAATTGTAAGAAAGTTAATTAAAAATTCGGATGATCCTAATGAATGAAACTCACACCCCATATTATATGTGACCCAAATCAGGACGACAATAGGGGTCTAAAAAACTACACGCTTAAAGCTTTGGTTTCATTGCCACTTTGCCACTTTGTAGATCTGTTCCAAATAGATATACAGTATTTTTCAGGCTATAAGGTACACTGGATTATAAGGCGCACCATCAATAAATGCCTGCTAAAACGTCTAGGTTCATATATAAGGTGCACCGGATTATAAGGTGCACCTGATTGTAAGGATGAATGACCAGCAGGTGGCAGACCTGTGTACAGTACAAGGCAGCTGTTGTCTGTAAGTACGGTTCATATATACGGAGCACCGGATTATAAGGCGCACCTGATTATAAGGATGAATGACCAGCAGGTGGCAGACCTGTGTACAGTACAAGGCAGCTGTTGTCTGTAAGTACGGATCATATATAAGGCGCACCGGATTATAAGGCGCACCTGATTATAAGGATGAATGACCAGCAGGTGGCAGACCTATGCACAGTACAAGGCAGCTGTTGTCTGTAAGTGCGGTTCATATATAAGGCGCACCTTTGATTTCTGAGAAAATCAAAGGATTTTTTGTGCGCCTTATAGTCCGAAAAATACGGTAGTTATCATCAGTGACTCCTGGATGGATGCACTGATGTCTACTGGAGTCTCTGGTGATCAAAATCCCTTCGGTTCATTCACCTTCATTCCCATTATTCCCTTTCAGCCTATAGCTACATGAAAGTGCTTCTTTCACTACATATTCTGGTTCGTCCCATCCTCCTTCCTTCCCTATGCTGAATTCTGCCTTGCTAGAAAGAAGGATGGAAGCCTACTGAGGCAGAAGGATACAAAGAAGTCTATGGAGAGGAGAAGGGGACGGTGAGTCGCAGCAGCTAGATCTACACCCCCTGAGGAGATGAGGACTTTATGTCACATCATTACCAGTGTCATTCCTAATTTATACAGTGGACTTATGATTTCAGCACAGTTTGTTGGAACTTTTACAATTATGCAAAGGGGCTCCAGACTCCGTAACAGAACCTGGAGCCCCTTAAGCTCATTTGCATAATTTCAGCCTTTTTTTCCTTAAAAACAAGGGCATAGGAAGCTTAAAGAAGAGGGGATCCTGCCAGAGGGGGCACAGACCAGTATGTCAGTGCTTGGTTTACAATCCTCGATCCTGGTGATAGATGTCCTCTAATGGTAAGGAATAGGCAGAGATTATCCTGGTTCTGGCACATGAGAAACTTCTGGGTGAAGACCCTCCTTTGCCAACCATGTACTCTAATAAGGGCTAAAGCATAGAAGCATGCATTGTGCATGAAACATGGACTCTAAGGGACATGAGTCCAAGCATCATAGTTAAAGATGACGCAAGGAATCATCACATCCCTGCTGTTGTCACAAAGGTTAACAGTGGGGAAGCAGGGACTCATCATGTATACCACTGCAGAAAAGAAAATCTATTCTTCTCCGTCGTGGGGAGTTCTTACTGATCACTGACGTAGCCAGTAACTGGACAGGACGGTTCTGTCTATGTAGGAGCTCAGAGTTGTGCAGAGACTTGTGTAGCGGCTCTCCTGCTTCCCCTGTAGATATGCGCCAGCAGTAATGAGGTCTCTTGTCACAGTCACAGGCAGGAATCATGAGTCTGCCGGCGTAGCCATGTACGTATGTGCTGGATGCTTAATGGATGCGCGCTAATGCTGCTGTGTATACGGATATTTATCTCTTAAATGTTAGTCCTATTAATCACTCGGCAGCTTGCGAGGGCGATAGATCTTTAAGTGTAAATAAGCTCTGCAGATTATTTACCCGTGTGCATCGGGTCTCTATTTTAAAAGGGCAGCGACGCCAGGAAAAAGGGAGAAAAATCCTTGCAACAATTAAGCGGGAAGAGTCTGAGCTATCGGCCGGCTACTGCTTACTGTGGAGACTGTAAATTGTAAACCAGCCATTATTTTCATTCCCCCTTAATTGTGCGTTATCTAATATTGGCGGCGACTAGGGGAGGAGCGCCAGCGGGCGGCGACTAGGGGAGGAGCGCCAGCGGGCGGCGACTAGGGGAGGAGCGCCAGCGGGCGGCGACTAGGGGAGGAGCGCCAGCGGGCGGCGACTAGGGGAGGAGCGCCAGCGGGCGGCGACTAGGGGAGGAGCGCCAGCGGACGGCGACTAGGGGAGGAGCGCCAGCGGACGGCGAGTAGGGGAGGAGCGCCAGCGGGCGGCGACTAGGGGAGGAGCGCCAGCGGGCGGCGACTAGGGGAGGAGCGCCAGCGGGCGGCGACTAGGGGAGGAGCGCCAGCGGGCGGCGACTAGGGGAGGAGCGCCAGCGGGCGGCGACTAGGGGAGGAGCGCCAGCGGACGGCGAGTAGGGGAGGAGCGCCAGCGGACGGCGAGTAGGGGAGGAGCGCCAGCGGACGGCGAGTAGGGGAGGAGCGCCAGCGGACGGCGAGTAGGGGAGGAGCGCCAGCGGACGGCGAGTAGGGGAGGAGCGCCAGCGGACGGTGAGTGCAGGTTTTATGTCCCAAATCACCCTGACAGGTTCCCTTTAAAAAGTGTCCAACCTCATCTCCCAGCATATCTGATCTGGGTTGTCTTGCCAGTATATTAGCAGCGCACTCGATGATTGCTGTGACTTACTCCTCCTCATCTTTGTGAACTCTTGTCCATCTTATTAGCAGGATGGAATACAGCACAAGACTGTGTGCTGAAACGGGCCATAAAAGAGGTGAATATTTACAGTCTGTTTCGGCAGGGTGGAGGAGATGGGAGGGGTGACTTGCGTCTCGGTCACGGTGCAGGGTGACGGCGAGGCCTCACTACACTCAGCATAATACAAGTCAATGGCCGCAGCGATGTGGACAGCGAGCTCCCAGCCGCCATATTTGGTTGTGTGCATGAGAAAGGCAGATGAAGATATATTATATCCAATAAGATATATTACAAATCTCTTGGAGGCTCTTGTACTATTCATCCCTGCACTATGTCCATCAGAGACTGTTATAGCGGGAGGTGCATGGTGTACGGTTATACACGCCGGAGCCGCTGGCAGCAAGGTCTCGGAGCTTTTGCGCGGTAAAACCTTCATCCTTAACCTGACAGCATGTGAAATGTGGAATTATGTGCGGCTAATTTCCAGGCAGTCGGTGCGTTTCTGCTTGGCTGCTGCCCTGTCATGACTCTCCAGCAGCAGCTGCCTCCGTCCCGCCGCGAATGTTCTGCTATTCCTACTGGGGATAAGAAGCTTATTTTAGGAGGCCCCAGGAGACTCGTTTCCTCGCTCGCCGCCACCACTGAAATGGTAATTTTTAATAGAGGCCTGAAAGGACTAAGGACGAGTAAATATATATATTCACCCTTTCATTCAGCAGTAAAGCGTCTTTATACGCTCAGGAGCCCGGGAGAGACGGCGAACGCCTGAACCGCTTACAGGAGGACGGCTGAAGAGAACATCTACTCCCTGACCGGTGGGGGGCGCTGCGGGGGCTGCAGGGGCAAGGCTTCTCTGATCACTTATATCCTACTAAATACTCATTTATTATTAATTATAAATTATATCTTGTATCCAAAGCAACATCAACGCTGCTCTGCAGAACATCTCACTCCCTGTTACTACACACACAGCGACTATACACACACTCTACATACACACACTATACATGCACAAACACAGCGAGTATACACACAGTATACACACACACTATACATACACACACACACACACTAAACATAGTGTACGACCTAACGGACACGTATAAGAGGAAAAGCAAGGATAACAAGTCATCAATAAGCCTGAGGTCTGAGTATTACACAGCACAAAGTGACACAGGGTGAGGAAGAGGAAGAAACAAAACAATAGAGGAGACACCAAGAAGAAATTACCTGCCATTCATTAATTTCACTGCTCCGGGTAAAGGCGTAGACATGACAGCAACCTCCCTGCCCTGGCATCTGGATACAAACACACAAAGATAAAAAAGTTATTAACTGTATAAACATTCTAGAATGTGCAGTGTCCAACTACGGGGGCGGCATTATAGTAGTTATATTATTGTACATAGGGGCGGCATTATAGTAGTTATATTCTTGTACATAGGGGCAGTATTATAGTAGTTATATTCTTATACATAGGGGGCAGTATTATAGTAGTTATATTCCTGTACATAGGGGGCAGTATTATAGTAGTTATATTCTTGTACATAGGGGCAGTATTATAGTAGTTATATTCTTGTACATAGGGGGCAGTATTATAGTAGATATATTCCTGTACATAGGGGGCAGTATTATAGTAGTTATATTCTTGTACATAGGGGGCAGTATTATAGTAGTTATATTCCTGTACATAGGGGGCAGTATTATAGTAGTTATATTCCTGTACATAGGGGGCAGTATTATAGTAGTTATATTCCTGTACATAGGGGGCAGTATTATAGTAGTTATATTCCTGTACATAGGGGGCAGTATTATAGTAGTTATATTCCTGTACATAGGGGGGCAGTATTATAGTAGTTATATTCCTGTACATAGGGGGGCAGTATTATAGTAGTTATATTCCTGTACATAGGGGGGCAGTATTATAGTAGTTATATTCCTGTACATAGGGGGGGCAGTATTATAGTAGTTATATTCCTGTACATAGGGGGGGCAGTATTATAGTAGTTATATTCCTGTACATAGGGGGGGAGTATTATAGTAGTTATATTCCTGTACATAGGGGGGCAGTATTATAGTAGTTATATTCCTGTACATAGGGGGGCAGTATTATAGTAGTTATATTCCTGTACATAGGGGGGCAGTATTATAGTAGTTATATTCCTGTACATAGGGGGGCAGTATTATAGTAGTTATATTCCTGTACATAGGGGGGCAGTATTATAGTAGTTATATTCCTGTACATAGGGGGGGCAGTATTATAGTAGTTATATTCCTGTACATAGGGGGCAGTATTATAGTAGTTATATTCCTGTACATAGGGGGGGAGTATTATAGTAGTTATATTCCTGTAGATAGGGGGCAGTATTATAGTAGTTATATTCCTGTACATAGGGGGCAGTATTATAGTAGTTATATTCTTGTACATAGGGGGCAGTATTATAGTAGTTATATTCCTGTAGATAGGGGGCAGTATTATAGTAGTTATATTCCTGTACATAGGGGGCAGTATTATAGTAGTTATATTCCTGTACATAGGGGGCAGTATTATAGTAGTTATATTCCTGTACATAGGGGGAGTATTATAGTAGTTATATTCTTGTACATAGGGGACAGTATTATAGTAGTTATATTCCTGTACATAGGGGGCAGTCTTATAGTAGTTATATTCCTGTACATAGGGGGCAGCATTATAGTAGTTATATTCCTGTACATAGGGGGCAGTATTATAGTAGTTATATTCCTGTACATAGGGGGCAGTCTTATAGTAGTTATATTCCTGTACATAGGGGGCGGCATTATAGTAGTTATATTCCTGTACATAGGGGGCGGCATTATAGTAGTTATATTCTTGTACATAGGGGGCGGCATTATAGTAGTTATATTCTTGTACATAGGGGGCAGCATTATAGTAGTTATATTCTTGTACATAAAGGGCGGCATTATAGTAGTTATATTCTTGTACATAGGGGGCAGTATTATAGTAGTTATATCCCTGTACATAGGGGGCAGTATTATAGTAGTTATATCCCTGTACATAGGGGGCAGTATTATAGTAGTTATATCCCTGTACATAGGAGGCAGTATTATAGTAGTTATATTCCTGTACATAGGGGGCAGTATTATAGTAGTTATATTCTTGTACATAGGAGGCAGTATTATAGTAGTTATATTCCTGTACATAGGGGGCAGTATTATAGTAGTTATATTCTTGTACATAGGGGGCAGTATTATAGTAGTTATATTCCTGTACATAGGGGACAGTATTATAGTAGTTATATTCCTGTACATAAGGGGCGGCATTATAGTAGTTATATTCCTGTACATAGGGGTCAGTATTATAGTAGTTATATTCCTGTACATAGGGGGCGGCATTATAGTAGTTATATTCTTGTACATAGGGGGCGGCATTATAGCAGTTCTATAATACTGCCCTCTATGTACAGGAATATCAGTTATATCCCTGTACATAGGGGGCAGTATTATAGTAGTTATATTCTTGTACATACGGGGGCAGTATTATAGTAGTTATATTCTTGTACATAGGGGGCAGTATTATAGTAGTTATATTCTTGTACATAGGGGGCAGTATTATAGTAGTTATATTCTTGTACATAGGGGGCAGTATTATAGTAGTTATGCTCTTGTACATAGGGGGCAGTATTATAGTAGTTATATTCCTGTACATAGGGGGCAGTATTATAGTAGTTATGCTCTTGTACATAGGGGGCAGTATTATAGTAGTTATATTCCTGTACATAGGGGGCAGTATTATAGTAGTTATATTCTTGTACATAGGGGGCAGTATTATAGTAGTTATATTCTTGTACATAGGGGGCAATATTATAGTAGTTATGCTCTTGTACATAGGGGGCAGTATTATAGTAGTTATATTCCTGTACATAGGAGGCAGTATTATAGTAATTATATTCCTGTACATAGGGGGCAGTATTATAGTAGTTATATTCCTGTACATAGGGGGCAGTATTATAGTAGTTATATTCCTGTACATAGGGGGCAGTATTATAGTAGTTATATTCTTGTACATAGGGGGCAGTATTATAGTAGTTATATTCTTGTACATAGGGGGCAGTATTATAGTAGTTATATTCTTGTACATAGGGGACAGTATTATAGTAGTTATATTCCTGTACATAGGGGGCGGCATTATAGTAGTTATATTCCTGTACATAGGGGGCGGCATTATAGTAGTTATATTCCTGTACATAGGGGGCGGCATTATAGTAGTTATATTCCTGTACATAGGGGGCGGCATTATAGTAGTTATATTCCTGTACATAGGGGGCGGCATTATAGTAGTTATATTCCTGTACATAGGGGGCTGCATTATAGTAGTTATATTCCTGTACATAGGGGGCGGCATTATAGTAGTTATATTCCTGTACATAGGGGGCGGCATTATAGTAGTTATATTCTTGTACATAGGGGGCGGCATTATAGTAGTTATATTCCTGTACATAGGGGGCAGTATTATAGTAGTTATATTCTTGTACATAGGGGGCAGTATTATAGTAGTTATATTCTTGTACATAGGGGGCAGTATTATAGTAGTTATATCCCTGTACATAGGGGGCAGTATTATAGCAGTTATATTCCTGTACATAGGGGGCGGCATTATAGTAGTTATATTCCTGTACATAGGGGGCAGTATTATAGTAGTTATATTCTTGTACATAGGGGGCAGTATTATAGTAGTTATATTCTTGTACATAGGGGGCAGTATTATAGTAGTTATATTCTTGTACATAGGGGGCAGTATTATAGTAGTTATATTCCTGTACATAGGGGGCGGCATTATAGCAGTTATATTCCTGTACATAGGGGGCAGTATTATAGTAGTTATATTCCTGTACATAGGGGGCAATATTATAGTAGTTATGCTCTTGTACATAGGGGGCAGTATTATAGTAGTTATATTCTTGTACATAGGGGGCAGTATTATAGTAGTTATATTCCTGTACATAGGGGGCAGTATTATAGTAGTTATATTCCTGTACATAGGGGGCAGTATTATAGTAGTTATATTCCTGTACATAGGGGGCAGTATTATAGTAGTTATATTCTTGTACATAGGGGCAGTATTATAGTAGTTATATTCCTGTACATAGGGGGCAGTATTATAGTAGTTACATTCTTGTACATAGGGAGCAGCTCATATACACTCACCGGCCACTTTATTAGGTACACCTGTCCAACTGCTCGTTAACACTTAATTTCTAATCAGCCAATCACATGGCGGCAGCTCAGTGCATTTAGGCATGTAGACATGGTCAAGACAATCTCCTGCAGTTCAAACCGAGCATCAGTATGGGGAAGAAAGGTGATTTGTGGCCTGTGAACGTGGCATGGTTGTTGGTGCCAGAAGGGCTGGTCTGAGTATTTCAGAAACTGCTGATCTACTGGGATTTTCACGCACAACCATCTCTAGGGTTTACAGAGAATGGTCCGAAAAAGAAAAAACATCCAGTGAGCGGCAGTTCTGTGGGCGGAAATGCCTTGTTGATGCCAGAGGTCAGAGGAGAATGGGCAGACTGGTTCGAGCTGATAGAAAGGCAACAGTGACTCAAATCGCCACCCGTTACAACCAAGGTAGGCAGAAGAGCATCTCTGAACGCACAGTACGTCCAACTTTGAGGCAGATGGGCTACAGCAGCAGAAGACCACACCGGGTGCCACTCCTTTCAGCTAAGAACAGGAAACTGAGGCTACAATTTGCACAAGCTCATCGAAATTGGACAGTAGAAGATTGGAAAAACGTTGCCTGGTCTGATGAGTCTCGATTTCTGCTGCGACATTCGGATGGTAGGGTCAGAATTTGGCGTCAACATGAAAGCACGGATCCATCCTGCCTTGTATCAGCGGGTCAGGCTGGTGGTGGTGGTGTCATGGATCCATCCTGCCTTGTATCAGCGGCTCAGGCTGGTGGTGCTGGTGTCATGGATCCATCCTGCCTTGTATCAGCGGCTCAGGCTGGTGGTGGTGGTGTCATGGATCCATCCTGCCTTGTATCAGCGGCTCAGGCTGGTGGTGCTGGTGTCATGGATCTATCCTGCCTTGTATCAGCGGCTCAGGCTGGTGGTGGTGTCATGGATCCATCCTGCCTTGTATCAGCGGCTCAGGCTGGTGGTGCTGGTGTCATGGATCCATCCTGCCTTGTATCAGCGGCTCAGGCTGGTGGTGCTGGTGTCATGGATCCATCCTGCCTTGTATCAGCGGCTCAGGCTGGTGGTGGTGGTGTCATGGATCCATCCTGCCTTGTATCAGCGGCTCAGGCTGGTGGTGCTGGTGTCATGGATCTATCCTGCCTTGTATCAGCGGCTCAGGCTGGTGGTGGTGTCATGGATCCATCCTGCCTTGTATCAGCGGCTCAGGCTGGTGGTGCTGGTGTCATGGATCCATCCTGCCTTGTATCAGCGGGTCAGGCTGGTGCTGGTGGTGTCATGGATCCATCCTGCCTTGTATCAGCGGGTCAGGCTGGTGGTGGTGGTGTCATGGATCCATTCTGCCTTGTATCAGCGGCTCAGGCTGGTGGTGGTGGTGTCATGGATCCATCCTGCCTTGTATCAGCGGCTCAGGCTGGTGGTGGTGGTGTCATGGATCCATCCTGCCTTGTATCAGCGGGTCAGGCTGGTGGTGGTGTCATGGATCCATCCTGCCTTGTATCAGCGGCTCAGGCTGGTGGTGCTGGTGTCATGGATCCATCCTGCCTTGTATCAGCGGGTCAGGCTGGTGGTGCTGGTGTCATGGATCCATCCTGCCTTGTATCAGCGGGTCAGGCTGGTGGTGGTGGTGTCATGGATCCATCCTGCCTTGTATCAGCGGCTCAGGCTGGTGGTGGTGGTGTCATGGATCCATCCTGCCTTGTATCAGCGGCTCAGGCTGGTGGTGCTGGTGTCATGGATCCATCCTGCCTTGTATCAGCGGGTCAGGCTGGTGCTGGTGGTGTCATGGATCCATCCTGCCTTGTATCAGCGGGTCAGGCTGGTGGTGGTGGTGTCATGGATCCATTCTGCCTTGTATCAGCGGCTCAGGCTGGTGGTGGTGGTGTCATGGATCCATCCTGCCTTGTATCAGCGGCTCAGGCTGGTGGTGGTGGTGTCATGGATCCATCCTGCCTTGTATCAGCGGGTCAGGCTGGTGGTGGTGTCATGGATCCATCCTGCCTTGTATCAGCGGCTCAGGCTGGTGGTGCTGGTGTCATGGATCCATCCTGCCTTGTATCAGCGGGTCAGGCTGGTGGTGCTGGTGTCATGGATCCATCCTGCCTTGTATCAGCGGGTCAGGCTGGTGGTGGTGGTGTCATGGATCCATCCTGCCTTGTATCAGCGGCTCAGGCTGGTGGTGGTGGTGTCATGGATCCATCCTGCCTTGTATCAGCAGCTCAGGCTGGTGGTGGTGGTGTCATGGATCCATCCTGCCTTGTATCAGCGGCTCAGGCTGGTGGTGGTGGTGTCATGGATCCATCCTGCCTTGTATCAGCGGCTCAGGCTGGTGGTGGTGGTGTCATGGATCCATCCTGCCTTGTATCAGCGGCTCAGGCTGGTGGTGGTGGTGTCATGGATCCATCCTGCCTTGTATCAGCGGCTCAGGCTGGTGGTGCTGGTGTCATGGATCCATCCTGCCTTGTATCAGCGGCTCAGGCTGGTGGTGGTGGTGTCATGGATCCATCCTGCCTTGTATCAGTGGCTCAGGCTGGTGGTGGTGGTGTCATGGTGTCTTTGGGCCCCTTGGTACAACGCCACAGCCTACCTGAGTATTGTTGCTGACCATGTCCATCCCTTTATGAGCACAATGTACCCTGTAACATCTGATGGCTACTTTCAGCAGGATAATGCGCCATGTCATAAAGCTGGAATCATCTCAGACTGGTTTCTTGAACATGACAATGAGGTCACTGGACACAAATGGCTCCACAGTCACCAGATCTCAATCCAATAGAGCATCTTTGGGATGTGGTGGAACGGGAGATTCGTATCATGGATGTGCAGCCGACAAATCTGCGGCAACTGTGTGATGCCATCATGTCAATATGGAGCAAAATCTCTGAGGAGCTTCCAGCACCTTGTTGTATCTATGCCACGAAGAATTGAGGCAGTTCTGAAGGCAAAAGGGGGTCCAACCCGTTACTAGCATGGTGGACCTAATAACGTGGCCGGTGAGTGTATAGTGCAATACTCTGAACGGGTTAAATAGGACACATGACTTATTTTCAAACATTCTAATACGAGTCCCTGTAATTGGAAAGCTCTGCAGAGAGTAATAAATGGAATAATCCTTCTGGCACATTGGGAAGTTGTCCCCGGCTTACATCACGGTGCAGGTCTTACAGAGTAAACTCCTGTCCATCATTCCTTATAAGACTCTCTGGTTCACTGATCCCCTAGAGAGTCCAAAGCACAGAAGTGGTGCCAGTTCTCTGCAAATTTCACCGAAAAGCTTTAAACGGAACGAAGACGACGCACTGAAGGCCTGGTAATGCAGCCGTAACGCTCATGACAACGAAACGATGAAGGGAGCGCATGAGATGACAGGAGATGGAGCGAAACTGAGCAGAGAAAACTTGGAATAAAACTTTTCATCTGGCTCTTTAGTGGTGATGGAGAATATTGTACATAGCGGTGACGTCTCCCAGTATATATTCTATATGTTCTGCATCCTGTATTATACCCCAGAGCTGCACTCACTATTCTGCTGCTGGTGCAGTCACTGTGTACATACATGACATTATTTATCCAGTACTGATCCTGAGTTACATCCTGTATTATACCCCAGAGCTGCACTCACTATTCTGCTGCTGGTGCAGTCACTGTGTACATACATGACATTACTTATCCTGTACTGATCCTGAGTTACATCCTGTATTATACCCCAGAGCTGCACTCACTATTCTGCTGCTGGTGCAGTCACTGTGTACATACATGACATTACTTATCCTGTACTGATCCTGAGTTACATCCTGTATTATACCCCAGAGCTGCACTCACTATTCTGCTGCTGGTGCAGTCACTGTGTACATACATGACATTACTTATCCTGTACTGATCCTGAGTTACATCCTGTATTATACTCCAGAGCTGCACTCACTATTCTGCTGCTGGTGCAGTCACTGTGTACATACATGACATTACTTGTCCTGTACTGATCCTGAGTTACATCCTGTATTATACTCCAGAGCTGCACTCACTATTCTGCTGCTGGTGCAGTCACTGTGTACATACATGACATTACTTATCCTGTACTGATCCTGAGTTACATCCTGTATTATACTCCAGAGCTGCACTCACTATTCTGCTGCTGGTGCAGTCACTGTGTACATACATGACATTACTTATCCTGTACTGATCCTGAGTTACATCCTGTATTATACTCCAGAGCTGCACTCACTATTCTGCTGCTGGTGCAGTCACTGTGTACATACATGACATTACTTATCCTGTACTGATCCTGAGTTACATCCTGTATTATACCCCAGAGCTGCACTCACTATTCTGCTGGTGCAGTCACTGTGCACATACATGACATTACTTATCCTGTACTGATCCTGAGTTACATCCTGTATTATACCCCAGAGCTGCACTCACTATTCTGCTGCTGGTGCAGTCACTGTGTACATACATGACATTACTTATCCTGTACTGATCCTGAGTTACATCCTGTATTATACCCCAGAGCTGCACTCACTATTCAGCTGCTGGTGCAGTCACTGTGTACATACATGACATTACTTATCCTGTACTGATCCTGAGTTACATCCTGTGTTATACCCCAGAGCTGCACTCACTATTCTGCTGCTGGTGCAGTCACTGTGTACATACATGACATTACTTATCCTGTACTGATCCTGAGTTACATCCTGTATTATACCACAGAGCTGCACTCACTATTCTGCTGCTGGTGCAGTCACTGTGTACATACATGACATTACTTATCCTGTACTGATCCTGAGTTACATCCTGTATTATACTCCAGAGCTGCACTCACTATTCTGCTGCTCGTGCAGTCACTGTGTACACACATGATATTACTTACACTGGGCAATGGTTGGGATTGGATAATTATCGTCCTGCGTTAGGAAGTCCTACGTCTATAATGAACACATCATACATGTTGTGGGTGCTCACCTGTCGGCCTGGAGCCGGGCTTGCTGCAGCTGGTGCTGCTTTTCCAGTAGTTTGACCTCCTGCTGTACCAGAAGCTGCTGCAGCCGCTCCTTCTCTATCTCCACCTCCATCTTCTGCAGCAGCAGCTCCTGTCTCCGCTGGTCTGAGATCCCTCTGTCCCTGGGTGAATCTTTGCCTCTTTCTCCATTGCATCTGCCAGACGTGGTGGAGCATCTAGAGAGGGAGCCGTCTTCATGAGGTCTGACCAGGGAGAGCTCGGGAGGGAAGGGATTGTGCGCTGTAGGGTGGAAGCAGCAATGGGTCAGCGGTGGCTTTGAGGTTCTGCCACAGTGCTGGCTGCAGGGGTAGTCCGTATAATGGGGAGCTGCTCCGGGGCAGTTACTATGATGAGGGTTTTCGGATGAGCAGCGATCAGGGATGTAGTGACAGCCGTTTCTAGGTGTGGGGTCACTTCTGCAGAGGGGACGGGGAGCAGCGGAGAGGCAGCTTCCACTTTCGCTATTGGGCTTGCGGTTCTGCTGGCCGAGGTAGGAACCATCGAGTTCACTTGCCGTAGGCTGCCGCGGGGTTTTACAGACCTGGATGGAAGAATACAAAATTATTATGGATTAGGATGATCAGGATACAAGCAGTGGACGTCATGCATGACCAAAACAAACAAACAAACAAACACTCTCCTTTCAGTGTATTTCAAGGGGATAAAACCTCACAAATTTTTTTTTTTTTTATTACAGACATATAACACTGCTATACAGAGAGAGATATTTGTATCATGCCCCACATGGGCATCTTCTGTCCTGGACTCCAGGCCAATAAGTTCTCTACACCTCCATGTGCTGATAGCGAGCAGACGATGGTAAATTACTATATCAAAGGGAAGGCAGATTTTTTTTTTTTATCCCTTGAATTTAAAAAGACTAAAATAAAAATTTTCAATGCTTTTCTGCCACCACTAGAGGGAGCTAAGAAGCAAACTGTATACTGACTATACATAGACCCCCCCAAAAAAGATCACCACGACCATCCCCATCAGTAATATGAAAGGAGTTTCTGGTGATCGTGGTATTACCTACAATATCAGATCGGTGACAGTCCGTCTGTTTTAGGAGACTGTGGCTTAAAATCTTATTAAAATCATTGGCCCAAAATTATCTAAAGAACATGTCCAGGCTAACGTTAGCGCTCCTTTAACCTTTGTCCAGATGATCAAATAGAAGGACTTGCTTTAATGAGAAGAGGACGGTTACGCTCTGATACGTGGTATGACCCTGGATGACCCACGTTTCCGTGGTCAGGGTTTGATCATGCATCTACCTCTCTATGTGAAGGGCAGAACCCGGAGAAGTGGAATATGTTCTGTAACAGCTGCACAATGAACGGTGCCAACGTCCCGCTCCGTATAAATGGCCCGCAATCTCCCCGGTGTAATTACGTGGCGCCTTTCGTGAGGCGATCATCAAGGTAGATTACCTCCGAGTTTCTGAACTAAATACTTACAGGTGTTGCATTATCCTTTATTACATACAAACTTCTGCCTCTTAACAAGACGCGGCGGCGGCAGATGAATGATCTGGGGCGTGAATTATTCATGAGGGCTTCGCAGCGTGCTCGCGGCGTCATCCGTGGCCTTTTCCAGGTCATATGACACCAATTAGAGCAGGAGTCTAAATTATTCAATAACTTGAACTCTCCTGTCGTTTAACATATAGATATCAGTGCGGTAAACAAGTTAAAGCTAATGGGCCCTGGGGGGTTGGCTGTGCGCGGCTGTGAGCTCCGAGGCTGCTGCTGGAACAGACAGCGAGAAGGAAAACACTTGCAATGTTTTAATAAGTTCTTAGGCGTCCCCCCGGGATCCCTGCACCGCTCCTGCTCCACGTATCCAAAATAAAATGATTAAGGTTATTAGCAAGGAGCCTTTTAAATAGGGAAAGGAGTAGAAATAAAAAGGGGGAGGAGGGCGAGGAAGGGGAGCGGGAGAAATTCACACGAAATCCGTGTCTAGACACAACGCCAGGCGGATACGGGACGACAAAAACATCCACAAAACATACAGACAGGACGCCTCCTGCATAGACATAACAACTGTGAGCATTGCCCGGGATCAATGGAGGGGGCCGCAAGATGGTAGCCATCGCTCTATAGAAGGGGGAATAGAGACCACATAGGGGGGGGGGGTTTGTATACAGGGGGCAGGAGCATAGAGAGACAAGAGGGGCATAGAGACCACATAGGGGGGGGTTGTATACAGGGGGCAGGAGCATAGAGAGACAAGAGGGGCATAGAGACCACATGGGGGGGGGGTTGTATACAGGGGGCAGGTGCATAGAGAGGGGCATAGAGACCACATAGGGGGGGGGGGTTGTATACAGGGGGCAGGTGCATAGAGAGACAAGAGGGGCATAGAGACAACAGGGGTGGATACCTAGAGAGTTGAGGGCATACATAGGAAAATGAAGATTAAAATATAGAATTTATAGAAAATAGTTTACAAAAAAAATAAATAAATAATAATAATAAAAAAATAATAAAAATATTAAAAAAAATAATAATAAATAAAATAATAAATATTATTATTATTATTACTACTACTACTATTATTATTGACCCAGGTCGGCTAACAAGAACCCCCACACATCCCCAGAATTAGGCATTTAAATAGTGAAGACGGTTCACAGTTTTAATTACACTTCTAGTAATGAGCCTGGGTGCAACGCCAATGCAAAAGTGAAAAAAATAAAATAAATAAATAAAAATCTCCCTTATCCCATGAAAAACTGTTATTATGTTAAAAGAAAAATGTAAAAATATACATATATACAAGATCAATTCACACAACCTATGATTTAGTTCGCTAAACAACCAGGCCTTTTTTCGTTTCCATTTTTCCAAAAAATCTATAAAAACTTTATTATCTTCCCATGTACAGAGCTGTGCGAGGGCTTGTTTTCTCTGTAACAAATGTCACACTGGTATTTAAAATTCTTCGCCATGTACTCGGAAATGGGGGGGGGGGGGATTTCTAATGCAGTGAAACTCATTTGCGCCATTTTCTTAAGGGTTTGGATTTTATGGCTTTCGCTGTGCGCCCCAATGACACGTCTCCGTTATTCTTTGGGTCGGTACGATCCCGGGGATACCACATTTATACAGGTTTTATTTTATTGTGTTTTTTTTTTTAAATATTAAAACCTCCTGTACAAAATAAAATTCTTTGTTTCGCCATCTTCTGGCGCTAATGACTTTTTCATACTTCTGTGCACAGAGCTGAGAGTTTGTCAAAAGCTGACACTTTTTCTTACAATTTTGATACGTTGTATAATGGAGGAAAAGACATTTGGGCGGGGCTCATCGCCAGGAATAACCATTATTATATGTTGGTATAAAACTGGGACATTTTTTATATCATTTCTAGCAAAAGTGGGGGGGGGATTTTAATTTTTTATTATTTTTTTTTTAACCATCTTTCAGACCCCTCAGGTACTTTAACCCTCGGCTGTCTGATTGATCCTACCATATAGGAAGGGAAGGAAGCAGAAGCCCAAACACTATAGCAGTGATGGCGAACCTTTCGGAGACAGAGTGCCCAAATTACAACCAAAATCCACTTATTTTCCCGGGAAGTGCCAATTTGGCATTTTAAGCAGTAACTTATTGCTACCTGTTCTTCCACATCTTTCAATTGTATCGCCCCCCTGAGGCAGCCAATACAGTTTAAAGAAGGAGAGCAAATTCAGACTCTCGTTGTAGCTTCTCTCCAGGGTCTCTCTGTAGAGGAAGAATGTTAGGTCCAGCAGGATGGCTTCCAAAGATATCGCAGTTCTGTCAACACCTTCTCACTTTTCCAGCAGTTCCTAACAGCCAATGAAGTGTTGCTTTAAAATAGCACTGAGAGCAGCTTCTCTTAAGTTGCCTGGGACTTGGTGGATTTGGTCCTATTTGGTGAACTCTGTCCTGGGGTGATGGTTTCAGTGCCCACAGAAATGGCTCCGAGTGCCACCTCTGGCACCCGTGCCATAGGTTCGCCACCACTGCACTATAGGATCCCACAATGAGAAGCCGGTCTCTATCTGCACCATGCTGTGATATCTTCAACCCCCCATAAAGCTCCGGATGGCTCCCCTGGCAGCGCGGCTTCCCCCCCTCGCTGCCCCTATGATGGTATATCCCATTGCTCATCTTCCTGGAAAGTTTGGTCCTCAAGGTGTAACTTTCAGATTAAAGGATAGAAATCGGTGCCCGAGGCTGCGGAGGGCGGGGGGAGGGGAGCGATGGAGGTGCGCAGCAGCTGGACACCCAGTAATTATAATCCTCCTGCATCTATTACAAGTCATTAGACGCCTCGTGATAAATTGCTGCTCCCTGCAAATACAGATAAGTTTCCTGCCGCAACATCTCAGGGTCAGAATCAAATAATTAAAGTATTTGTTCGGCTGGTGACTCCTAGAAGTAATTAAAGTGATAGAAAAGCTCTCATCAAGCAATAATGTAGATGGGATGCACTTCACTTACAGCTCCCGGGAGGGGGGAGACATCGAGAAGAGGCGAAACCGTGCTCCGCGCATCCGCCAAAGAAGGAAATCTCCCGTCAGAATCCATCCTGATAAACCAAGGACATTACTCATAGATCCAGGCACCGGGACTGAGGCGCCTTCTTATATGTGTTATCCATGGTCTCCTTCCTTGTAATATCAACTTTTAAAATTATTCCAATCAGCTGTATGCTTCACAGCATGCGAAACTGTTCCCCCTCTGCTTCATCAGCACACAGTGCAAGTGGCGAAAAGCTCCTGCAATAGCCTGTGAAGCTGCAGCACAGAGGGGCTCTGGTAACACCCCAAGAGCTGCTCTTAGCACAATTTTAGACCTTCATATTTGGTGAACTTATAAAGTGCTCTGCACAACGATGCCAAGTGATTTTGGAGGTGGTATTTTTCCTTTAATTGCACCAGGATGCTTTTTTCCCGCCATGATGGCTAGAAAAGCAGGAGGGGGATTTATCGGACCCTACGGGGCAATCAGAAGGGCAGGTAGAGATTAAATGCAGGATTTATGTAGGTGGGACCATAGATCCCAAGTTGTATGTGAACAGCAGCCATGAAAGTACTTCTACCCGGGTAGGTGATCAGCCTCCGACCCCTGGGTCCTACTGATCAATGGAGGAGAGACTTATTCTCCAATTGTCCTTCTCCGTTCCATCACCCAGAGGTCCAATGTCCCGGGCTTCCATATCAGTAACAGCGAATGTGTTTGGTATTACAGCATTAAAACATACTAGTTCAGTGAGGCTAGGACCCTTACAAATCCTGCGCGTCGCGCCCCTCCCACCCTCACAGGAGTCGCGCCCCTCCCACCCTCACAGGAGTCCTGCCCCCTCCCACCCTCACAGGAGTCCTGCCCCTCCCACCCTCACAGGAGTCCTGCCCCTCCCACCCTCACAGGAGTCCTGCCCCTCCCACCCTCACAGGAGTCCTGCCCCTCCCACCCTCACAGGAGTCCTGCCCCTCCCACCCCCACAGGAGTCCTGCCCCTCCCACCCCCACAGGAGTCCTGCCCCTCCCACCCTCACAGGAGTCCTGCCCCCTCCCACCCCCACAGGAGTCCTGCCCTCTCCCACCCTCACAGGAGTCCTGCCCTCTCCCACCCTCACAGGAGTCCTGCCCCTCCCATCCTCACAGGAGTCCTGCTTACCTACTCACAGAGGCTGGGAGTGCAGCCATAACATAATGGAATCTTACATAAATACAAAATTCACGCAGGACCAGATTTCGATCCCTACCTGACAGTGGGGGATGCAGGAAGCTTATTTTTATTTTTCAGGTTTTTTTACCCTAAATGACCGAAACCTAAATATTGTTTGATTCATTCACCGGATATTGCTTTTTGTACAATGATATTGTGGAATTGTGTGTAACTCGCGGGCCGTGTGGAAGACACACAAGTGCCCTACATAAGAACAGAAGGAGAATAGCGGCCGCCATATCGTGCGGCGCCATCAGCATCGCTCTGGGGGGACGTAATGCTGCAGTTTTCCAAATGTTCAGGTACATTCAGCCCCCCCGCACACGAGGTATTTAACCACAGAGCAGAAGCCCCTCGGAGGAGCCCGTCTGCTCCGTTTCTGTGTTTTTGGGCCGTTCCTTCCTGTTCATAGGTCACGAGTGCAGTAAATTATTGAAACGGAAAGTAGTTGAGTTGGCGTCTTAGGAGGCGATGGGGAGATAGACGGCAAAATAAAGGGGACGCGTACCGGAGGAAAGAGCATGGGGAATCTCCGTTTTACTGTTTCTCTGTCTATAGCCGACATTATGAAGATGTCACATGGTAAAAAAAAAAATATTTAAAATTCAAAATCGTCTGGAGAGCGGATTCATCCAAAATTTATTCGCGGAGACTGATATTTCGCCTGCTGCCGCCATCAGCGCTGATTGCTCTTATGTGTAAAGCTTTATTCAACTTTGTAAAGGTTTTACAATACAGAGGATGACATTTCGGGGCCCGGACTCGAGTGAGTCATTAAAATGAGATTGAAGCAGGAACATTTACACTCTCCTCGGAGATGCTCGGCTTGTTAGGGAGGATGCAGGAGGAGGGAGGACGGGACCTGCTGCTCCCACAATATGGATGAAGCCTCCTCCTCGCTGCTCATCTCATCAGCTTGTGTCTTACTGTCCCGTAGATTGGAGGAAGCCTCGCATGTTCTTACGCTCAGAGCTGTAACCAATATCTTTAGGCCTCATGCACCATGTGCTCACCGGGCCGTCACCCAGCGCTCCTCACCCCTCCTCTCTCCATAGGAGACGGGCGGCCACAAATCCAGAAAAAAATAAGACACATCCTATCTTTTGCAGCGTGGGTCAATGGGTCATGGTGGGGTGAGACTGGGTGCCATAGACCTCTATAGGGGTGCGGCCACATCACGGCCACAATTACGGTCGTATAAATGGGGCGAAACAAGTTAGGCCCAATCCTCAGTGATGAACCTTGGATCTCACGTACCCCTGTCGGACCTCTCGTCACTCGCCCAGATAAGCGGAGCAGCAGGTCACGTATGGCCAGGCTGCCCCATTCATGTCTATGGAGCGCAGCAATCTCTGTTCGTTCCATAGAGATGAACGGGGCAGCCCGGCCAAGCGTGACCTGCTGCTTCCATCATCTCTGGAAGCAACGAAGGGTCAGACAGGGGTACATCGGATCCAAGGCTCTCATGATCTGTGGGGGGGTCTCGTCAAGGAGGATTGCGCCTAACTGGGATGTTTGAATTTTTTTTTTCTTACATTTTTCACAAAAACTTCCGCCACGATCCTGAACCACGTGGAGATTATGATCATAAAAAGGTTTTGGAGAAGATTTCAGGCCGCCCTGGAATGGTTTTCTAATCGGAGGAAGTGGCCGGAAAAAAAAAATCCCCAAACTCAGTCTGTGCTTTTTCCAGCTTGCATATAGGATTTGTGGAAGAACGCCTCCATGTGTGCGCTCCAAATGTTCAGTGTGAACGGAACCTTAACGCCGTTTAGTCGAAGTTCACATCCTATCAAGACGTGTTCACGCATTAAGTTTCAATCATCTTTAGAAGAAACCAGGAGGAGCTTCTCCCAAACACTTGCATTGGGGGGGACACGCAACATGTGTTTTGCTGGGTAACAATGCAAAAACACGCTTTGTTTTTTGTGAACGCAAGCGTTTAGTTCTAGATACGTTTGTGATTGCGAGAAGCTCCTGCTCGTTTCTGAATGCAGCGTGTGAATGTGGCCTACAGCTCAGATCCAGATAGTAGATCAGCTACAATGTCTCCACACCAAGGTTCTTTAGAATTATCACCCGCTTCCACTGATGGTCCCTGTCATACCCCCCCCCCCCCGCTGTCCCCGTCATACACCCCCCCCCCCCGCTGTCCCCGTCATACACACCCCCCCCCGCTGTCCCCGTCATACACCCCCTGCTGTCCCCGTCATACACCCGCATGGTGCCGCCCCTTTAAGTCTTTTTATGAGGCCACAATCTTGGCACACGAGCTTCCCGTCCTCTTCCTCTCAGCGTTTGTACAGACTTTGCTCGGTGTCCAGCACACATTATCGGCACCTCCGCAGAGGCCAGGCCATTTGCATAATTGATTCAACCATTAAAATGTCCTTTCGACTGTATTAGAGAATATACAGTGCGCTAATTGCTCTTCATTAGAAAACAAACAACGGGCTCCCCCTGACCCCCGCTGCGTGTTACTGAGGGTAGCGGAGCCTGCAGACCTGTGCGATGCTCTGCGGAGCGGCTCACCTGCTGGGGTCGGCTGCTCCTGACGCTCGGCTCGGAGACGGACGGGTTCAGCTTCTCCTGCTGCTCTGACAGGTACTTCTGGTACAGGCTCAGCAGCTCCTGGCACTCCCGGTACTGCTGCTGCAGAGGTGGAGGGATTCGTTAAGGAATTTCTGACACAAAGTTTCTTGAAAGGGGAAAAATAAAAATAAAAAATAGCAAAATAAAATATGTTTCATGTCAAACAATCTGAATTGAAGCGACACTGCGCCGACTATGAACCTGCACATATGAGACTTCTGCTCATCACGGCTGAAGTGACAACGGGTATAAGTCCCGACTGCTGCAAAATATCACAGGAGAATACAGGAGCGCCCCCCGCTGCTGCACCATGACCACTACAGGAGCAACAAGTACTAGCAGGACAGAAATTACTGCACCATTACACAAGCATGAGCTGCAGAACCCCTCCCCCCGCATGGCCATACTTTCATTTTCTTACAAAGTTTTAGCTAAGTTCAGATTTTCCCTATTCAACTCCCAGCAACTCAGGAAAGAGATGAAATGTCCTTTCTAGAATTCTCTCTTCTATGTGAAATCTCTGTAAAAAAAAAAAATCTCATGTAAAAATGAGATGAGAAGAGTCACATTTTGCCAGAGAGGAGTCAAGTTTAGAGGCTGCACAGGGCGGAGTCACATCAGTGGGTTCTGTAGCCCCCAGAAACATTGTGCTGGTATCTTCCTGGTATTATATAAAGATAAGAATCGCATCTTACATATATCATTATAATTCTGTGATCCACAGAACCAGACAGTTAAAGATACAGGCAGGAATGGGATCTTATTCTGCAGCAGCGTTTCCAACCATGTCTTTAAAACTATTGAAGCACAGGAGATTACAGCTTTACCTTACCTGGTAGTGAGTCAGAGGGGGGCGACTGCTCCCCATACTCCATTCTCACAATTCAGCACTTCATGTCATGTGACCAATGTGATGTCATCTAAGGTCGTTTACCCTGTAATATTTGTAAAATCTACCCCATGTATGTATCTGATCACATGAGCTCACAGCAGCCTCCATGGCGAATGGGGAGTAGTAGAAGTCCATGGAGGCTGCTGTGATTTCATGCGATTAGATACATACATGGGGTACATTTTGCAAATGTAAATGGGTACAGGACCTTAGTTGACATCTCATGAAGAGCTGAATAGACGACATGGTGAAGAGTAGAAGTGAGTGAGGCTGGTAGAACACGCCCCCTCTGACTCGCTGCTGGATCGGGCTATGTGCCAGGTAAGATAACAAAGTTGATTTTATGGGAAGGAAACAACTTTTTAGGTAAAAGAAGGGTATCAGTTAGTTAATAGGACTCTATGGGAACCTCTGAAAAGTGAAAGTATTTGTGAAGTGTAGTGACAGGTTCCTTTTAACAAAACACGTGAAATAATAAACACCTTATTGAATTGAACCAAAACAAAATTTCTAACAATCCCACATAGGGTGGAAGCAGTTTTGACATGAGAGATCGACCTAGTCCTATAAAAAAATTTAATCAAATTTTAAGCAGTTATTCAAAAGGGTTAAAATAAGTGAATAGGGATCCAAAGCAAAGTACAATCCACGTGATGGCGTTTCCCAGGTCACACATGTACGTTACACACTGACCGCACGTCAGACGTCATGTATGGGGACATCTCATAGGACGCAGCGTCTCGGTTGGTATTTACGTGCTGTAAGGTTTCTCCTTCTCCCCCCATTCAGGTTAAATTCATTCCCGGAAATTTCACGTTTGCATTTGCACAAATTTCGAATGTAAAGCAAGTAAAACAAATAGAATGAGCGGCGCAGAATTCCGCTGTCATTTCCTCCAATTGCTGATAATTGTAACTATAAAGGGATAATATTCAGACATATGTGTATCTGCACGGCCGAGGAGCGGTCAATCGCAGAGCGAGGGAGAAGCTGGGGCAAGCGCGCCCTCCGGTGGACCGAGCCGGGAACTACAAGTCTATAAACCTCAGAGGGGACAGACAGACACTCACAGATCAGTGGATTACAGACGGTCCCCTACTTAAGAACACTCGACTTACATACTACCCCTAGTTACAAACGGACCTCTGGATATTGGTAATTTATTCTACTTTAGGCTACATTCACACTACCGTATGGGGGATGTATATACGGCTGACGTATATATGTCCGATATACGTCCCCCATAGACGGCAATGGGCGCACGGTGCCCTACGGGAGCGGTATGGTGCAGCACATGTGCGGCACTGTACCCGGGAAAAAGATAGGACCTGTCCTATCTTTACCTGTAATACGGCGCCGTGCGCCATTACTTCCTATGGAGATGGGCGGGGGTGAGCTACACCTCCTCCTCCTCTCCCCATGCACTGCTGTTGCCCGCTACGGTACAGCACAGGCTTGCAATGTCAGTGTGAATGTAGCCTTAGTCCTAGAGTGTATACAGAATAATAATTTGTTATTTATATAGCGCACACAGATTAGGCAGCGCTGCACAGAGCCTGTCCCAAATGGGGCTCACAATCCAAACATCCTATCAGTATGTTTTGGAGTGTGGGAGGAAACCGGAGGACCCGGGGGAAACCCACACAAACACAGAGAGAACATACAAACTCTTTGCAGATGTTGACATGGGTGGGACTTGAACCCAGGATATTTCAAGGACCCTGCAGGTGAGGGACCACCCTGTGTAACATTCAGTTTTCTATACAAATATCTAAACCCTAATAGCATAAGGAATGTAAATTATAAGCCCTAGTCGGGATTACAGTCTTCAATGCAGCGCTGTGTAATATGTTGGCGATATGCAAGTAATACTGTCGCACCTGCTACGTATGTAGTGAGCTCCATACACCCTTATGTACAGATACATCCCCTCCGCTCGGGGATGAAATTTCCTTCCTAGAATTCCCTCATGTGAAATCTCATCCTTTATCTGTATAAACCAAAGTTATGTGACAACGAGCAGAGAAGAGTCATTTTAAATACGAGGAGTCAAGTTTCAAGGCTGCAAGCGGTAGTGTCACTTCAGATGTCATTACCTTCCGTTCTGTAGCACCTAGAAAGACGGTGCTGGTGTCATATTAAAAGATAAGAATCTCATCTTTCAGTTTACAACAGTCTTGTGCTTCAATGAGCTACAGAACCGGAGATACAAGCAGGTAAATTAAAATTCACAGGATGGAATGTGAACTGCAGATTTTATTTCAACGGTACGTCTCACTGCTAAAACGTAAGCCCTAAACTAACTAGGTGAAGGAAAAAAAAAAAAAAAAAAGAGGCTTTTAGGGAACGTCAACACTCATAGTTTCTTATTTTTTTTAGTTAGATCTAAAATGTAATCAAATAATAGGAGCTCAAAATTATGCCATCAAATAACGCAAACGATTTCACAAAAAACAAGCCCTTAAGAGACATATCAATGAAAATAAATACAGTGAATGCTTTTAGAAAGAGAATGAAAGCATACAATCCACACAACAAGCAAAGAACTGTGGAAAAGTTCTGAAACTCTAAACCACTTCCCGCGGGTCACACAATCTTTTCTTACCAAAACTCTCTGCACAGGATGAAGTCAGACAAAGCTACTCCCACAATGCATTGCAGGAACAAATGGAATCTAATGGGGCAGATTTACTTACCCGGCCCATTCGCGATCCAGCGGCGCGTTCTCTGCGGTGGATTCGGGTTCTGCCGGGATTCACTAAGGCAGTTCCTCCGACGTCCACCAGATGTCCATGCTGCGCTGAAGTTCCCCGAGGCCCGCCGGGGTGAAGGTAAGCGCGAGTCCCGCGACACAATTGTTTTTTTTTTTTTAAATGCGGCGGTTTTTCCGAATCCGTCGAGTTTTCGTTCGGCCACGCCCCCAATTTTCCGTCACGTGCATGCCAGCGCCGATGCGCCACAATCCGATCGCGTGCGCCAAAATCCTGGGGCAATACAGGGGAAATTGGCGCAAATCGGAAATATTCGGGTAACACGTCGGGAAAACGCGAATCGGGCCCTTAGTAAATGACCCCATCATCTCAGAATTGGGATTGCAGGTGACTAACACAAAACATGATGAAACATATCCATATAATGTCCTCACACTGCTGTGCTCTTTGCTTGCTTCACTGACCCCTTACTCTGAGTAAAAGCTGTAGCATGCTTCTGGATAAAAACTACAGCAGGTCACTCAGAGCCAGAGGGGCTGGGCTGTGGGGCTGCTCAATGCAGAGAGCACAGAGCACAGCAGAGTGAGGACTTACCCACCCCACCCCACTGCACTTGGAGAAGCTACAATCCTGGAACATAAGTGCATTTTTCACAGTCCTGCTGCTACTGACTACTAACAAAAAGGTATGAATACATATCTTTCAAAAGGACGATACACTGCTGTGCTCTCTTTAATCAGCGTCGGGTATTTTGAAAGATATGTATTCATACCCTTGTGTAAGTCAGTAGCAGCAGGACTGTGAAAAATGCATTTATGTTCCAGGATTGTAGCTTCTCCAATTGCACTATAAATGACTTTAATATAATGAATTTACCTTGTAGGATTGAAGGATTATAGTTGCACTGGGTGTGTGCCCCCACACTGCTGTGTCCTTACCAAACACTGATTAAAGAGCACAGCAGTGTAAGGACTGCTGCTACTAACCACAAAGGCAAAGGTCCGATTACACATTTGTCCAGGGCCAATACACAGCAGTGGCTGCACAGAGCACAGCAGTGTGAGCTCCTGCAGAGATGTGTAAACGCTCTCCCGGTGAGCGGGGTGACACTTTGCAGATTTCTATCCTCGGCTGCTGTCAGGGGGGGGGGGGGTTGGGGCTCGTAGACCTGTCACTCCGGGGGGCGCAGGGGGCTCTGCCAGCTCTGCTCCGGCAGCCAGCAGGTCCGTGCGTTTTGTGGCATCACAATAAAAAATTCATTATGAAGTAATTAACCAGTAAATTATTGATGCAAAGTCTCTTTTATTTGCATCCAGGAGATTGGTCCCATTATTTAGGATACAGATGGAAGTGGGGAGGACCCGGGGCCCCCACCAGGGTGGTCACATGTCCCCGTGACAATGACACCTGAATTCATCCGAGGAAAGAGACGACTCCTTAGTATTCATGGAAGCGCTAGGCGGCACATTCCCTCCGGACAGAGCGGAGAGAGATGGACGCGGCTAATCTCCGCTCTGCACCTGCAGAGCATCTCATCCGGGAGATACAATTATCCCGACACGTTTACATCTCCAGGAGAGAAGGATCTCGCTGGCAGGTGTCCGACTGTCACCGAGAGGAGGATGAGAACCCGTCACATCTCCATGAGAGGTCCGTATAGCCACCGGGTCACAAGAACCCGACACATCTCCATGAGAGGTCCGTATAGCCACCGGGTCACAAGAACACGACATCTCCATGAGAGGTCCGTATAGCCAGCGGGTCACAGGAACCCAACACATCTCCATGAGAGGTCCGTATAGCCACCGGGTCACAAGAACCCGACACATCTCCATGAGAGGTCCGTATAGCCACCGGGTCACAGGAACCCGACACATACTGATCCTGCAGGGCTTCCTATTCTCTAGTCACACCCAGAGCTGCATTCAGCACTGGCTGGAATAGGTTCCGAGGAGCTAATCAGCGCCGCACACCTCCGCAAAAATCTCTCCACGTACTCACTTGGTAAAGAAAGTCTTAGCTTAGTCTCTAGCACCGCTATACGGCTATATACGCCCTAAGTGCACACAACCCGGCGGAGGAATGCTCCGAACAGATCTAAAAACACTGTTCTGGTGTCATTTTAAAGGAAAACAAAATCCATCCTAAAAACCCCAGGACTCATAGATCCCGGCACCGAGACTGTGGTATCTTCTTATATTTGGCCTCCTTCCTTCTAGAAACCAACTCTTAAAATTATGCTAATGAGCCACAAGGGGTTTGGGCATTACCAGAGCTCCTCCATGCTGTAGATTCACAGGCTGTTATACACTGTCTCCCCTCTGTTCCATCAGCAATTCCCCTCCTGCTCAAGCCCAGTTTAACGGCCCATGAAACTGCAGCAAAGAGGGGCTCTGGTAACACCCCCAAAGCCCTGCAGGTTATTTGCATAATTCTGAAAGTTATTACAAAATTTAGGAAGGAAGGAGGCCATGGATTACAAATATAAGACACCGCAGTCCCGGTGCCTGGATCCATTAGTAATGGATTCTGAAATCCCCTTTAATATTCCATTGTTTAATTTGCAGTAAAACATTTGATCTTGATATAAACCGCTCTCTATTCCTGATAAAACTAGAACAGTGAATCTCTCTGGTTCTGTGTCACCAAGAAGCAATCCTGCTGCGATATTAACCTCTTGGGGGACTCAACAGGTTAGGGCTGTACAAAGAAGGTTGGGAGGATGAGCCCCCTCCATACTGGGCAGGTGTCTGCTGTATTATACAGTGCAGAATGGAGAAGGAGCTGCAGGGAGACAGGTAATTGCACCCTCTGCATTGGTATCGGAATAGGGGGAAGGGTGATGGATTGACGCCGTAGATATTTGTAACATATTTTGGTAGAGGTTTATACCCGTATTTTCCTCCCATTTGTAGTTGTCTCCAAATTGTATAAAGAAAAAACATTGAATTAATAAAACTATCAAGTTATCAGGTCTCATTGTTTGAAGGGAAGCAGGACAGACCTGAAAAAACCTGGACATCCAGGTACCAAATGACCCCTGGCCATGAGTGGGTTAAGACGGATCTTGCAAGTAGTTCCCAAACAGATTAAAAGTAAGTGATATTATAGCATTAGTATGGCGCCACCTAATGTTCAAAGCGTAAAGCAATGTGCATGTCCACTGTTGAGCCGCGTGTGTGTGGTCGCACATGCCCAGTCACTCCCAGGTCTCTGCATAGCGAACCTCAGCCAATACAAACAGCTTGTTGCCCTGCCCGTCAGGGAAGGAGCACATACCAGTAAGGTCTCCACTCCTCCGGAGGCATCAAGCCTTGAAATATTGAACACATTATTTACAGGACTTCGAAGACAGATTATCGGGATACCTGTACTTTAGCTATTGCATTAAACTTCTCATTTATATGTGTAAAAGGGCAGATTTTAGCATCATCTACAGTCCCGGTGATACCTGATCATAGGGTTCTACAGTATCCAAGGTGGATAAGCAGGTGGTCAGGGTCCAGAGCACCCCAAACGGCACAGCTGGCGTTCATCGTCTCTAAGCGAGTAATAGTAATATGTAACCTCCCTCACAGCATCACATGGAGGGCAGTGGTCGCCCGCTGACGGCCTCTCCATCTTATCCTTTCCCTCTGCTGTAAATGGAAGCGGAGATGTGAGCACGTCGTCTTAAAATCGGGTTCAGTTTGCCTTTAAAAAAACCCAGCGCGGCCGCAGGAGTTTCTGGGCGCCGCACCGGCCGCTCTGCGAGATGAATAGTTTAATGAACTTGGCGTCCCTCGCACCGCACAGCGTGAGCTAAAGTGCTGCCCGCGCCACTTTATCTGCTCCTCCGTAATAGAAAAGATTTACTCTGCGTTCCACTGACTTGTGTCGCCGTCACACACTACCGATTCCTTCAATGACAAATTCCATAAAGATCCGATCTGTAAAATATCAGGAAGTTTTGGACTGAGGTCATCGGAACTTAAGAGACTTAACATGAACGGGTCATGTTTTACCTCCACTAAACTCCCAAACCCTCCCCAGTTTACCTATAAAACTAAATCTCTTCCAAAGCCAGGTAAATATGACTCTTCTCAAGAGAGGAGTCAAGTTTAGTGGTTGCAGTAGTAGTGTAGCTTCCAAAGCACCCCATCTTCTGTTCTATAGCACCCAGAAACATGCTGCCAGTGTCATATTAAAGATAAGAATCTCTTATTTCAGATGACACCAGGTTTAGGACATTGTGAGCTACAGAAACGGTAATAGACTGATAAAACTTGTAAAATGTTCATTATGCGGCTGTCAGTGGCCTGTCCTTTGCAGAAATGGGTCACAAACAGGTGAACGTTAGTGGTCAATTTCGGCCAGTTGTAGATAAGGCGTGTTCCCCCCACAGTGATTGGGGCACAACAAACCTGTAAGGCGGCCATGCGCTTGCTAGCGTTTTTTTTTTTGCGGCTTGCTCCTGATCGCCACATACGGTTGTGTGTGGCCGAAAGCTGGGGATCAACACCTACCTGGGCCGTATTATAACAAGTAGGAATCTACAATCTCTGGGAGAGGATCTGCGGGTAAAGACTAATTTAAGGAGGTACAGACATGGGTGACAACCCGAATTTGATGGTACCAACTGTAAAACAGGGGGCTCCATCAGAAGGACCGGAAGAGTACAGTAGATGAATGAGGGATCATATTTTTGTACACGAGTTACAGTCACGCCAACCCCATTCACTTGTAAAGGCTTTGGCTGCTGCAGGGAAAGGCCTCGTACAGCAGAACGTTGTATTTCTCTTTAAAAGAAGCCTGCAAATGTGTAAAACACAGCAAAAACAAGCAAAAAACACGCACTCTCAGTCCACAGTGACGAGTCACTACATATGCAAACACAAATCCTGCTGATTTTGTATTTTTTTTTTTTAAAAACAAGCTACCGGAGAGAACAGACCCCCGTGTGCAACATTAAGGGGACACTTCGATGGAGACATAAAGAGTCAACCATTTTAAAGACAAAAAAAAAAAAAGTGTGGTCCGATTTATCAATACGGCTCCTGCCCGCGTTTCCGAGATGCAACAAATCAAGCGCCATCACTCTCCTGCTGGGAAAATTGGTAGCCGCAACGTCACCGCAAGCTTTGTGTGTCTTCCCCATTGTCCTTGACTGTACCTAAATGTTCCTCTGAGTGCAGCCATTAGGAGCGACTCCCCAGACCCTACAGAGAGGCCACAATCCATTCAAGCAAAGGAAAAAAAGAAACATCTCACCAGCTACAAAATGCACATGACATGCAAAAAGAAAAAAGTTTGTATTTAAAGGGGTTGTCCAACAAGTTTAAAAAAACTGTACCACCCCTGTACTAGCGCCCCAAAATCCCAGTGTCCTCCTCTGGTTATTGCACCTCCTCAGAAGAAAGGTCTGCACTCCAATGTCTTAGCAAAATCAACATCCAGCTTTATTTGTCACAGATAAAAGCAGTACATGGCGAGCCACCTGAGCAGTCAGAGATTAAAGGGGTTTCCCACAGGATAGGGCCTAACTGTCTGATCAGTGGGGGATTCAGTGAGTGGAGCCCCACAGTTCAGGAGAACAGGGGTCCCCATGTACCCCAGTTGGACCCATCGGCGCTCCCTGGGATGACCAGAGCAGCCGGTCGCACGTGGCCGGGTTGCCCCATCCCCCCCCCCCCCAAAAAAATGTTGAAAGTAAGATTCCCATGAAAAATTATTCCCCAAGATGAGTGATGAGGTCTATGGACGCCATGTGGAGACGTCCAGAGCCGATGTGGGGAGCACCAGAAGACATTGGGGAAGACGTTGTAGTAATAGCTTCTATGTTAATGCATTTTAGATACATTGTTGCTTCTTGTTCTAAACCTATTTTCTGCACAAGATAGAAATTGCAGTAAAACGGCGCAGAATCGAGTGCAACCACAATAGCGAATGTAGGGCAATGTTTATTTTCCGCCTCCCTTTAGCGGGACCTGCCTGGCACATTCTCTGGGCTTTAATGTCCTATATAGGTCAGCGTCTTCCCTTCATCCTAGGAATTACACAGGCGTTTATGGCGCCTTCTCTAAAGATAAACAATAAAAAAAAAGGCATCTTCTAGAAGCAGATTACATCTGAGAGGAAGGAGGGTGGGCATGGGATGTGATTATACAGGGCAGGACGGGCATCTCCACATGAAGCAGGGATGAAAGCCTTCAGTGGCGGCTCCATTACTCCATCTACAGCGCCCCACACCCCATTCACTGATACTGGGGGCTTCAAAGGAGCCTCACAGCTGCAGCGCTCGCACACTCCGAATCCCTTTAACCATCGCAATTCTGAAACAGATTGCACAGACGGATGGCCAGAGAACTTGGTGCTGGGACGCTGGAGTCCGAGGGGGAAACAAAAGCCTCAAATGTAACAAAAATGCAACCAAAACATAGTCAAAGCCTGACCTCTGCTGGAGAGAAGCAGATACTGCGCTATTGCAGAAAACAAGTCGGGGCCGAGGGAAAACCTACAACAATGGGGCAGATTTACTTACCCAGTCCTGTCCGACGAGGATTTGGGTCTGCCGCGATTCACTAAGCTCGCGCGCCCAAGTTCCTGCATCTGTCGCTTTTGCGCAGAGGTCCGCCGGAGTTCACCTGCTTCTTTCCGGCTCTTGTAAGTGCGTGCCTTGCAACACAATTCTAAATCTTAAATTCCGCGGTTTGTCCGAATCCGGCGGGTTGTCCGACGGCCCGGCCCCGATTTCTGTTGCGTGCAAGCCGGCGCGGAGGCAGCGCGGACCCTTAGTATTATGTGATCAAGACTAAGATAGTAGAAAAGGATTAGAGTTTGTAAAAATTGGCAATCTGTATGAGATGACTGGTCTATCGGTAGCCAAGCGACTCAGAAAATGAACTCCTCATTTTAAATTTGTCATTTTTGATAAGTTTATTCACCTTTATTTAATCCTGTTTAAATCACGTGGTCGTAGTCAGGCCCCAGACTCCACAGAGTCGCATACGCATATCTGCACACGTTACCAGCAGGTCTGCAGCGCCATGCAGTGGCCGTGTAGTGTACTACTGACCATCCCAGATACACAAACTGCTGAGAAAATCCACAAAGCTGAAGCTTTACCCGTGGCCATATTCATACCAGAAACAAGCCACTTGTGCGACGACTGCACGATGACCACTGCTGCAGAGCCTGCAGTCATTACGCTACGTGTGAAATCACCCTTACATCCTAGGAGCCCTTGGGACTACAAGCATCTAATCCAATGCCAGGAGTCAACTATGTGCAGCCTGGGAACTATAGACAAACACCTTACCCCTGTGAAAGGGGCTGTACATAGCTCTGACCGCAAATTAGAAATTCGGTGAACAAGTATATTGAAAAATGTTAATAAGGCCTCATGCACACACAGGTTAGTTGGCTGTAAAAACCGCAGCCAGCTCACGACCCCCATAGAGGTCCATTTTGCATGATCTCTGTGCCGCCATGTCTTACCACATCATGACCAAGCCAGGCGGCCATGACACAAATATAGTTCTAGTCATGCCCGTAATGCGGCGCAGCTGCCCAAAAGGCACCAGGACCCAGGACTCTTGTGCCATGGAATGCCAAAAGGACAAGTCCTGCTGCCCTGGGGACCTGTGACCCAGGGGGAACTTCACCCCTAATATGGGTGACCTCATATCCTTACCCTGTTTAAGTGGACAACACTTAATATCTATAGTAAAAACTGAAGCAATAATTGATATTTATAAGACTGTATTGTGCGTATGAGATTAGGCAAAACCTCATAGGCCTGGCTGTCCTTAACAGCTGTGGGTTCAGATCCAGACACAACACAGCAGATAAATCGCTCACTGTTCTGCCATTCTCTAAATGTTGTTTTGTGATTTACATTTCCTTTTTTTTAATTTTGTTCTTCACTTATTGTATAACTTTCAAGTGAACTTAAAAAAGGCAAAAGATAAAAAAAAAAAAGCCACCGTATCTAGAACCCGCTGCGTGTTACAAAACGCGTTTAAGATGTACAGGTCACCACTGACCTCTGACCTAGGGAGTCCTCTGACCCCACAAGGGCGCAGACAGACCAAACTCGCCTCAGATTCTTCCCAATTTCCAGTTTTCCCGTACTGGAGCTGAAGCACTAACCCTCCGCTGTACGGCAAGACATTTGCAGGACTTGAGCCTTAAAAGACATGAATCAGGACGGAAGATTTCCCCCGAGCGGCAGAAGTTAATAATATGATAAAAGGTTCTTTTGAAGCAAAAAGTCTTTCCCACCAATTACATGAACAACTTAGAAGAAAGTGAAGAGATGGAAAAGGAGGGATCCGGGAGAAGGAGTGAGGGGGGAGGAAAAAAAAAAAAAAAGTTTCAAAACATATTACAAAAAAAGAAAATTAGACGTCTCTCCGCCTCACAGTGGGTCCATCGCAAATCTTTCAAGTCGTATTCTAAGCTCCAATCTTCAAAGTGGCACAATCCCCTTTGAAGCTTTGCTCCGAGCAACTTACACTGGGAGGCGCCGCGCGTGGACTTAACGCCGGCGAGACGCTCGTACAGTCTGCAGTCATGATGATAAAGCCGTGAGGCCGAGCACCATGAAGAGTGGCTGGTACGAGCACAGCGCCGGGCCCGCAGCCGCCGCACACAGCGCTCATGGTCTCCATCTCCAGAGCTCGTCACATTCATGGTTCATCCCTGGCCCCTCCGGTCACGTGCCGTTCACTGTTACACACCTGATGAGGCCGGTGAATGGTTCGGTCTCCACATGCACAATGAACAGAACGTCAGCGCTATTCTTCGGACTTGTACGGACAAGGCTGACCTCTTACAAAGATAGCGCCACACCTATCTTAAGGTTCAGTGTGGAATAGCAGCTCAACTCCAGCTAAAAAGATGCGTTGCAGTATCACATGGATCCCGGGGTATCGTTATTTTTGACTCCCTTCTGGGGAGAGCGGACAAGAACTATCCCTACACATTTCCATAGAGTCTATAACATCAGGGGATCAAGAGAGGCAGAGCCCAAAGCTGTACAGCCCACAGACTAATGGGACTGGAATGGTCACGCTTGTCCGTCCCCTTGGCGTCTTTTCTACAGCTTTAAGGTCCTATTCTGCCTACAGGCCAATCAGAGATGAGGGTCAGCCTATGTACGCGCCTCCTACAGTGGGCAGTTTATACTCGAGTCCCAAAAAAATTAAATAAAGTCAATACTCCAACGCCTCCCGCAGATCTTCTCCGCGATCCATCCGGTAGCGACAGGTCCACTGCTGCTACCGAACGGATCACGGAGAAGATCTGCGGGGGGCGTTGGAAAGGTATTGACTTTCTTTTTTTTTATGAACTGGGTAAACTGGGGCATGGGGCCGGCTATATATTGGTGCAGGGAGCTGAATAGATATATACTGGGGGTATGGCTGTGACTAATGCATTTCCCACCCTAGGCTTATACTCAAGTCAATAGGTTTTCCCAGTTTGTGGTAAAAGTAGGAGCCTCTGCTTATATTCGGGTCGGCTTATACTTAAACTGGGCCTAATGTGGAGATAATACACTGTGCGCATTTGCGTGTTGTCGATCACAAAGATCAGGCTGAGGGAGGGGGGAGAGCTGAGGGAGCAGAGAGGAGACAGTGTAACAGCCTGTGAAGCTGCAGCACTGAGGGGGCTACATCCAGTAGCCCCTGTGGCTCAGTACAATCATTATAAAAGCTGATTTTACAAGGAAGGAGGCCATGGAACACAGAAACTGTAAATTGTAGCTTACATGTAAAGCATCAGCTGCCATTCAGTGCAGGGACGGGCATGGATAAATCCCCTCCCGTGAGATGTACGACTCTGATATTACACAACAGTCGCCTTCCCAGCTCCGGTTATGTGCGATCCAGTGCGTTTGGACACAGGTAAGAGAACACGAATATCGCGGGGGTCATGGGACAAACCGTACACCATATCATCAGCATCTGTCCTGATGGGATCCGGGCGGGAGAGGGGGGGGGGTTTGTGGTTGGGGGGGGTGCAGATTGACATCATTACATTTTATGCTAAATAACCGCCTGTGAAATAGGGACTGCGTCGCTCCACTATTTCCGAAGCCTGACAGCGCCGTTGCGGGCTTAGAAATGCAAATTAAACCATTATGTTCAATAATTATATGAAAATATGAAGAGTTCAGCATGTTTTCCAGCCCTGATGGCGGTTAATGGGATGTACGCTTATGTAAATAACTACTATTAAAGCTAATGCCAAAAAAACCCCTAATAAATTCATAGTAAAGCTACTGATTTAGGAGGCTTTTAGACGCCGGCAGAGCTCAGTTATTAGAAAGGAGTGCGTTATTACGCCCAGACCTCATTACTGCCGCAACTCGCCCAAATTCCATCAATTATTTTACAATAATGAAAATGAGAAACATTCAAGGGGGGAGGGGGGGGGGGGTGCATCCCGGGGGAGCACAAGGTTGGGGTATGGCAATACTGGGGCCTCATCCATCTGTATACAGGATGATGGAGATGGAGGGTGAAGCAGGAGCAGATCGATGCAGATGTAGGGTGCTGGGTTCACTATGGAGCATGTCCTCACACTGCTGTGCTCCTAGCTCTGTGCACTGACATGCTTCACTGCCCCTCCCCTCTGCTGTGTAATACCTGTAGTATAAAAAGGGAACAAGTCACCAGATTTTACACCATTGAACTAACAGCTCAGCCTCAGATTGGGGACAAAATTTCCTTTCTAAAAATGTAAAATCTCAAACGTTTACATATTTTAAAAAATTATACTCCAAAGTAATGCAAGAAGAGAAGAGTCAGATTTTGTCTGAGATGAGTCAACTTTCAGCCTCCCCTGTTTTCAGTTCAATGGCACTTAGAAACAAACTGGTGTCATATTAAAGATGCAAATGTCATCAGGCTTGTGGTTGTGTGAGCTACAGAACTGAAAAGTAACAGAAGACGTAGTTGGAAGTGTGGGCGGAAGATAAAAGATCCAATTCCTGCCCATTTCTTTAACTTCCTCTTCCCATCACTGGTCTCTTTAGCGGCTGCAGGCGGAGGGTCATTTCAGGCAACCTTATCTTTTTGTTAGAATAATGCTTCTGGTGTCATTTTAAAGATAGGAATCTCATCCCTCAGCTTGTGATAAAACAGAACCATAGATACAGGAACTAGGCAGGCATTGGCAACCTAGATGGGTTGTGAAAGATGAAATACTTGTATTTAATATGACACCAGCAGCAGGTTTCTAGGTGCTATTGAACAGAAGACAGGGGCATCTGAAGTGACTCCCCTCTGCAGCCTCTAAACTTGATTCAACAGTGAGGACCAGCACAGGAATCAGAAGAGCCCAGAGACCCCAACAACAAGAGATCCAAAAGAAACACGGATAGCTGCAGCACCAAACGCTTCCTTGGGCAGCAAGTTGAATAACGCTGGAAGATCCTGACCAAATCCAAAACTTTAAGGGGTTGGCCACTCTTTTAAATGGGTTGCCAATGTGGAAAATACCTGAATGTTCATCCAGTGATTCAGCAGTTCTGCTACTTACTTTTGTACAATGTTCAGACCCTCTGAGCTTCTCTGTTTACATGTCTGAGCTCTGCTGAATAGGAGGAGCTGTAGCAGAAGATTAAGACTCCCTCTCCTCTCCCTTTGTCTGTCAGTGAGAGGATTGTCCAAGAAAGTGGCGCCATGAGGCGGGCAGGAGCAGCGAGAGAGAGGAGGTTGTGTACATATGTAGAGGGCAGCACGAGTAGAACAGGGAAAGGCCGAATGTCTCAGGAGGCGACAACACAGGTAAATGTACATGCAGAGAGACTTCTAATGGAAATGATGTATTGAAAAGAGGCCAACCCCTTTAAGTATGAAGATACTCTGTTTTATGAGCCTACAAGTTGACAAGAACTACAACCAGAAAAAAAAAGGAGGTCACAAAGCCTGTGTGTCAGAAAACAAGACAAACTAGACCATTGTGTACTGACCTCACTACGGAGAACACAAATGTAAAATCCAAAAAGCTTAGTCCTCATATGATATCAATACGGTGAGTAAGTCCCACAGGAGCAGACAGGTAAGTTTCCGAACACACCTGTATATCTAAAACCAAGTCTAAAAGCAAAGACACAAAGTCACTCCACTCCTATAAAATAATGGAAGTCTCTGCGTGATCTCCCCACGTCCGAGTCTGGCACAGGCGCAGTATATCCGATAGGGAAAGGAAAACATCCGCTCACAGCTCCGCCTTCTATACATTGAGCTGCTCCATGGAAGAGGCCGTCATAGGCGAAAGTAGAGCAGAAGTCGTCATGTGAGTAGATACAATAAACAAACGCAGGGTGTATCGCACTAAGTTGTATTTCCTCTATCCGCAGTATCCATCTGGCGGATCATAACCTCATGTATATACATATTATTCACACACACATGGACACTGGAAACGCCAATACTCCGAAACACATGTGGAGTGGTGTGAACAACGCCCAGAACGCGGAGCTGTGAACGGATGTTTTCCTTTCCCTACCGGACATACTGCGCCTGTGTCAGACTTGCATAAACACATTAAGCCATACATATACACACATACATACATACATACATACATATATACACACACATGATGCAGATTTACATGCACATTTTCCAAATCACAATCTGCAATGTGCCCCTAAAGGAGTGGTGGCAGGATTAACATTTAGCCCTTTTTTTTCGGAGAACATGATACCAAAAGTCACCAAACAGGACTCGCTGATAGGCTTCCTGCTCCGCTGAAATCTGGAAGTCCCATAGAAGTCACTTACCCTGCGCCCCATTGATTTATATAGGATCTTGTAAACGCAGAGACCCCTTTGACATGGCGCAAGTAAAGAGGGGCTTTTTTTTTCTGCAGATTGGTGCCCTTTCCCCATGCAATCTCAGTTATCGAACCCTCCACGATCGCATAATTACACCCCTACAACATGTGTAGCACTGTTCATCCTCCTATAAATTGACAAGTGGGCGTTACCATTCCTCCCGATACTGTCCAACCAATGATGAAATCATACTGCCGTGTCTTTAGTTGTACAGTGACCTGCAGGAATGTGTCACGATTGCCGGGGCTATGGACCTGCCATGTAAGGGTTAATCTGACTGGCTGCAGTGTGTACGTACCCCAAGACCTGATTAAAACGAGGCAATGCAGGGTGCTGGGGGGGCCGCTATCCTTATGGAAAGTGTTCCTGTTCAGCAGGCAGGAATGGGAAATTCATGTTGACAAATGTAGATTTCATGGAAGGGGAGAGCGGAGGGAACAGCTGGAGAGCCGCTTCCAGCCCGGCGCAGGCTGCGTCCCATGCTGCTAAGTCATGCCACCGAATGGAAACACATGCAGATTTATTCCTCTCCATAAATTAGTACAATTATAACTCAGAGCAAAAACGGGGGGAGGAGGAGGGGGGTGTAAATATACGATAAAGGATATCTTCCCTCTCTGCGGCGATGAGGTTGTTCTGCTCCTCCAGGTGACGGATCTTCTTCTCAAACGACTCGTGCTCCGTCTTTAAACGCTCCTCCGTCACCTCCTTCTCCTCGCTGACCCTGGTGGGAGGAGAACGGGGTCAGGTCACAGACGTCAAAGAAGTAAAGAAGGTGCAAACACAAGAAGACGACTAAGACTGTGACCTCGAGACCTACCTGAGGGATCTGCAATGTCCTAGTGGAAATCTACTGTAACAGGGGCTTTAATACCAACTATAAGTGGTGGAGGAAGAGGAGGGTGCAACTCGAAGCCCCCAACAAGGAGAGCGGGCACAGTGATGTACACATATTACAGCTCCACATATAGCACCAGACAGCCATCAAGGGATGGAGGTTTTGGAGAGGATTGTGTATTTTTCTATAATTAGCTGCCAGCAGATTCTAACATGTGGTGGAGGTGATCGACAGATTAATAAAAAGAAATCTTTATACATCATATTCCGCAGCGCTGTACAGATCATGGTGTATACACAAACAATTTAACATATTCCTTTTGTCTCCTCTTATTGTCTGTAATGAGGGTCCTGCGCACAAGAGCTTACAGTCTATGAAATTAAATTGAAATCCACCATCAACATCCAACAGGATAAACCAGGGACATTACTCATTGATCCAGGCACCGGGACTAGAGGAATATTCTTCTATTTGTTATTAATCGCCGGCTTCCTTCTAAAATCAACTTTTATAATTATGCTAATGAGTCTAAAAGGGCTCTTGTGGGTGTTACCAGAGCCCCTCAGTGCTGCAGATTCAAAGGCTGTTATTTGTCTTCCCCTCCAATGCACAGCATAATAGCATGTGAAGCTACAGCAAAAGACCTTCAGGCTCATTAGCATAAACTTTAAAGTTAATATTAGAAAGTAGGAGGCCACGGATTACAAATATAAGTAGATTTCGACAGTCACGTTGCCTGGATCCCTGGTTTATCATGATTGATGCCGATGGTAGATTTCCCTTAAGTTGAACCCTCATCAATGACAAGGTGGACTGCGAGTTGCCCGCGTGTGTACATGCTCAACTACAAACCCTGGTTCCCCGGCTCGCACTTACCCTGTAACTTTAAGTGGGGATCAGTGTCTGGAGTGAGGACACTCCTTTAAAAATTGAAGACTTACCATTAAAAATAGCCAACAAGCACTGATTATCAAAGGATAGTGGAGAAATGGCCGACGGGGATCATACAAGATTCCCTATGTCTAACTCCATCCCATCAGGATGTCCTCTTCCCAGCATCCTGCGCTCCAATTACATTTGTTGGATTTCCACAATGTTTACAGGGCGCAGATCAGAGGTCACGCAGGTATGGAGCAGGCTAGGGAGAATAAGTGTTAATAAAGGGATTGGCCAGAGAGTTTCTTTATTATCCCCTATTCACAGTATAGGGAATAACAACCCGATCAGTGGGATCTGACAGCTGGGACCCCCACCAGTCACAAGCACGGACCGTTACATCACCTGAGCAGGGGGATCCATTCTCAACAACCCAAAGAAAAGTTAGATCATGCACGTGTTCAGCAATACTAAGACAGTGCACGAGACTGGCGAAGATGGACTTAGAGGGGTCTTCCCATGAAGAAAAATTGGGCACTACCCACAGGATAGGGCCGAACTTGCTGATCAGGATAGGGCCGAACTTGCTGATCAGTGTGCGTCTCAGTGCTAAGACCCCCACAGATCATGAAAGAGGGGTCCGTCAGATAATGGAGCAGACGGAGATTGTCGAACACAGCGAAAACCACTCGTTTTCGTGACCTGTCGGGGTCTCTGCACTGATCAGCAAGTTAGGCCCGTTTCTCCAGTTTTCTTGGTGGGAAAACCCCTTTAACCTGCGGCTTCATTGAGCCATTGAGAACGGGGCAGAAAGGCCTGAATTTGGCAGGGGCCACAGCAGCCGGACCCCCAATAATCAGATTGTTTTATCTCCAATCCTGTAAATAGGGGACCACCCCTTTAACAAAGCCTCAATAGATTATCCCCTTTAATAAACATGGATATCTAAAGTTCTGTAACCTCCAAGTACATTCATTGCCTTATACTGACACTTATGTTTGTGCTTTTTTACCAACTTGGAGCAGTAAAAAAAACTTAAAAAAATAAACCAGCAAATAATATAAATACTAAAAAAAATGTAAAAATCTATAATCTTCTAATAGCAGCTCCACTCGTAGGAACACTACAGAGCAGTGCGGTGCAGCATGACATACACGGCTCCTGTAGGTTAATGATGTCACCTGTACACAATATTTCTGGAGAGCACCTGGCGTCGGGCGCGGGAGAAGGGCATCCGAATGCCAACGCCGGGCACATAGCGATGCCTCCTTTATGGAATTCGCATGTCACTTAATGGTGCATTTTATTGCTAACTAAATATTAAGCGCAGAGTTAATAGCGTGAGAGACGGTGGAGCCGCACGATCTACGGCGCTTTAGACGCTCAGCCGCACTCCTTAATCTAAATGAGATAATTTCGGCTGCGCCTCTCTCTGTATCCAACATGGAAGCACATAACTCAGGCAGCGTATTAAGCAGCGTTATCCATCACGGCCGCTACCTCTCACCACCTGTTCCGGCTAAGAGCGCGCAGAAAGATCAATTATGTGCTAAATATGGGCATGAAAGAGCCACCAGTCTTACTCTCCTGACAGTCCAATATTAGGAACCTAATGTGTTGTTTGACATCTGTGCCCGGATCTAGGTCATGGTTATGCTCCCGGGGTCTAGACGCAATCTTTCACCGGACACAGGAAAACCGGAGAGGACAAATTAGAAAGTTTCTTCTGCAACTTGTGGCGATACAAGGAGTGTGTGCACGTGGCCATGATGTCAGGTCTGAACACCACCGTACACCAGCTGTATCCGATCTCAGAGATACATACGGTAGACGCCTTCAATCTGGAGAAGATTCACTTTCTCATGAAGCCAAATTACAATTAAAAAAAACAAACTCATCACCGGCTGCAATTCACATAAGAACCAGAAGGTGGCGACGCATTGACAAATCTAGAAAAGTAGGAGCTGTGCAGAGCCAAGAGCACAGCAGTGTGAGGACACGACTTCCATAATCCTAGAGTGTAAATCCATATTCATTACTGCCAAAATACACAAAATTATGATTGCACAGCTCCTCGGGTTTCGTGTGCTACACATTTTTTTTTTTTGTGGATGACGCCCTGACACTTTCATTTAACGGGCCGAGGCTCATAAACGTGTTCATCACTGACCCGTGTGGTGGCAGCTTGGAGCAGGTCCTATTCCTGCCTGTGTTTGAGACTCAAGGATTCCCACAGACCACTATGGGTACACGAAATATACAGACGCCACCTACACGTGGTCTGTATTGGTGGATCACCTGCCTGGTCACTTGACACCCACCAACGGACATGGAGTTCAGCAACACGTTACACACGGATGACATTAATGCAAGAACAGATCACGGATCCTCCGTTTACACAAGTTCCTGTCCAGGTACCTAAACGCTACAGTCTGCACGGCAAAACCTGCTGACACATCCCCTATAACAGTGGTGGCGAACCTATGGCACTGGTGCCAGAGGCGGCACTCGGAGCCCTTTCTGTGGGCACCCGGGCTATCACCCCAGCACACCAGACAGTTGCAAGCAACTTCAAAGATGCTGCTTTGTCATATTTTGATACTTTCTTTTCTACTTAGAACTGTAGGGAGAGTGAAAATGAGTAGACAGGGCTCAATTACCTTTGGAGGACCTCCTGCTGGCCCCATGATTCTCTGTGTACAGAGGGACACTGGAAAGAAGCTAAAATGATGAAATTACTGTGTTGCTGTCCTCAGGAGGCCAATCTGATTGAAAGTTGTTGAAGAAAAGGGAGCAATAAGTTACTGCTTTAATTTTTGGTTGGCACCTCACAAAAAATAAGGGGGGTTTGAGTTGCAGTTGGGGCACTTGGCCACTAAAAGGTTCGCCATCACTGCCCTATAATGACGGGAGGATACACAACCTGCCATACTGTAAGACTCAATGCACTTTCTATATAGAAGAAAAACTACAATCAAATATCCAGGAGGAGACGTGACAGAAGAGAGAGCCTATTACGTAGGCACCAAATTTACATAATTAGAACATGAAATTTACATAACGAAAAATTTTAAAAAACAGCGCCTTTGGTGCGTTTTGTCAGTCCAGTGAAGCGGAAGGCGATTATAGAGGCGAATATATACTCAGAGGCATCAGGTTCTCCGGGATCTTAATAACTCTCCCCTAATACAGCGGGATGAGGGGTCTGGAGTCATTAACCACGCGACTACTGATGGGAATTGGGACAAAGATAATCGCACCGCGACTGATGTCCACATGGCGGCAGATTTACTAATTCAGCCCAAGATACAGACAATTTAAACCGAGACTATGGGGGGCATTTATCAGCGCTTATATACCGGTTTCTGGCGTAGAAGTGGCGCGGTTGTCTGTTTTTTGTTTTTTTTTTCACAAAACTACGTCACTTTTGCCCAGCGGCTGCGCGACTAATACATCAATGGGCCTATACTGCCACAGGGGCGAGACGAGGCCTTTAGCAAACTAAACTCTATCCAAACCATCTAATAAAGCGAAATGTTTAGAAGCCAAAAAGTCTGTCAAACCAAAACCTTAACCACCAGATTTGACCCCACTAAACTCCCAGCTCCTCTCAGTTCGGGGCTAAAATGTCCTTTCTAGAATTCTCTCTTTTATGTGAGATCTTACCCGTTTACCTATAACACAAAACTCCACTAAATTATGTGAAAATGAGCAGAGAAGAGTCAGATTTTTGCCAGAGATTAGTCAAGTTTAGAGGCTAGAGAGGCAAGGGTCACCTCAGTTGCCTCTATCTTCAGTTCTGTAGCACCCAGTGACCATGCTGTCATGTAAAAGATAGGAATCTCATCTTTCAGGTGACATCTGAGTGGTGAAACTGGATAAACAAGCAGTTTAAGCTTCTGCTGTTTCCGTATATTCTGATACTTCGTTGTATGGTGTCACCTTTTGTGGGATCCGCTGACGGTTTCATCGTTTCTATTTTTGGGACTGCATGGGACCTTTTGATCACTTTTTATAAAAAAAATAAATAAATAATAAAATTTATGTGGGGAAAGAAAGGGAAAAAGTGCTGATTCGGATGTTTATTTCCAAAAATGGCAAACTTTATTAGTCGTTCAGCTCATCACACAGCAGATACAAGACATAGAATACTTGCCATTATATCGATTGATTTTATTTGCTGTGTATCCGACGTGTCATATATGAAGGAGGCCGATGTGCAGGATTTCTTATTACGTTCTCCGTATCTGCCTCGCTTGGTGCTGCCTGATCACTCATAGAATATACTGTACTAGCCTATACCGTATGATACTGGACCTTCAAACCGAATGAGGACTCTACTACTGGCAAGAGAGGACTAAAGCTGCTAACTGGAACTTAATAAATCCCGATAACCTACTGAACCCCTTCTATCCCCCCCTTTTTTTTCTTTCGTTTGCATTGACGACCCTATGTTGGGGGTTTGTTTCATAAAATTAAAAAAAAAAAAAAAAAAAAAAAATATACTGTACTACAACTGTATATGGGCAAAGTACTGGATCTGTATTACAGGTTGTGCGGTGCCTACTATAGGAACTATGGTCATTCCGTGACCGCTACAGATTGTGCCAAGCATCCCCGACATTACCCAGACAAGCCAACAGGGGGTGACAATCCCATCCAATATGCTGCTACCACCATTTAAAGGGGTTAACCGTTTACAAAAAATTACTTCGGGCCGGGCTGGGGCGGGCTATTTAAAAATAATGAACGTGGACTAACCTCCTCCCGCGCCGCAGTCCCTTTCGATCCGTGCCCCTGTTTACAGGGGGAACTTCCAGCCAGCGATGTGGCCGGCTCCTCCCATCCGTCCCTATCTCTCAGCGTTGTAAGCGCTGGGAGATGGTGTCAGACGGGTGCTTATGGCCGGAAGCTCCCGGTGCCCCCATGTAAAGAAACTGCGGTGCGGGACATCAGCAGTGCCAGACGAGGTAAGCGCACGTTTATTAATTTTTAACTAGCCCGTCCCAGCCCGGCCCGAAGTAAATGTTTACACCCGGATAATCCCTTTAAGGGCCTAAGCAGGGAGTAAGTGTTACAAGTCCAAGCGTGTATGGAGGGCCATCAGCCCAGGAGTCCTTTCCATGCAATTACTGTTGTACCCCCCCCCCCCCCAAGCCATTATGGTAAATCAGGGACACTCCGGCCTCTTTCACACGAATGTTTGATTCCTCCAGTTCTGTACGAATCTCTATATATGTGGCGTTTATACGGAAGCACACGGTGCACAACTGTATGCAACCTGTATTGTAAACATTCCCATAGACTTTTATGGGGCGTATGAAATAAAAATACAGCAAGAAATAGGACTCTGGGTACAGAACGCTACAGTGTACAATATGGCCATGTAAATGTGTGGCTGCATTGTCTTTGGAATGAATGGGGCCGTATGCTACACGTAAAGGTGGTTATATATTACATGCTTGTGGCTTTACTCATAGATCCAGGCGCTGTGACTATGGTAATCTCCGTATATATTTGTTAGGCAAGGCATCCTGCCTTCTAAAATCAACTTTCATATTTATGCTAATCAGTCAGAAGTGCTCAATTGAGAGCTACCAGAGGAGGAGTATAAAAGCCTGGGAAGCTACAACACGTTGGCGCTCTAGTAATGCCCCCAGAGCCCTTCTGGCTCATTAGCATAATTATAAAAGTTGCTTTTAGTAGGAAGTGAGGTCATGGATAACAAATATAAGACACTAATCACAGTCACTGCCTGGATCTAGGAGTAAGTGCCCCTGGTTTACCATTATGGGTGGTGATGGTAGATTTACTTTGAGGGATTAAAGACAGATCTAGTTCGGCTTGCATAGCAATGAATTCTGTGATACCAGATCCATGGCGCTGTGAAGAGACAGCATCACTACCATCTGTAAGATAACACAACGAAAGGATCATCTTCTGTGTACAAATTGTCAAATTAATAAAACTGGTGCATCTTATAGGACGTCCCTCAGCCATACCCCATCCTCTGTGTTGAGGACCAGCCATGGGGATTGTGGCCAAGAAACAGTCATTTGTCTGGGCCAGGTCCATATTGACATCCATCCAACTTTTGGCTTCTGATTATGGCTTATTGCTGATCAATGCACAGGACTTGATTAATGACCTATCCACAGGAGGCCCCAGGGGTCACCAGGATGGGGGTGCGGAGCTCCTCTCTGGGCACAGGTAAGCCAGGTACACTGCAGCTCGTGCAGTTACAAGGGGTATGACCATGTACAGCAGGACCACTAGTTACCTATATTATAGTCTTCAGCAGAACAAAAAGGGAATGATGACATCACCTATGGGATAGCATATGCCACCTACACGACTTGTCAGGAAACGACCCCTACGTGACCTATACGATGATGGAACTTCTAAGGCTTTAGTAGACAGAGACTCCATTATAAAGCGCTCTCTATATGACCCATACGTAGGACGCCTCTTCAGATTCTCATTAAACCTAAGCCTGATTCCCATCTTCACACAAGTAGAAGACCTGTTCAGTGCGGAGCGCTTGTAGCCCGATTAATGGGGGATATCTCCATCTGATATGACTGCGCTTGTTGATCCTCGCACCCAGGAAAGCCGTGTAAAGTCTCGCTAAGCGCCGAGATCAGAAGCCGGAGGGACGTCTTACCTCGCCAGCTCTTTGATTAGATTTGCAATTCGTCTCTTGTCTTCTGGGCACAAATCCTTCAAAGACGCGCTTCTTATCCCAGCTTCTGGCTGCATCACCTGGAGAGAGACAGGAAGAGAGAGGACACTTCATGAGGCTGCGGGTCTCCTGTACGAGGGGCGGCAGAGGTAATCCCTTATTGCACAATTATCTGGAGTAACGACGCAAAGGAGAATACGAGAAGCCTCAAAGCGTCAGAGAAGGGACCGCAGGACACCATCCATTTATCAGACTCTTCTAATATTATCCCCAGCATAGCTCATCTTCTGCTGCCTCACAGCTTAAAGGAAACCTACCAGTTAGAATGGCAGGGGTAAGCAGTAAGTACCGAGCACCAGCTCATGGTGAGCTGGTGCCGGTGCTTAGTTTCGTTAGTGTTAATAACCGCTGTATCGCGGTTTTAACACTGTTTAAACTTTAGAGCAGAAGAGGCTTCGGCGCTGCGCGCGCCTACATAGGAAATGCCGGAGACGTTGCGCACGCACGGTCGTGAGCAGCGCCGAAGCCTCTTCTGCTCTGAAGTTTAAACAGTGTTAAAACCGCGATACAGCGGTTATTAACACTAACGAAACTAAGCACCGGTACTTACTGCTTACCCCTGCCATTCTAACTGGTAGGTTTCCTTTAAGGCTGCATTTACATGAACGTATGCCTGCACAGCTACGGACGCCGAAATGGAGCGGAGGACGGGTGACCCCTCCCATCTACACAATGCATGGCGTACGGGCTTCTACACAGGGAAAGAAAGGACATGTCCTATCTTTTCCCCCATATGTGGCACCGTATCGTTCCATGCAGCCATTGCAGTCTATGGGGGACAGATGTACAGCCACAATGTGACTTAAAACCTAGCTGCTGTGACTCACTACTTACCTCTGTGGAAGTTATGGAAACTGTAAGGCCTCATGCACACAACCGTATTTATGCATAGAGGTCTATTGTGCATGATCACAGTGGAAAATGATAGAGCAGTACCTTTACCTTCTAACATTGCTGCATGACCGCTAAGTTCCTAGGGACAAGAGTAGTGCTCACCCACCAAGGTCCAGCCCTGCAATTCGGGCCACAAATTTCCCCAGTCATGAGGCCAGTCAAGAAGTTTCTGTAACCGGAATCCTCTAAAAGATGGCTAGATACCATATTCTGACCCTTTGAAGGTGCCATATATTGTTTGTGCAGGACTCTTATTAAGGGAACCCTCCATTCACAGCTGATGCATTGAATAATACACGGTGCAGGACCTGGAGGGAGGAGTCGGACTCACTGTATTCCTAGAACCTGGAGTCCTGCTCCTCCCTCCAGGCCCTGCACAAGGTACAATCCAATGAATCAGCTGTGATTGGTGCTTTCCTTCAAAAGCGAAAACTAGGAAGCCGTTTTTTTTATTTTATAGAAATCAATAGCAGATATAAAATTTTGTAATATAATTCATCAACACGACAGAATAGAGGGTTAAAAATTAAATGCGCAACATTCCCACGCAAATATGCATCAAAAATGCAACAACCAAATCCGTGTTAAATACAACCATAAAAAACAATTGTGTGTACTTATATGAGTTTTTCTATGCGCATAACAAGAAAGGAGGCCATTGATAAGAAATATAAGAAGATCCCACAGTCCCGGTGCCTGGATCTATGAGTAATGTCCCTGGTGTATCAGGATGGACTGTGATGGGAGATTTTTTTTATACCGCCGCTTACGATTACGAGACGTTCTAAATAAAATAGTTACTTCCTACTTCTACCATTCTCCCCATAATCATCAGTCCGATCATGAGAAATATAACCAGCTAAGATCAAAGCATTTACTGCTTCATAGCAAGGATTATAATAACAACCATCAAAGAACAGTAGAGATTATCACTGGAGACAAGTTTGTGGACAAACATAACACACTGCTCCTAGATCCAGGCCCCATGACCGTCATCTTCTTATATCCATGGCCTCCTCCCTTCTAATGAGCCCCTCGTGTGTTAGATTCACAGGCTGTTACACTACCCCTACCACCATATGTTTCCTGATGAAATATCACACAGTGGGAGGGGGAAGTTCTCCTGTACAACCTGTGAAGTTACAGCACAAAGGTAAGTCTCCGCCCCCCAGAGCACTTATTAGCCTAATAATAATGGTTAATATTAGAAGGCCATTGGTTAATAAATATAAGAAGATTCCACAGTCCTGGTGCCTGGAGCTATGAGTAATGCCCCTGGTTTATCCTGATGGGAGATTTCTTTGTACATGAGATCAGAGATCCTATAATGCAGGGACACATTGGGGGTCATTTACTAAGGGCCCGAATCACTCTTTTTCTTCGGGTTTCACAAAAACTACGGGTTTGCGCCAAATTGTCCCGGGTTTTTGGTGCACGCGATCGAATTGTGGCGCATCGGCGCCTGCATGTATGCGACAGAAATCAGGCGGTGTGGTCGTCGGAAAAACCAACGGATTCGAAAAAACTGCGGTATTTAAAATAAAAAATTAAAAATTTGTCGCTTGACACGCGCTTACCTGCACCCTGGATAGGATGGTCAACTCCGGCGGACTTCAGAGCAGCAGCAACAGGATGGACATCGGGCGCACTATCTTAGTGAATCACCGGCAGACCCAAATCCTCAACGGAGAACGCACCGCTGGATCGCGACAGGACCGGGTAAGTAAATCTGCCCCAACGTTTTACTACCTCAGGTTACCGCACTGTGAACATCACCCGATCAGTGAGTGAATAGCGCAGCAGATCCTACATTGGCCGCTATCTTGGCCTTCGGTATTAGGTGGTGGAGTCTGGCAACACACATGTTCATGGTCACCATAAAGGGGTTGTCCAGAAATGGTTGACCAATCCAGGAGGAGGCCAACAGTATCTGATCAGTCAGGGACAGACAACCGGCATGAACACAGAAGCAGATGGCTCCGCGCTCTATGTAGTGGCCGTAAATTGTAATTACAAGCTCTGCGTCCAGAATAATGAATGGGATTGGTGTCTAGAGTTATGGCTGACACATTGCTCTGCACATCAGAGGGCGGCTGTACATAGCGGCTGTACATACAGACCCCTAGTCTTATTACCTTTTCCTCTAAATGCTTTTGTCCCCAGTCTGATAATAAATCCATCCTGGGAGCAGCGCAGGGACGTGGATTCCCCGGCTTCATACAAACGGCCTTCAGGTTCTTAGTCTTCGTCGCTGGTCTGCAGTTTCCTTCTCCACAGAGTCCTGAATAATGTGAACAGGAATAAGATGAGACACAAGGACACAACAGCCACATCCTAATCACAGGGATCATCCCACATCTATCATCCACTGTAAACCTGACGGGCAAGAAAATGGGAATTATTCTCACCGTTAATTCGGTTTCCATTAGTCCACCATGACGGCCCACCTGGAGGTTGACCCCTTGACCTCTGTAGGGACAGGAAGCAGAGAGGTTAAATTCCCCCCCCTTGCACTCACATACCAGTGTCTTCCAAATAATAACACCGGCAGTGGATGCAACCCCTTTATTGAATGTTAATTTCACATACACTATATACAGTAATATATCATTATAGCATAACAATATATATATACATATATTTCTAGGGGTGGGAAAAAATACACGGGCCGTCATGGTGGACTAATGGAAACCGAATTAACGGTGAGAATAATTCCCATTTTCCATATCGTCCCCCATGACGGCCCACCTGGAGATTTATCAAATAATTCCTTAGGGAGGGACTACAGTTTGCAAGACTTTTCTACCAAAGGCTAATTCTTTGGTATTCTGGATATTCAGTCTGTAATGTTTGGCAAAGGTCAATTGGTTCGACCAGGTGGCAGCCCTGCATATTTCCTCGATGGAAGCGCCCCTCTTTTCTGCCCATGTGGTAGCCATAGCTCTGGTTGAATGGGCTCTGACTCGCTCAGGAATAGTCAGATTCTGGGATTCATATGCTCCTTTGATGATCAGCTGAATCCATCTGGCTATAGAGGCTTTAGATGCTTTCTTCCCTTTGTTCTTGTTGCCGAACTGAAGGAGAATATTGGAATCTTGGCGCCATGATTCCGTGTTTTTTATATAATGCAGCAAGATTCTTCTGACATCCAAGGAATGCCAAGTAGCTTCTTTTGGAGATTTTGGATCCTGAAAAAACGATGGAAGGAAAATTTCTTGATTTCGATGAAACTCTGAAGAAACTTTAGGAACAAAGGTTTTATCAAGCCTTAAAGTAACTCTATCCTCAGAGATTCTCAAGTATGGCTCTCTAATCGACAATGCCTGAATCTCCCCTAACCTTCTAGCGGATGTTATAGCTATTAGGAAGGTCAATTTTTGGGTCAAGTCCTTTATGTTAGCATCTTCCATAGGCTCGAATGGTGGCCCAGTAAGGTAATTCAGAACTAAAGAAAGGTCCCATGATGGGATTTTCTGTATATAATTTGGTCTCAGTCTGGATGTGGCTTTTACAAACCTGCTGATCCATCTGTTATCGGCCAAGGGATGATCAAAGAAAGCGCTTAGAGCTGAAATCTGGACTTTGAGGGTACTGGTCTTCAACCCTTTGTCAAATCCGGACTGCAGGAAGTCTAGGATCTGAGAAATATTCGAAGATGTTTGGTTAGGTTGACTTGAACCACAAAATGACATAAACTTTTTCCATATTTTATTATAAATAGCAAAGGTGACTGGTTTACGACTTGCTTTCATGGTGGTTATTACCTTGTCTGAAAGACCTCTGGACTTTAGTAATGACCTTTCAGGATCCAGGCCGAGAGACTGAGAGACCGTGGGTTTGGGTGATAGATGGGACCTTGGGACAGGAGATCTTCTCTGACAGGCAGAATTATCGGTTCTGCTAGAGCCATTTCTTTTAGGGCTGGGAACCAGTTCTTTTTCGGCCAGTATGGCACTATTAGGATTACAGTGGCCTTGTCCGCCCGAATCTTTTGTATGACTCTGGAAATCAGTGGAATAGGAGGAAAAGCATACATAAGAGGAGCGTCCCAAACCTGATTGAATGCGTCCATCTGAAGGCCTGACCCGGTGCTGTCCAGCGAGTAGAAATTTCCTACTCTGGAATTGGTCTTGGTAGCAAATAAATCTATCGTCGGATGACCCCAAACCTTGGTTATCTCTTGGAATACATTGTCGTTCAGACACCACTCGTTTTGATCTAGGTGATTCCGGCTTAAGAAATCCGCCACCTTGTTGTTTTCTCCTCTTAGATGGATCGCTTTCAACGAGAGGATATATTTTTCTGCCCAGCAAAAAATCTTTTCCGATAACTCCAGGAGATCTTTGCTCCTTGTGCCCCCTTGGTGCTTCAAGTAAGCCACTGTTGTTATATTGTCTGAGTAGACTTTCACATGATGTCCTTTGAGTTCTGAGGCACTGTTTTTCAAGGTCTCCCATACCGCTCTTAGTTCTCGGTAATTTGAGGACCGATTTTGAATGGAGACAGTCCACCGACCCTGAAGAAGTTTGTCTCCTAGATTTGCACCCCAACCTGACCGACTGGCATCTGTTTGGATTACTTTGATTGGCCATGGATGCCAAGGTATTCCTTTCATTAAATGTGACATGTCTGTCCACCAATTCAGGAACATTTTGACTCTTGGAGGTAGTTGGATACTCTGGTCTAGATGGTGGGAGTTCTTGTCCCAAACCTCTAAAATCCAGCACTGGAATCTTCGAGTATGACTTTGACTCCATTGAACAGATTGTATGCAAGCCGTCATCTGCCCCAACATTCTCATGGCTTCTCTTATTGTGCAACAGTCTTGTTGTTGGAAGTGGTGTATCTTCTGAATGAGTCTGTCCCTTTTTTCGGGAGGAAGAAATGACATCTGTAAGGATGTGCTTAGAAGTGTGCCTAGGAATATTGTGTTTTTGCTGGGTGTCAGTTTTGATTTCTCCCAGTTTATGCACCAGCCTAGTTGTTGCAGGGTAGTAATCGTCAGATTCCTGTGCTGTATAAGTTCCCGTTCTGTCTGACCAATTATCAGTAGGTCGTCCAGGTATGGAATCACCACCACTTTCTTGGATCTCAAAAATGCCACTACTTCTATCATGATTTTTGAAAAGGTCCTTGGGGCGGACGAGATCCCGAACGGGAGAGCTTTGTACTGAAAACAAGCTGTGTTTCCCTCCGGAGTGACTACTGCAAATCTGAGGAATTTCTGAGATGGTGGATAGATCGGCACATGGTAGTATGCGTCTTTTAGGTCGATGGTACATAAGAACGCATTTGGCGGAATTAATGGGGTGGCTGAGCATATAGTTTCCATCTTGAATCTCCTGTAAAGAATATGCTTGTTCAGATTTTTGAGATTGAAGATTAGACGGAATGTTCCATTTGGCTTTGTTATGAGGAATAAAGGAGAATAATGACCTTTCCCTTGTGATTGTTTGGGTACTGGAGATATCACATCCATGGTCTTTAGCTTCAGGACCTCCTGCCATAAGCTGGAGGTTAGTGATTGCGACGGCTGTTTTGTTACTATGAAGTTGTTGGGAGGAAGAGAAGTCAGTTCTAACTTGTACCCGTCTAGTAGAATCCCTAAGACCCATGGGTTTGAGGTTATTTGGGTCCAATGGTGACGGAAATGGAGCAGTCTTCCTCCCACTCTGGCGTCATTGCTTTCTAAAGTTAGATGATGAGTTACTGGAGCTGAGTAGGAATCCTCTTCCTCTTCCACCTTTGGAATAACTCCATCTACCTTGTTTGCCTTTACCTCTGTATGGAAACTTCTTCTCCTTTGGGTCACGAAAGGATTGTTTCCTTTGACCTGTTCTTGTTTCAGGAAACCCTTTTTTACGATCCGCCGCTCTCTCCAGAATGGCGTCTAATTCTGCCCCAAATACATATTCACCCTGGAAGGGAAGACTACATAGTTTGGCTTTTGATCTGCAATCACCACTCCACTGTCTTAACCAAATGGCACGTCTTACTGAATTTGACAAGGCACTTTCTTTTGCGCTGAACCTTACTCCCTCTGCCGAGGCATCCGCAATAAAGGCTGTAGCAGACTTTAACATAGGAATAGTATCCAGCAGCATTTCTCTTGAGGTGCCAGTTTTTATGTGGTTCTCTAATTCAGATAGCCAGAAAAAGAGAGTACGGGAAACAGAAGTCGTAGCTATATTCACCTTTAAATTAAGCATGGCGGCTTCCCATGCTTTTTTCAATAAACTATCAGCTTTTCTATCCATCGGGTCTCTAAGCTGAATGGCGTCTTCAAATGGAAGATCAGTCTTCTTTGTGATTTTAGTCACCTGGACATCTACTTTGGGTGTAGCATTCCAGTTCTTTACTTCCTCTTCATCAAATATCAGACGATTTTTGAAATCTTTAGAGACAGAAATTCTATTTTCAGGCTCTCTCCATTCCTCCAATATCAATTCCTTAAGTGTATTGTTTATTGGAAACACTCTTTTCTTTTTCGCTTTAAGTATGCCAAATAGTTCATCCTGTACAGATTTTGCCTCCTCAATGTCTTCAATTTTTAACGTATCTCTGACCGCTTTAAGCAATGCATCAAGATTTTCTGATGCGAATAGGTATTTCGACTCCATTTTGGTAGCCGCTATAGATTGAGAAACATCCATATCTAAGGAAAAAGATGTACTAGCTTCCTCTGATTCAGCTTCAGACTCAGAATAGGACTCCATCACCCTGGGCCTTTTAGGTGGTACTATCTGGGGAATAATGGAAGCCACAGAAGCCGCCACAGATGTCTGGACTTCTCCCTTAATGAATGATCTCATCTCTTCCATAAAGGAGTATTTCTCTTCTTTGAGTAGACTGTCTAAACATTCTTTGCATACAGGTTTCTTGTAGTTACTTAAGAGCTTATTGAAACACATATTGCATCTGCGTGATTGTGCCTTCTTTTTCTCTAGCTCTTTTGTTTTCTCCTTCTCTTTAGATTCCTACCAAAAAGAAGGAGAACAAAACCAGATTTTGTAGACAGGCTACATGTAATGTGGAATTAAGAAATCCCAAACATACTAGACACCCCGAAACCACTCACAGGAGTTATAGGCGGGGGGGTCTGATACAATGATGTCCATTGCTGAGGACTCGGAGCTGCCAATTGTAATCTATGCATAAACATAACAAACGTTAGAATGTGCAATTACATAGCCGCAATATCATATAGATATATATGTGCTCACAATGGCTGACCTTAATAGCGTATATAAACGTGAAGGCTCAGCTAGAAATCCAGGCACCAGCTCTATATTCTAAAAAGACAATGTTTCTCCATTAGTTTTACTGAAAGAAAGCATACTCAATTCTTAAGGTAATGTACCTGTTCCACGTAGCGTGCACGGCTGATGGCGACAGAAGTATAGACCTCAGATCAACGTGAGAGCCCGCTTGATATTTCAAACATACTCACGCCGGCTTCTCGTGTCCGCGATACGTCACTTCCGGTGCGACACACTTTGGCCGGAAGTCGCCATCTTGGAACACCCGGAAGTGTTCCATTTTCCCTGCACGCGCCCGGGTGATGTTGGCTTCGCGGAGCCGTCAACAGAGCCGGTCGAAGGTCCCCTTCCAGGCAGGGGAAGGATGCGCTATGCACCGCTCGCGGCCCGGGACCAGGTAGGATGTAGGGACATGTCCCGCACCTATACTCCCCCCTGACTGTCCCCCTGGAGGAGACGGGGAGAGTTCTCTCCACTCCCTGCCCTGTGTAGGGACAGGAAGACACTGGTATGTGAGTGCAAGGGGGGGGAATTTAACCTCTCTGCTTCCTGTCCCTACAGAGGTCAAGGGGTCAACCTCCAGGTGGGCCGTCATGGGGGACGATATGGAAAGTAACAATTCTATTAAACAATAACCAATATGGAAGATTATCCACTGTTCTCAAAGTCCGCAAGATCCCAAATACCCGAATAACATCTCTGGTGCAACCGAGACTCATCCCCGCCCCCCCCCCCCTCCCGCTAAGAGACACTGACTCCATCCCCAATCCCGATACTTGTCCCCTCTCTATAGGGAAGGATCACGTCCCCTGAATGAACACCAAAGCAGTGACATCACTATCCAGGACCTGTCTGCAGAGAGACGCCGCCATATCTACAGCCCCTGGGGGGAGGAGGGGCAGGACTTACCTGGGACATAGACCACGAGCTGCTCCTCATCAGAATCTACAAAAAACATTAAGGAAAACCAAAATGTAGGAGAAAGTAGAAGTGTTCATGTATAGAAATCAGCACCTGTCACCTTCCCCGGTAGAGGGCGCAGTCTCTCTCTCCCCCCCCCCCCTCACATTCCCGGTGCAGGATACCCCCCCCCCCTCACATTCCCGGTAGAGGATACAGTCTCTCCCCCCCCCCCTCACATTCCCGGTAGAGGATACAGTCTCTCCCCCCCCCCCCTCACATTCCCGGTAGAGGATACAGTCTCTCCCCCCCCCCCTCACATTCCCGGTAGAGGATACAGTCTCCCCCCCCCCCCTCACATTCCCGGTAGAGGATACAGTCTCCCCCCCCCCCTCACATTCCCGGTAGAGGATACAGTCTCCCCCCCCCCCCTCACATTCCCGGTAGAGGATACAGTCTCCCCCCCCCTCACATTCCCGGTAGAGGATACAGTCTCCCCCCCCCCCTCACATTCCCGGTAGAGGATACAGTCTCCCCCCCCCCCTCACATTCCCGGTAGAGGATACAGTCTCTCTCCCCCCCCCTCACATTCCCGGTAGAGGATACAGTCTCCCCCCTCCCCTCACATTCCCGGTAGAGGATACAGTCTCCCCCCTCCCCTCACATTCCCGGTAGAGGATACAGTCTCTCCCCCCCCCCCCCTCACATTCCCGGTAGAGGATACAGTCTCTCCCCCCCCCTCACATTCCCGGTAGAGGATACAGTCTCTCCCCCCCCCTCACATTCCCGGTAGAGGATACAGTCTCTCCCCCCCACCCCCCTCACATTCCCGGTAGAGGATACAGTCTCCCCCCTCACATTCCCGGTAGAGGATACAGTCTCCCCCCTCACATTCCCGGTAGAGGATACAGTCTCCCCCCTCACATTCCCGGTAGAGGATACAGTCTCCCCCCTCACATTCCCGGTAGAGGATACAGTCTCCCCCCTCACATTCCCGGTAGAGGATACAGTCTCCCCCCTCACATTCCCGGTAGAGGATACAGTCTCCCCCCTCACATTCCCGGTAGAGGATACAGTCTCCCCCCTCACATTCCCGGTAGAGGATACAGTCTCCCCCCCCCCCCCCCTCACATTCCCGGTAGAGGATACAGTCTCCCCCCCCCCCCCCCCTCACATTCCCGGTAGAGGATACAGTCTCTCCCCCCCCCCTCACATTCCCGGTAGAGGATACAGTCTCTCCCCCCCCCCCTCACATTCCCGGTAGAGGATACAGTCTCCCCCCCCCCCCTCACATTCCCGGTAGAGGATACAGTCTCCCCCCCCCCCCCTCACATTCCCGGTAGAGGATACAGTCTCCCCCCCCCTCACATTCCCGGTAGAGGATACAGTCTCCCCCCCCCCCCTCACATTCCCGGTAGAGGATACAGTCTCTCCCCCCCCCCCCCTCACATTCCCGGTAGAGGATACAGTCTCTCCCCCCCCCCCCTCACATTCCCGGTAGAGGATACAGTCTCCCCCCCCCTCACATTCCCGGTAGAGGATACAGTCTCTCTCCCCCCCACCCCCCTCACATTCCCGGTAGAGGATACAGTCTCTCTCCCCCCCACCCCCCTCACATTCCCGGTAGAGGATACAGTCTCTCTCCCCCCCACCCCCCTCACATTCCCGGTAGAGGATACAGTCTCTCTCCCCCCCACCCCCCTCACATTCCCGGTAGAGGATACAGTCTCTCTCCCCCCCACCCCCCTCACATTCCCGGTAGAGGATACAGTCTCTCTCCCCCCCACCCCCCTCACATTCCCGGTAGAGGATACAGTCTCTCTCCCCCCCACCCCCCTCACATTCCCGGTAGAGGATACAGTCTCTCTCCCCCCCACCCCCCTCACATTCCCGGTAGAGGATACAGTCTCTCTCCCCCCCACCCCCCTCACATTCCCGGTAGAGGATACAGTCTCTCTCCCCCCCACCCCCCTCACATTCCCGGTAGAGGATACAGTCTCTCTCCCCCCCACCCCCCTCACATTCCCGGTAGAGGATACAGTCTCTCTCCCCCCCACCCCCCTCACATTCCCGGTAGAGGATACAGTCTCTCTCCCCCCCACCCCCCTCACATTCCCGGTAGAGGATACAGTCTCTCTCCCCCCCACCCCCCTCACATTCCCGGTAGAGGATACAGTCTCTCTCCCCCCCACCCCCCTCACATTCCCGGTAGAGGATACAGTCTCTCTCCCCCCCACCCCCCTCACATTCCCGGTAGAGGATACAGTCTCTCTCCCCCCCACCCCCCTCACATTCCCGGTAGAGGATACAGTCTCTCTCCCCCCCACCCCCCTCACATTCCCGGTAGAGGATACAGTCTCCCCCCCCCCCTCACATTCCCGGTAGAGGATACAGTCTCCCCCCCCTCACATTCCCGGTAGAGGATACAGTCTCCCCCCTCACATTCCCGGTGCAGGATACAGTCTCCCCCCTCACATTCCCGGTGCAGGATACAGTCTCCCCCCCCTCACATTCCCGGTAGAGGATACAGTCTCCCCCCCCCTCACATTCCCGGTAGAGAATACAGTCTCCCCCCCCCCTCACATTCCCGGTAGAGTATACAGTCTCCCCCGGTCACGCACCCCGGTGCAGGATACCGTCCTGGCTCCAATACGCCGCAGCTCCTTCCCCAGCAACATCCGCCATCTTCAAACACCCGCCACCCCCGGCGCCCCAGCAACCAGCTCCAAGCCACACCCTTCTCAATCCCAGTGCCCTCATTGGGTACTGTCCTAACCAGACTCTTTCCCATTGGTTCACAGTTTTGTCCCATATCGCAATAGGAACTCAGACGTTAACGACGTTTCGCTGTCTGCGCAATGATTCTCGGGAGTTGTAGTTCGTTGTGTTATAATCTTCTCTAGAAAGAGAGCTCGCTAAACTACAACATCCGGCATGCAATGCTCCGTCAGCTCTGACAGGGCGAACACTACATTTCCCATGGTCCTCCAGCAGAGGGTTGTGTATCCTGGTTACAGCGGAGGAGGCCGCATTGTGCGGTGCCGGGTGACTCGTACCGGACCATGAGGTGCCGGACCATCCTTTATTTACATTTCTGATGCAGAGAGTTATTCACTGACTCTTAAATAAAAGTCTTGAAATACGAGCTCCAGGCACCAGGGCTGTGTTCAGACTATGCGGTAGTGTTCTGCGGTTTTTGACCCTAAACAAAGTTGTTGTTTTTTTCACCTATAAGACAAGAGACAGAGAGGGGTTTGTATTTTCTGACTCCTCTCGGTTTTTGGGGATCGGAATTGGGGATATTCCTCCATTACTGATAATTCTCTGCTTCTCTCTAGGTCCAGATGGGAGAAAAGAGCGAGAAGGTCCTGGCAGCGCACACTGAGAAGATCACCCTGGGGATCAGCCGGATACTGGGTGCCAGGGGCGGGAGAGGGGCGCAGCGCTTAGATACAGCAGCGCTGTGCAGGGGGATACATGTGTAATGGCGGCTTAGATACAGCAGCGCTGTGCAGGGGGATACATGTGTAATGGCGGCTTAGATACAGCAGCGCTGTGCAGGGGGATACATGTGTAATGGCGGCTTAGATACAGCAGCGCTGTGCAGGGGGATACATGTGTAATGGCGGCTTAGATACAGCAGCGCTGTGCAGGGGGATACATGTGTAATGGCGGCTTAGATACAGCAGCGCTGTGCAGGGGGATACATGTGTAATGGCGGCTTAGATACAGCAGCGCTGTGCAGGGGGATACATGTGTAATGGCGGCTTAGATACAGCAGCTTGTCACATGATGTGTCGCCCTCTGGTTTGTCAGATGTTTATCACATACAGAGATACAAGTGCAATCATATTATGGGGAACAGAAGCTTTTATTGTCAGGTGGGAGGAGTTACTGCAGCGGGTCAGTATCTGCAGGACCTCTCCTTCTTCTCCAGGACCTCTGCAATTCTCCCCGGCAGCTCTCACTCACCTCCTGCACCAGATCCTGACTGATCGCCGTCCATTCCTGCACTATCACTGCTGCATTCTGTCACAATGTGTTGGGTTTTGTTTGTCCCCCGTCTCTTGGTGATTGACCACAAGTTCTCAATGGGATAAGATCCGGGGAGTTTCCGGGCCATGGACCCAGAATCTCTGTGTTCTGTTCCCGGGCCATGGACCCAGAATCTCTGTGTTCTGTTCCCGGGCCATGGACCCAGAATCTCTGTGTTCTGTTCCCGGAGCCATGGACCCAGAATCTCTGTGTTCTGTTCCCTGCACCATTCAGTTCTCCCCTTTATGGCCGGTGCTCCATCATGCTGGAGGAGGCTCTGCTCATCACCATCTGCTCCTGGAGGGTTGGGAGAAGCGGCTCCTGGAGGACATTCTGCTCCATTCTTTATTCATGGAGGCGTATTTAGGCGATTCCCTTGGCTGAGAAGCCGCCCCCCCCCCCACATGAATGGCTGCAGGAGCTTTACAGGTGCAGGAGACAGGACTGGGGGCATCGCTCACCTTGTCTTCTCCCAACAATCGGAAAGGGGAATCATCAGAGACAATGACCCCCAGTCCTCAGCGTCCACTCCCTGCACCTCCTGCAGAATATCCGTCTGTCCCCCAGTCCTCAGCGTCCACTCCCTGCACCTCCTGCAGAATATCCGTCTGTCCCCCAGTCCTCAGCGTCCGCTCCCTGCACCTCCTGCAGAATATCCGTCTGTCCCCCAGTCCTCAGCGTCCACTCCCTGCACCTCCTGCAGAATATCCGTCTGTCCCCCAGTCCTCAGCGTCCACTCCCTGCACCTCCTGCAAATTATCCGTCTGTCCCTGATGGTTTCTGGAGAGAAGCGGCTTCTGTGCTGCCCTCCTGGACACCAGGCCTTGCTCCAGGAGTCTCCGCAGTGTCACAGTGCGTGCAGATGCCTCACACCTGCTGCTGCCATTCCTGAGCTCTGCGATGCTGGGAGCCCCATCCCCAAGCTGAGACACTTGTAAGAGACGCTCCTGGCGCTTGCTGCTCCTTCTTGGGCTCCTGGAGCCTTTTTGGTAACAATGGAGCTTCTCTCCTTGGATTCCTTGATGATGCGATAGATCGGTGACTGAGGTGCAATCTTTCTCGCTGCGATACTCTTCCCTGTTCGGCCAGTTTTGTGCAGTGCAATGATGACTGCACGTGTTTCTTTAGAGATAACCATGGGTAACAGAAGAGAAACAATGATGCCAAGCACCAGCCTCCTTGTAAAGTGTCCAGGGGTGTGATTGTTACTTACTCCTGACAGATTGTCCCCCAGCCCTGTCCCCATCAGCCCCCGCACCTGTGTTACTGGAGACATCACTGACACCATGGCAGCTGCTCCGCCTAAGGCGCCTGCAATGAAGGGGAAATGTGTTTTGGGGGAAAAAGTTCATTTTCTAGGCAAATATTGACTTTGCAATTAATTGCTGTTAAGCTGATCCCTCCTTATAACATTCTGGAGTATATGCAAATTACCATTATAAAACCTGATGCCGGAGACTTTGTAACAATTAACATTTGTATCATTCTCAGAACTTCTGGCCATGACTGTATGTGTTGTAAATCCCTCTACAATTGCAGCTTAGATACATTAGATACATCAGGGGATCGTCGAGCTTCAGCTTTGAACTTTTGTCTTCTTACTTCTCAGAGTCGTCTCCAGGGGTGACAGAGGTGAAGATTGAGGAGAAGCCTCCTGCAGAGCGTCGCGCCTTAGTCTCCTGGGAGCAGGTGAGTGATTGCACAGCACTTACTTTATTATACGTTATTCTGTATCTCGGAGCTGCAGTCACAAGTCTTCTGGCTTCGGAGCTGAATTCCCTGAGCAATCACATTTTTTTAGAAAAGAGATTCTCAATAGATGATATTTTAGTCTGCAGAGACTTGGAAGGTTCTAGAGAGCCAGCAGGGGGCAGCAGCATCTCACAGGGAGGGGAAGATTCACTTATTACAGTATATAATATACAGCAGCAGCAAGAGAAATGAGCAGATTGTACAAAGTGTCCTATCTGCAGGCAGCATGTTATAGAGCAGGAGGAGCTGAGCAGATTGTACAGAGTGTCCTATCTGCAGGCAGCATGTTATAGAGCAGGAGGAGCTGAGCAGATTATACATAGTGTCCTATCTGCAGTCAGTATGTTATAGAGCAGGAGGAGCTGAGAAGATTGTACATAGTGTCCTATCTGCAGACAGCATGTTATAGAGCAGGAGGAGCTGAGCAGATTGTACATAGTGTCCTATCTGCAGGCAGCATGTTATAGAGCAGGAGGAGCTGAGCAGATTGTATATAGTGTCCTATCTGCAGGCAGCATGTTATAGAGCAGGAGGAGCTGAGCAGATTGTATATAGTGTCCTATCTGAAGGCAGCATGTTATAGAGCAGGAGGAGCTGAGCAGATTGTACATAGTGTCCTATCTGCAGGAAGCATGTTATAGAGCAGTAGATTTATATCTGTAAACATGAGAATGTAAATGTTATATTCTATAAGCTGCTGCTTATAGGTCACGTTGTGTCTTGTTGCTTGTAATGAGGAATAATCACCATTTTCTTGTCTAGAAACACTCCTGCACATTACCAGAAGATCTGAGGAACTTCTACCTTATGACTGACGGCTTCCACATGTCCTGGAGTGTGAAGCTGGAGGGTGAGTCCTCGCTCCTTCCTTTCATGTAGGGCGCAGCAGGAGATGTGTCACTGCCTAATATTTTAGATTTGCCTTTCAGAAGTCATCAGGTTCCACACTAAGGTCCTGCCGCGATCACACAGTAAAATTATCAGCAGGTGTAATAGGGTCCTGTGCCCCCCTATACCTCTTACAGGACCCTTATTGATGTCTTGCAGCAGCTCCGGCAATAACAGTTTTTAGAAAATTCATTGTGTCTCCTGGGAACAATCACAAAGGTGCAGAAGTTCTGTCAGATGCGTTTTTTACCTGAATTCCCTGAGAAATAAGGAGTAACTTACACATGTAGCATTTTCCAGTCTCAGTCCAGTAGACGGGGTATATACACACAATGCAAAGGACCGTATGAGCGCCCAGAGGCTGCCAATACAGGTCACTGCTGTGGGGGATGAGGAAGAGTTACTTATAATAGTTAGTTATACTGGTTTATACCCCATCTACAGGATTGGGGATCATTCTCTAGTTGCTGGAGGTCTGAGCAGTGGGTCACCCATGGATCATGATGACGGGGTCCGCTGTACCCCCTAATCATCGCAGCCGATATTTCCATCTAAGCCATAGATGGTAAATGAAGTCGCTCTAATGATTTGGGGTGTAACGTGCCCATTTGTGATCCATGGAGGCCCCACCAATCGCCCCCCTATTCTGTGATGTTCCCGGAATACCCCTTTAAGAGTAAAGATCTGCATTGGGGGTGTCCAGACATGACTTTGATTTAGCCACCAAAAATACCAAATATGTCCGGCTGCTGCGGTCATTTCCGTTACGTTTTTGTCATAAAAGCTCATTACCTCGGGGCAGTGACGTGTATAGTTACAGATGCAGATAGTATGAAGTTCAGCGCCACATCTGGGGGCAATACACGAAGTGAAAGTAATGGCTACGGGTCTGGAATATCGTGTCATTTCCTATAACGTGGTTGTTACAGTATAGGGAACCACATGCGGACCCACGTACAGGCGCCTCATACCTCTCCCTTGTGTCTCCCACAGATAATCCGGTCCCAGTCGGTTCCATGGTCATCAATAGCATTTCCAACCTGATTCACCTGAAAGGTTCCTCATCCTACTCCCTGCCCAACTCCCCCTCACTGGCCGACCTGGAAGACGACTCCGATGAGGAGGGTACGGAAACTGTCACAATTGTACATAGCGTCGTGTCTGCAGGCAGCATGTTATAGAGCAGGAGGAGCTGAGCAGATTGTACATAATGTCCTATCTGCAGGCAGCATGTTATAGAGCAGGAGGAGCTGAGCAGATTGTATATAGTGTCCTATCTGCAGGCTGCATGTTATAGACCAGGAGGAGCTGAGCAGATTATACATAGTGTCCTATCTGCAGGCAGCATGTTATAGAGCAGGAGGAGCTGAGCAGATTATACATATTGTCCTATCTGCAGGCAGCATGTTATAGAGGAGGAGGAGCTGAGCAGATTATACATATTGTCCTATCTGCAGGCAGCATGTTATAGAGCAGGAGGAGCTGAGCACATTGTACATAGTGTCCTATCTGCAGGCAGCATGTTATAGAGCAGGAGGAGCTGAGCACATTGTACATAGTGTCCTATCTGCAGGCAGCATGTTATAGAGCAGGAGGAGCTGAGCAGATTATACATAGTGTCCTATCTGCAGGCAGCATGTTATAGAGCAGGAGGAGCTGAGGACAGTGTATATAGTCCAACTCCTCCTCAGACAACATGTCTGAGGGTTCTTACTTCTGTACCTTCCACCATTAATCAGTATGGGGATCACTTGAACCCTTCTCTGGTTGCAGTAGTAGTCATATTGTCATGTGGATCCTCCAGTGTCTCATTGGGTCTGAAGTACAGAACCAGCCTCCAGCGGTCCCATAGCGGATAACCAGATGGGCTGCGCATAGTGACCTGTATGTGATGTAATGTGTGGAGTTATATTCCCGGAGTGCAGCTGGACTCGGTGTCCTCTCACTGCTGTATTACTGATCACCAAGACCCCACAAAATATTGCCTAAACACCTCCAGGTGTGTCCCCCTCTTCTCAGCCCTTTAATTCCCTCATTTCCCCTTTAAGGCCTCCCGGATAAGCCGCACTTTGACTCCAGGAACGTGATCTTTGAGCTGGACCCATGTGATGGAAACGGGAAGGTGTGTCTGGTCTACAGGAAGCACCAGCCGGGTAAGGAGTGGGCGAGCCACAGGGGGCGCCACTGGGTGTATTGTGTCTTTACACAGAGGAGGGAGGACGAGGAGCTGCTGGGTCCATTGTGACGGTTCTCCGGGTTCTGTTTGTATTCTGTTTGGACTGGAACATCAGTAACACCTGAGCTGCTGGAGGGAATCACGAAAGGAGCGGAGGGGGGGGGGTACATCATGTGCTCCTGTGTAGTCCATGATCACGTGTCTCCTCCAGCGCCTCCCTGTGTAATGTCATTGTATTACATGGTGGCGCTGGTTCTCTGTACTAACTTTATTTGCCTTTATTCCACCAGGGGAGGCGACTCCTGATCCTACAATCTGGTTCCTGGACCGCGCGCTCTACTGGCATTTCCTTACAGACACATTCACAGCTTATTACCGGGTCCTGCTCTGCCACCTGGGGCTCCCGCAATGGCAGTACTCCTTCACCAGCTACGGACTGAGCCCCCAGGCCAAGGTCAGAGGTCATAGTATTATCAATGACAAGTTACCATGTACTGTATATACACTCACCGGCCACTTTATTAGGTGCACCTGTCCAACTGCTCGTTAACACTTAATTTCTTATCAGCCAATCACATGGCGGCAACTCAGTGCATTTAGGCATGTAGACATGGTCAAGACAATCTCCTGCAGTTCACACCGAGCATCAGTATGGGGAAGAAAGGTGATTTGTGGCCTGTGAACGTGGCATGGTTGTTGGTGCCAGAAGGGCTGGTCTGAGTATTTCAGAAACTGCTGATCTACTGGGATTTTCACGCATAACCATCTCTAGGGTTTACAGAGAATGGTCCGAAAAAGAGAAAACATCCAGTGAGCGGCAGTTCTGTGGGCGGAAATGCCTTGTTGATGCCACAGGTTAGAGGAGAATGGGCAGACTGGTTCGAGCTGATAGAAAGACAACAGTGACTCAAATCACCACCCGTTACAACCAAGGCAGGCAGAAGAGCATCTCTGAACGCACAGTACGTCCAACTTTGAGGCAGATGGGCTACAGCAGCAGAAGACCACACCGGGTGCCACTCCTTTCAGCTAAGAACAGGAAACTGAGCCTACAATTTGCACAAGCTCCTCGAAATTGGACAGTAGAAAATTGGAAAAACGTTGCCTGGTCTGATGAGTCTCGATTTCTGCTGCGACATTCGGATGGTAGGGTCAGAATTTGGTGTCAACAACATGAAAGCATGGATCCATCCTGCCTTGTATCAGCGGCTCAGGCTGGTGGTGGTGGTGTCATGGATCCATCCTGCCTTGTATCAGCGGCTCAGGCTGGTGGTGCTGGTGTCATGGTGTTGTTGCTGCCCATGTCCATCCCTTTATGAGCACAATGTACCCTGTAACATCTGATGGCTACTTTCAGCAGGATAATGCGCCATGTCATAAAGCTGGAATCATCTCAGACTGGTTTCTTGAACATGACAATGAGGTCACTGGACACAAATGGCTCCACAGTCACCAGATCTCAATCCAATAGAGCATCTTTGGGATGTGGTGGAACGGGAGATTCGCATCATGGATGTGCAGCCGACAAATCTGCGGCAACTGTGTGATGCCATCATGTCAATATGGAGCAAAATCTCTGAGGAGCTTCCAGCACCTTGTGTACCTTATGTATCTATGCCACGAAGAATTGAGGCAGTTCTGAAGGCAAAAGGGAGTCCAACCCGTTAATAGCATGGTGGACCTAATAAAGTGGCCAGTGAGTGTATATTCTATATGTTCTGCATCCTGTATTATACCCCAGAGCTGCACTCACTATTCTGCTGCTGGTGCAGTCACTGTGTACATACATGACATTACTTATCCTGTACTGATCCTGAGTGATATCCTGTATTATACCCCAGAGCTGCACTCACTATTCTGCTGCTGGTGCAGTCACTGTGTACATACATGACATTACTTATCCTGTACTGATCCTGAGTTATATCCTGTATTATACCCCAGAGCTACACTCACTATTCTGCTGCTGGTGCAGTCACTGTGTACATACATGACATTACTTATCCTGTACTGATCCTGAGTTACATCCTGTATTATACTCCAGAGCTGCACTCACTATTCTGCTGCTGGTGCAGTCACTGTGTACATACATGACATTACTTATCCTGTACTGATCCTGAGTTACATCCTGTATTATACCCCAGAGCTGCACTCACTATTCTGCTGCTGGTGCAGTCACTGTGTACATACATGACATTACTTATCCTGTACTGATCCTGAGTTACATCCTGTATTATACTCCAGAGCTGCACTCACTATTCTGCTGCTGGTGCAGTCACTGTGTACATACATGACATTACTTATCCTGTACTGATCCTGAGTTACATCCTGTATTATACTCCAGAGCTGCACTCACTATTCTGCTGCTGGTGCAGTCACTGTGTACATACATGACATTACTTATCCTGTACTGATCCTGAGTTACATCCTGTATTATACCCCAGAGCTGCACTCACTATTCTGCTGCTGGTGCAGTCACTGTGTACATACATGACATTACTTATCCTGTACTGATCCTGAGTTACATCCTGTATTATACCCCAGAGCTGCACTCACTATTCTGCTGCTGGTGCAGTCACTGTGTACATACATGACATTACTTATCCTGTACTGATCCTGAGTTATATCCTGTATTATACCCCAGAGCTACACTCACTATTCTGCTGCTGGTGCAGTCACTGTGTACATACATGACATTACTTATCCTGTACTGATCCTGAGTTACATCCTGTATTATACTCCAGAGCTGCACTCACTATTCTGCTGCTGGTGCAGTCACTGTGTACATACATGACATTACTTATCCTGTACTGATCCTGAGTTACATCCTGTATTATACCCCAGAGCTGCACTCACTATTCTGCTGCTGGTGCAGTCACTGTGTACATACATGACATTACTTATCCTGTACTGATCCTGAGTTACATCCTGTATTATACTCCAGAGCTGCACTCACTATTCTGCTGCTGGTGCAGTCACTGTGTACATACATGACATTACTTATCCTGTACTGATCCTGAGTTACATCCTGTGTACATACATGACATTTGTACATCCTCTATCGTACTCCAGAGCTGCACTCACTATTCTACAGTAGATTGGTGTGCCTGTGGATTGTGTGCAGTATGATTATGATGATCTCTATCACATATAAGGAGAGGCAGGAGACGTTCCCCTTATCTTGACCTTCAGTCTTTCTTACAGCAATGGATGAACATGTACAAACCCATCACCTTCAGCCCCCTGCAGCTTTCTGAGGACCCAGACTCTTTCATTAACAAACTGGACCCAAACAAGATTTTCAAGGGCAAAAACAAGACCCCAGTAACAAAAAAGAAGCTGCCAGGACCCCCGAAGAATCCCCCATCTACCTCCAAGAGACCAGAGCCGCCCGGTGCCCCGAAGAAGTGACCCCCCCCCCCCCGGCCCCCCTGTATGCAGCACCGGTCCTATGTGTTCATACATGTACATACATTGTCATTACTGGAGGAAATGGTTTTTGTTATTTATTTTATATTTAAATTGTATCAGAATGACATTCTAGAGCAGTGATGGCGAACCTTTTGGGGACAGAGTGCCCAAACTACAACCAAAATCCACTTATTTACCATCAAGTGCCAACATGGCATTTTAAGCAGTAACTTATTGCTCCCTGTTGTTCCACATCTGTCAATCGTATCGGCCCCGGAGGCCACCAATACAGTTGAAAGAAGGAGGGCAAATTCAGACTCTCATTATAACTTCTCTCCAGGGCTTCTCTGTTGAGGAAGAATAGTGGGTCCAGAATGAGAACCTCTAAAGATAATGCAGTTCTCTCCTGGAGTGATGGTCTGAGTGCCCACAGAAATGGCTCTGAGCGCCACCTCTGGCACCCGTGCCATAGGTTCGCCACCACTGTTCTAGAGCAATGAGATGCCAAAATAAAGAATTGTGTTTTGCATGAATGTGAGATATAACGAGTGCGCATCATTGAGCTGAGCAAAAAAAAAAGCATCAAATTGTATATTGTTTGTGTAATCAAAAGTTCTGCAATTTTTAAAAAATACTTTCTGTATGCGTTCCTCTTGGTTTTTTTTTTTATTTTTTTTTTTTAGATCACTGCTTGTTTACAATCGGAAGCTTCATTGTTTACTCCCTATGGAATTAAACGGGTGCCTGTCCATGTAATGTCACACAGGTGCACTGCCCGTTATATCCCTGGTCATGTGATGTCACACAGGTGCACAGCTTGTTATATCCCTGGTCATGTGATGTCACACGGGTGCACATCTCTTATATCCATTGTCAAGTGATGTCACACAGGTGCACAGCTGGTTATATTCCTGGTCATGTGATGTCACTCGGGTGCACGGCTCATTGTATCCCTGGTCATGTGATGTCACACAGGTGCACGGCTTGTTGTATCCATGGATATGTGATATCGCACAGGTGCACGGCTCATTATATCCCTGGTCATGTGAGGTCACCCAGGTGCACGGCTCATTATATCCCCCGTCATGTGATGTCACACAGGTGCACGGCTCATTATATCCCTGGTCATGTGAGGTCACCCAGGTGCACGTCTCTTATATCCCTGGTCATGTGAGGTCACACAGGTGCACGGCTCATTATATCCCTGGTCATGTGATGTCACACAGGTGCACGGCTCATTATATCCCTGGTCATGTGATGTCACACAGGCGCACGGCTCATTATATCCCTGGTCATGTGATGTCACACAGGCGTACGGCTCATTATTTATCTGGTCATGTCATCTCACACAGGTGCACAACTCGTTATATATCTGGTCATGTGATGTCACAAAGGACAACCTCAATATATAAAATCTCACCCCTAATCGCTTCCAAACTCCTAAGTAAATGAGCTGAGAAGAATCCTATTTTGTCCGAAATGAGTCACTTATAGAGGCTGGAGGGAGTGCGCTATAGACCTGGAGATCCAGGCAGTTAAAAACCTAGTTAAAATTGGATCTTTATCTTTACAATGACACTAGAACCAGCTGCTATAGTTCTATATGGGCATCTGAAGTGGGAGAATAATATGAGTATCCTCAGATAAACGCTGGAAGACGGCAAAATGCTGATACATAAACAACATAAAAACTGAAATAAGACAAAAAGGCGAACACTGATTGTGTTATTTCTATATTAAATACACATACGAGACAATAGACATTGTACAATATACAGGTCGTACATTCTGGGTGCCTGGAGGATTGTAATGCCCATGAGCAGGTAGGTCGCACTCACCTATGTCACTGCTGCTGCCGTAATCCTGGGGGGCTTGTGGCTTTCACATGGATCTGATCGGATATGCAATAGTTTAGAATTCGCTATAATTTAGCCAACGTCTACAGCATCGTGAATTCTATGGTTTACATATCTGGTCTATATCTAGAGGGCCAAAAAAATTACTTACAAAACTAGTGTGAAAAACTAAGTGCCCCCACCCCCAAATAAACCAGCAGCTTGTAGAACCCATTTCTATGTAACTTTATGGGCCACATTTACTAAAGGTCCGAATCGCGTTTTTCCGCTGGGTTTCCTGAATTTTTCAGATTTGCACAGAATTGCCCCAAGATTTTGGCGCACGTGATCGGATTGTTGCTATCACATCACAGAAATCGGGGGCGTGGCCGTTGGAAAACCCGACGGATTCGGAAAAAAGTCTTGCAAAAATATCACTCACATACACCGAGACGGAGGAGGTGAACTCTGGCAGACTTCAGCGCAGCAGCGACACCCAGTGGATATCGGGGGCACGACCCGAATCAGTGTCTGAGAACGCGCTGCTGGATCGCAACTGGACCGGGTAAGTAAATCTTCCCCAATTAGTCTCTCAGATGTTCCCATAAGAGATTTGGTGGCTCTCCTGTACAACTCTGCTGCCGGAGGTTTGAGGACAAAAAAGGAAATGTGACGCAAGATCAAGCACTTACATGCACCAGGAAGAAGCAGGTGAACTCCGGCGGACCTCGGAGCAGAAGCGACACCTGCAGGAACTCGGATGCACGATGTTGGCGAATCGCGCTGGACCCGAATCCTCATGGGACAACGCACAGCGGGATCGCGACAGGACCGGATAAGTAAATCTTCCCCATTGTGTTAATAATGCAAGATATGATATATAACAACGCCTGCATTTCTAGAGGCGGTCACACTTTCTGCTGATCAAATTATCAAGATCAACGGATCATAAGCACCAGCGTTTTTTACACACTGCCTTGCATTTTATTTTTAATTTTTTTTTTACTTTTTTATGTACCGATATGTAAAACCATATAATTCAGTGATGAGGTGCTTCCCTTTTCAGATCCCCATTCAGATTTATGTGGTACGTCTGCAGTCCAAGATATAGTAATAGCGCTCCATACTCTCCCCGCTTCTGTTTGAGGTGCCAGTCCTCGTAAATTTTACCCAGTTTTACCTGTACAATCTCAACAGCCAATAGATACAAACCGCACGTATGGTTTTGTGCCATCTTTTTTTTGACCATATGGCACAATACCTGCCTATGGGAAAATTCACTAATGGATTTATAAACCTACAGGTGGAGATGTAGGATTCCAGCAATGGGGTTGTATGATGGGTTATCTATTGTATCTTATGTTCAATGCAAAAATAAACTTAGATGGACACCCCCTCGAAGATTCTACTATGTCATTGTATCTGTAAACATAAAAATCTTTTAAAACAGCAAAATGAAATGCTGCTGCACAAAAGTTACATTTCACATTCTTTCCTTCAATAATGGAATCTTCAAATGTATCAATAATGATCTTCCCTATTCCAGATATTTAGATTTTCCGATTGAATTTTCCTGGGTTCTGGGATGTGATAAAGACCAGGACAAGATACTGGAAACTCAAACAACACTGTTACATTGTATTTACATAGAGGGAGTTATTTTGTTTTGTTTTTTTGCTGTTTTTTTTTTCATTCTTTTATATGTAAACTGGAACAGACTGTTTAAAAGTGCAAACATTGGGGGTCATTTACTAAGGGCCCGATTCGCATTTTCCCGACGTGTTACCCGAATATTTCCGATTTGCGCCGATTTTCCCTGAATTGCCTCGGGATTTTGGCGCACGTGTTCGGATTGTGGCGCATCAGCGCCGGTATGCACGCAACGGAAATCGGGGGGCGTGGCCGAATGAAAAGTCGGAAAAACCTCACATTTTTTTTTAAAAAAAATGTGTCGCGAAAATTGCACTTACCTTCACTCGGCCCGGCTCAGTGTATTCCAGTACGTTCCGATGCTCTTCAGCGCAGCAGCGCCACGTGGTGGACGTCAGAGGAACTACCTTAATAAATCGGACCCGAATCCAGCGCAGAGAATGGGCCCCTGGATCGCGAATGGCCCTGGTAAGTAAATCTGCCCCATTGTGTCCAAATTGTTTCCTAAAATGGTAATTTACATGTATGACAATGGGGGTCATTTACTAAGGGCCCGATTCGCGTTTTCCCGACGTGTTACCCAAATATTTCTGTTTTGCGCCGATTTCCCCTGAATTGCCCCGGGATTTTGGCGCACGCGATCGGATTGTGTCGCATCGGCGCTGGCATGTGCGCGACGGAAAACGGGGGCCGTGGCCGAACGAAAACCCGACGGATTCGGAAAAACAGCCGCATTAAAAAAAAAAAAAAGTGTTGCGGAGCTTGCACTTACCTTCACTAGGAATAGGCCGGTGAACTTGAGTGCGTTCCGATGGTCTTCAGTGCAGCAGCGCCACCTGGTGGACGTCGGAGGAACTGCCTTAATGAATCCCGGCCGGACCCGAATCCACCGCAGAGAACGCGCCGCTGGATCGCGAATGGACTGGGTAAGTAAATCTGCCCCAATGTGTAGGATGGACCTACTCATAAACATTCAAGAAAATCATCCTGTAGCGGTGGGTTCAGCCAACCACCGACCATCTACATGTATGTGGCGTGTCGTGTGCCGATGCCACAGAATGGGTGCGGTTTAGCTAAAAGGGGCGTGGTCACCCAAAACATTGTCGGGAGCTCATTGTATGAATATTGGCAGCTATGGATAAGTAAACTTCAGCCCAGTAATTGTCCTCTGCACCGATCGACCTGCATCTCCCCTCATTACATCAAGGGCAGAAAATGTAGATTTACAGAAAATTGTAAAACACTAACAAATTACCGTCTTGTGGTTGTAAAAAAAGAAATTCCTTGACGGTCGTATCTTTCAGTAGAAGTCCCATTGGGGTCAGTGCTTGAAAGAGAGAAGCAGCAATACATAGATTTCCCCTGAAAATATGGGACAGATTCGCCAGGAAAGAAAAGTTTCTGGTCCACACAAAAAAATTCTACTCAGTATTTCGGTTCTGTGGAAAGTCGGGAGATGAAAGGCTGATAATCCAGCTTTCCCAGGCACAGAAATGAGTAGCATTAGATTCCTAGGGAAATGATGATATATACATGGTATGTGCTCCGCGCTGTCACACTCCTGCTCTATAATGTCCTGCAGTCACAGGGGGTGCTCGGGGGTCACATATAGTCACAGTTCGCCATCTCTGTGTTCCCCTTCTCCATGTCACTTAGCTTCTTCTCCTCCGCTTTCGGCTGATGGTGCAGCCCCACTAGCAGCTTGTACAGGAAGGCACCGGTCAGGCCGCCCACCATGGGGGCCACAATGGGAACCCAGCACCAGTAATTCCCGACCCTGGAAGGAATGACAAGTAGTATCATATTATTACACCGTTCCGCTCTTCAGTTTGGATAGGGTTAATGGTATCATTGTGAAATATAGTAAAGAAAAAATACCAGACTTACAGACAACCCATAGTTACAGACGGACCCCTCTGCCCACTGTGACCTCTGGTGACCTCTCTGGATGTTACTATAGTCCCAGGATGCAATGATCAGCTGTAAGGTGTCTGTAATGAAGCTTTATTCATAATCCTTGGTCCAATTGCAGCAAAAAATTTTGAAACTCCAATTGTCACTGGGGCAAAAATGTTTTTTTGTCTGGAGCTACTATGATAAAATATACAGTTCCGACTTACATACAAATTCAACTTAAGAACAAACCTATGGAACCTTATCTTGTACGTAACCCGGGGACTGCCTGGTATATACAGGGTGTAACAAAAAGGTCAGGATGGTATCAGACAAAAACATCAGATGTGTTAAATATTTTTCAAAAATCTGTCCATACACGGTCCCAGGGAGCGGGCAACTTTAAAAACTTATATTGGAATCAAAATTTTTTAGTTAAAATTCAGATTCTCCATGAAAAATGACATTAATTTGGCCTCTTTGTCCTTTTCGATTGTGGCACTGTAATCGACAAAAATGGAAAGGTGTGCAAAAACGTTAAAACGGGTATATTTCGATAAATACACACCAGATACGAAGTCTGAAAAGAGATGTATGTAATATGTTTCTAAAAACGACCCAATGTTACCAAGTTCCAGCACATAAAAGTTTTGAAAACTTTGTAGGCAACAAGAAAATTACACATTTTCAAAGGGGAGGAAACTTACATCACATTACACCAGCCCCCGATGTGTGAGAGGCGGGGACTCACATTACACCAGCCCCCGATGTGTGAGAGGTGGGGACTCACATTACACCAGCCCCCGATGTGTGAGAGACGGGGACTCACATTACACCAGCCCCCGATGTGTGAGAGGCGGGGACTCACATTACACCAGCCCCCGATGTGTGAGAGGCGGGGACTCACATTACACCAGCCCCCGATGTGTGAGAGGCGGGGACTCACATTACACCAGCCCCCGATGTGTGAGAGGCAGGGACTCGCATTACACCAGCCCCCGATGTGTGAGAGGCAGGGACTCGCATTACACCAGCCCCCGATGTGTGAGAGGCAGGGACTCACATTACACCAGCCCCCGATGTGTGAGAGGCAGGGACTCGCATTACACCAGCCCCCGATGTGTGAGAGGCAGGGACTCACATTACACCAGCCCCCGATGTGTGAGAGGCGGGGACTCACATTACACCAGCCCCCGATGTGTGAGAGGTGGGGACTCACATTACAACAGCCCCTGATGTGTGAGAGGTGGTGACTCACATTACAACAGCCCCCGATGTGTGAGAGGCGGGGACTCACATTACACCAGCCCCCGATGTGTGAGAGGTGGGGACTCACATTACAACAGCCCCTGATGTGTGAGAGATGGGGAATCACATTACACCAGCCCCCGATGTGTGAGAGGCGGGGACTCACATTACACCAGCCCCCGATGTGTGAGAGACGGGGACTCACATTACACCAGCCCCCGATGTGTGAGAGGCGGGGACTCACATTACACCAGCCCCCGATGTGTGAGAGGCGGGGACTCACATTACACCAGCCCCCGATGTGTGAGAGGCGGGGACTCACATTACACCAGCCCCCGATGTGTGAGAGGCGGGGACTCACATTACACCAGCCCCCGATGTGTGAGAGGCGGGGACTCACATTACACCAGCCCCCGATGTGTGAGAGGCGGGGACTCACATTACACCAGCCCCCGATGTGTGAGAGGTGGGGACTCACATTACACCAGCCCCCGATGTGTGAGAGGCAGGGACTAACATCACACCAGCCCCCGATGTGTGAGAGGCAGAGACTCACATTACACCAGCAACCGATGTGTGAGAGGCGAGGACTCACATTACACCAGCCCCCCCGATGTGTGAGAGGCAGGGACTCACATTACACCAGCCCCCGATGTGTGAGAGGTGGGGACTCGCATTACACCAGCCCCCGATGTGTGAGAGGCAGGGACTCACATTACACCAGCCCCCGATGTGTGAGAGGCGGGGACTCACATTACACCAGCCCCCGATGTGTGAGAGGCAGGGACTCACATTACACCAGCCCCCGATGTGTGAGAGGGGGGGGACTCACATTACACCAGCCCCCGATGTGTGAGAGGCGGGGACTCACATTACACCAGCCCCGATGTGTAAGAGGCGGGGACTCACATTACACCAGCCCCCGATGTGTAAGAGGAGGGGACTCACATTACACCAGCCCCCGATGTGTGAGAGGCAGGGACTCAGATTACACCAGCCCCTGATGTGTGAGAGGCGGGGACTCAGATTACACCAGCCCCTGATGTGTGAGAGGCAGAGACTTATATTACACCAGTCCCCGATGTGTGAGAGGCGGGAACTCACATTACACCAGCCCCCGATGTGTGAGAGGCGGAGACTCACATTACACCAGCCCCCGATGTGTGAGAGGCGGGACTTACATTACACCAGCCCCTGATGTGTGAGAGGCGGGGACTCACATTACACCAGCCCCCGATGTGTGAGAGGGGGGGGACTCACATTACACCAGCCCCCGATGTGTGAGAGGCGGGGACTCACATTACACAAGCCCCCGATGTGTGAGAGGCGGGGACTCACATTACACCAGCCCCTGATGTGTGAGAGGCGGGGACTCACATTACATCAGCCCCCGATGTGTGAGAGGCGGGGACTCACATTACACCAGCCCCCGATGTGTGAGAGGGGGGGGACTCACATTACACCAGCCCCCGATGTGTGAGAGGCAGGGACTCACATTACACCAGCCCCCGATGTGTGAGAGGGGGGGGACTCACATTACACCAGCCCCCGATGTGTGAGAGGCGGGGACTCACATTACACCAGCCCCCGATGTGTGAGAGGGGGGGGACTCACATTACACCAGCCCCCGATGTGTGAGAGGCGGGGACTCACATTACACCAGCCCCCGATGTGTGAGAGGCAGGGACTCACATTACACCAGCCCCCGATGTGTGAGAGGGGGGGGACTCACATTACACCAGCCCCCGATGTGTGAGAGGCGGGGACTCACATTACACCAGCCCCCGATGTGTGAGAGGGGGGGGACTCACATTACACCAGCCCCCGATGTGTGAGAGGCGGGGACTCACATTACACCAGCCCCCGATGTGTGAGAGGCAGGGACTCACATTACACCAGCCCCCGATGTGTGAGAGGGGGGGGACTCACATTACACCAGCCCCCGATGTGTGAGAGGCGGGGACTCACATTACACCAGCCCCCGATGTGTGAGAGGTGGGGACTTACATTACACCAGCCCCTGATGTGTGAGAGGTGGGGACTCACATTACACCAGCCCCCGATGTGTGAGAGGCGGGGACTCAGATTACACCAGCCCCTGATGTGTGAGAGGCGGGGACTCAGATTACACCAGCCCCTGATGTGTGAGAGGCGGGGACTCAGATTACACCAGCCCCTGATGTGTGAGAGGCAGAGACTTATATTACACCAGTCCCCGATGTGTGAGAGGCGGGAACTCACATTACACCAGCCCCCGATGTTTGAGAGGTGAGGACTCACATTACACCAGCCCCCGATGTGTGAGAGGCGGGGACTCACATTACACCAGCCCCTGATGTGTGAGAGGCGGGGACTCACATTACACCAGCCCCCGATGTGTGAGAGGCGGGGACTCACATTACACCAGCCCCCGATGTGTGAGAGGCGGGGACTCACATTACACCAGCCCCCGATGTGTGAGAGGCGGGGACTCACATTACACCAGCCCCTGCTGTGTGAGAGGCAGGGACTCACATTACACCAGCCCCCGATGTGTGAGAGGTGGGTACTCACATTACACCAGCCCCCGATGTGTGAGAGGCGGAGACTCACATTACACCAGCCCCCGATGTGTGAGAGGCGGGGACTCACATTACACCAGCCCCTGATGTGTGAGAGGCGGGGACTCACATTACACCAGGCTCTGATGTGTGAGAGGCGGGAACTTACATTACACCAGCCCACAATGTGTGAGAGGCGGGGACTCACATTACACCAGCCCCCGATGTGTGAGAGGCGGGGACTCACATTACACCAGCCCCCGATGTATGAGAGGCGGGGACTCACATTACACCAGCCCCCGATGTGTGAGAGGCGGGGACTCACATTACACCAGCCCCCGATGTGTGAGAGGCGGGGACTCACATTACACCAGCCCCCGATGTGTGAGAGGCTGGGACTCACATTACACCAGCCCCCGATGTGTGAGAGGCGGAGACTCACATTACACCAGCCCCCGATGTGTGAGAGGCGGAACTCACATTACACCAGCCCCCGATGTGTGAGAGGTGGGAACTCACATTACACCAGCCCCCGATGTGTGAGAGGGGGGGGACTCACATTACACCAGCCCCCGATGTGTGAGAGGCGGGGACTCACATTACACCAGCCCCTGATGTGTGAGAGGCGGGGACTCACATTACACCAGCCCCTGATGTGTGAGAGGCGGGAACTTACATTACACCAGCCCACAATGTGTGAGAGGCGGGGACTCACATTACACCAGCCCCCGATGTGTGAGAGGCAGGGACTCACATTACACCAGCCCCCGATGTATGAGAGGCGGGGACTCACATTACACCAGCCCCCGATGTGTGAGAGGCGGGGACTCACATTACACCAGCCCCTGATGTGTGAGAGGCGGGGACTCACATTACACCAGCCCCTGATGTGTGAGAGGCGGGGACTCACATTACACCAGCCCCCGATGTGTGAGAGGCTGGGACTCACATTACACCAGCCCCCGATGTGTGAGAGGCGGGGACTCACATTACACCAGCCCCCGATGTGTGAGAGGCGGGGACTCACATTACACCAGCCCCCGATGTGTGAGAGGTGGGAACTCACATTACACCAGCCCCCGATGTGTGAGAGGGGGGGGACTCACATTACACCAGCCCCCGATGTGTGAGAGGCGGGGACTCACATTACACCAGCCCCCGATGTGTGAGAGGTGGGGACTCACATTACACCAGCCCCCGATGTGTGAGAGGCGGGGACTCACATTACACCAGCCCCCGATGTGTGAGAGGCGGAGACTCACATTACACCACCCCCGATGTGTGAGAGGCGGGGACTCACATTACACCAGCCCCCGATGTGTGAGAGGTGGGAACTCACATTACACCAGCCCCCGATGTATGAGAGGTGGGGACTCACATTACACCAGCCCCTGCTGTGTGAGAGGCAGGGACTCACATTACACCAGCCCCCGATGTGTGAGAGGCAGGGGCTCACATTACACCAGCCCCCGATGTGTGAGAGGCGGGGACTCACATTACACCAGCCCCTCATGTGTGAGAGGCGGGGACTCACATTACACCAGCCCCCGATGTGTGAGAGGCGGGGACTCACATTACACCAGCCCCTGATGTGTGAGAGGCGGGGACTCACATTACACCAGCCCCCGATGTGTGAGAAGTGAGGACTCACATTACACCAGCCCCCCGATGTGTGAGAAGTGAGGACTCACATTTCAGCAGCCCCCCGGATGTGTGAGAGGCGGGGACTCACATTACACCAGCCCCTCATGTGTGAGAGGCGGGGACTCACATTACACCAGCCCCCGATGTGTGAGAGGCGGGGACTCACATTACACCAGCCCCCGATGTGTGAGAGGCGGGGACTCACATTACACCAGCCCCCGATGTGTGAGAGGCGAGGACTCACATTACACCAGCCCCTGATGTGTGAGAGGCGGGGACTCACATTACACCAGCCCCTGATGTGTGAGAGGCGGGGACTCACATTACACCAGCCCCCGATGTGTGAGAGGAGGGGACTCGCATTACACCAGCCCCCGATGTGTGAGAGGTGGGGACTCAAATTACACCAACCCCCGATGTGTAAGAGGTGGGAACTCACATTACACCAGCCCCCGATGTGTGAGAGGCGGAGACTCACATTACACCAGTCCCCGATGTGTGAGAGGCGTGGACTTACATTACACCAGCCCCCGATGTGTGAGAGGCGGGGACTCACATTACACCAGCCCCTGATGTGTGAGTGGCGGGGACTAACATTACACCAGCCCCCGATGTGTGAGAGGCTGGGAATCACATTACACCAGCCCCTGATGTGTGAGAGGCGGAGACTCACATTACACCAGCCCCCGATGTGTGAGAGGTGGGGACTCACATTACACCAGCCCCTGATGTGTGAGAGGCGGAGACTCACATTACACCAGCCCCCGATGTGTGAGAGGTGAGGACTCACATTACACCAGTCCCCGATGTGTGAGAGGTGGGGACTCTCATTACACCAGCCCCCGATGTGTGAGAGGCGGAGACTCACATTACACCAGCCCCCGATGTGTGAGAGGCGTGGACTCACATTACACCAGCCCCCGATGTGTGAGAGGCGGGGACTCTCATTACACCAGCCCCCGATGTGTGAGAGGCGGAGACTCACATTACACCAGCCCCCGATGTGTGAGAGGCGTGGACTCACATTACACCAGCCCCCGATGTGTGAGAGGCGGGGACTCACATTACACCAGCCCCCCCGATGTGTGAGAGGCGGGGACTCTCATTACACCAGCCCCCGATGTGTGAGAGGCGGGGACTCACATTACACCAGCCCCCGATGTGTGAGAGGCGGGGAATCACATTACACCACCCCCAGATGTGTGAGAGGCGGAGAATCACATTACACCAGCCTGGAGTGAGGAAGTAGGTCCTTCACATCTTAACTATTTAATAAATATCTGAAGGATCTCGGGAACAAACTTCTTTCTGTATCTGGAATGAATAGAGAGGGTGCCGCACATGCGCGCCCATTTTTCAGTTGGGATTGACAACAAGAACCAAGACTATGCACTTGGCGCTCGAATAGAGCAGAATAAGGAATTGGCTGTGCATGTGCTACACTTTTCTCCATTCAGTTGATAGTCAGGAGAAAGTATTTATGACATCTCCAGACTTCTGAGACCTGCACCTACCTCGGGAGCTGAGGTGTGCTACACTTCCTGGATCCTGAATGGGTACAGTGCAATGCATGCTCATTCTGCTCTATGGGAGTGCCAACTGTATAGCCTCGGCTCTCTGTGACACTCCCAAAGAGTTCAATGGAGAATAGTTGTGCATGCGCAGCACCCTCTCCATTCAGTACGGATCCAGGTTGAAGGTCAGCAAAACTTTGTTCCCGAGATCCCAAAAATCTGACTTACTGTCCGGATATGTCATAAATAGTCAAGATGTGATCACCCCTTTAATATCAAGACTCTAATACATATTGGGGCAGATTTACTTACCCGGTCCATTTGCGATCCAGCGGCGCGTTCTCTGCGCTGGATTCGGGTTCGGACGGGATTTATTAAGGTAGTTCCTCCGCCGTCCACCAGGTGGCGCTGCTGCACTGAAAAGCATCGGAATGCGCTGGAGTTCACCGAGCCGGGCTGAGTGAAGGTAAGTGCAAGCTCCGCGACAGATTTTTTTTTTTAAATGCGGTGGTTTTTCCGAATCCGTCGGGTTTTCGTTCGGCCACGCCCCCAACTTCCGTCGCGTGCATGCCCGTGCCGATGCGACACAATCCGATCGCGTGCGCCAAAATCCCAGGACAATTCAGGGACAATCGGCGCAAATCGGAAATATTAGGGTAACACGTCAGGAAAACGTGAATCGGGCCCTTAGTAAATGACCCCCATTATTACTAAATTGCACCTATCTCAGGAGCAGATCGATGGGGAGATTGACCCCCTTTCTGCAGATCAGCATCTTGCCCGCACATGTGCACCCACTCCGTATACAGGTCTGAGAGAGCACCAAAAATACAAGAGTCTATACTTGGCTTAGCTAATTTTGTAATGGAGGATGACTGCGCATGCGCCGCAGATTCTGCATTTGACGAGCCTGGATGCAGAGGGTCAGCTATTCAGGTTCTGGTTTCAGAGGGGAGTTTGCTCATATTCAGATACAAATGGCACGTGTCAGAAGACAGTGATGAGGGTGAGCGCATGCGCCTCCAAGCCTGAGTGAATTTTCCATTGTGTTAGTAGACTCTTTTAATACAGACACCCATGTTTCGTAGAATTGTGCTGAGCCCCCTCACTCCCTGGTCTGCACTCCCTTGTCATGAACTCCCCGGACATGGATGACCTGGTAGAACCTCACCTTTAGTGTTTTTCCGTCTAGCTTCCCCGGATTGCGGTGATATCTCCGTGCACACGCCTCTCCTATCACACACGCCTTATCTCAGGCTGATTTCAGGTAGGATCGTATTAGATGTGATCATAGCACCTTAAAGTAAATCCATGTCAACCCTTCTCTAGTAAATGGAAACACAATATTTTGTTGGCAGAGTCTAATCGTACATGTGCGATAACAAAGGCGTGAACGCAAATTCAGGGAACACGCATGGTGCCGGCTGTGTAATATCTGTCATAGCGTGGACCCAGGTAATGGATATTAACTACCCAATAAGCGCAATGCAAAGTCATGATTTACTAAGGGCAACTCACGCCAGGCGGTGTTATCATAGTAGCAGATTATGTTCTTATGTTACTGTATTGTGATGAATCACAATGTACTGCTATTATACTGTGTTATATTGTTACATTATGGCTTATATTGGATCAGGCAGCTATACAGGACCTTGTCTGGGCATTCACATTCAATTTAATTAATCTGCCATATATATACACATTACTTCAGTTAGATGTTATTAAAAAAAAACCTGTGTGAAGATAAATGTAGTCATAAGGTCACTTAGAAACACGACTGTGTCCTTGGATACGACCACCTCTGCTGGAGTGATTGCACAAAGAAACAAAAGGTTTTTTTGTATATGAAATGTCCGGGAGATACTTCATGTAACCCAGCCGTCCTGTGATAACGATTGCTGAAGCCAGGTGGTCAGGCAGGACTCAATTCTGCAAAATGTGAGGTGGTCGTATCCAAAGCGATCTCGTTTTTAAGGGACAACATGGCTACATTTATGAGAAATTATCTTCACACATGAACATTTTTTTTTAATAACATCCAATTGAAGAAATGTTTTTTATATATGGCAAATGAATTGTAAATTAAATGTGAATGCCCAGATGGAAAAACCCCTTTAAGACTGTATTATATGGATACATTATCCTATATAGTATAAAACAGCTCAATGACATATTCAGCTCTGCTACATCTATATGGTGAAACAGAAGATGTTACCTGAAAACGTCCACTCCCCATCCAGCAGCTGCAGTGAAGAGACGTGGCCCCAAATCCCTGGCGGGGTTTATGGCGTATCCCGAATTCATCCCCATGGACATCCCAATAACGGTGACCAGGAGTCCGACGACCACAGCTTGTGTCCCATCCAGAGCGGCGCTGTTCTTCTTATCATTTATAGCCAAGATACAGAGCAGGAGCGCCCCGGTGCCGATCACCTGCCATAAGGAAAGAATAGATGAGGACAATGTTACTATAATAATCATGTAACCGGGAAACTTATTATCTGACCCCCATCACCTCCTCATTGTGTCTGTGCAGATAAATAGCAGAATAGTGCACGCAGCTCTGGAGGGACAGGGATCTGCAGATCAGGACTAGTAACATTATTAGTACATCTCATAGTCAAAGCATTTCATTATCTGCATAACACAAACACAGCAAATCTGCTTAAAGAGGACCTGTCACCAGTATATGACCACCCTGAGTAACAATGCCTGCTGATAAAGGGTTAAAAGTCCTCCACATATCACCTAAAATTAGCTGCCAGTGGTGTCCTGTACCTTAATTACAGACATTTTTCTGACATGCAAATTAGCTCTTCTGACTCATCTCTGGGATCTGTGACTCTTCTCTCTCTCAGGCTGTCAGTAAGCCACGCCCCATTATTGTGACTGACAGCTCTGTGTCTCTTCAAATCACTGCTCTGCCTCCTTGTACTTAGGAACCGTCTGCTGATATTCAACTACAGACATATAAAGCTCTATGTACAGATGGGAAATATTGTGTCAATCGTTTTACATGGTGCCTTGTGTTACATTCATGACATGTGACCAGAGTGACATTATCGCAGGGCCTTTAGCCTTCTAACAATAGCAAACAGCATACCATGTATGTGATTACATGAAATCACAGCAGCCTCCATGGAGGATGAGGAGGAGTAGAAGTCCATGGAGGCTGCTGTGACTTCATGTGGTCAGATACATGCATGGGGTACAGTTTGCTATTATTATTGAGAATAAAGGACCTGATATGATGTCACTCTGGTCACATGACATCACTGCGACCAGTACGGAGGCATTAAGCATGAGGAGAAGTAGATTGGAGGGGCCGTCCGAGCAGGACACGCCCCCCTCTGATTCCAGGGAATATAAGATAAAAGGTGACATGTGGATGTAAGGCAAACAATTTTTAGCTAAAAGAAGGCGATCAGTCAGTTATTAGAGCTCTATAGGAACCTGTCACTGGCTGTATATGTGCAAATGTGCTGACAGATTCCCTTTAATGGATCACTCACCTGATCTAGAAAGCCCCCACCTATGGACAGGTATGGTTGTGGGTAAGTCGCAAATATACTGGCTGTCTCCAAAGGACCTGTCACAGTGAAGTTTCCATCGCAGTAATTGTACAAAGCCTCTGTCATGAGAGAATAGCATTCTATATCAGAGATACTATAATACTATAATACTGCCCCCTGTGTACAGGAATATAACTACTATAATACTGCCCCCTGTGTACAGGAATATAACTGCTATAATACTGCCCCCTATGTACAAGAATATAACTACTATAATACTGCCCCCTGTGTACAGGAATATAACTGCTTTAATACTGCCCCCTATGTACAAGAATATAACTACTATAATACTGCCCCCTATGTACAAGAATATAACTACTATAATACTGCCCCCTATGTACAAGAATATAACTACTATAATACTGCCCCCTATGTACAGGAATATAACTGCTATAATACTGCCCCCTATGTACAGGAATATAACTACTATAATACTGCCCCTATGTACAAGAATATAACTACTATAATACTGCCCCCTATGTACAAGAATATAACTACTATAATACTGCCCCCTATGTACAAGAATATAACTACTATAATACTGCCCCCTATGTACAAGAATATAACTACTATAATACTGCCCCCTATGTACAAGAATATAACTACTATAATACTGCCCCCTATGTACAAGAATATAACTACTATAATACTGCCCCCTATGTACAAGAATATAACTACTATAATACTGCCCCCTATGTACAGGAATATAACTACTATAATACTGCCCCCTATGTACAAGAATATAACTACTATAATACTGCCCCCTATGTACAAGAATATAACTACTATAATACTGCCCCTTATGTACAAGAATATAACTACTATAATACTGCCCCCTATGTACAAGAATATAACTACTATAATACTGCCCCCTATGTACAAGAATATAACTACTATAATACTGCCCCCTATGTACAAGAATATAACTATTATAATACTGCCCCCTATGTACAAGAATATAACTACTATAATACTGCCCCCTATGTACAGGAATATAACTACTATAATACTGCCCCCTATGTACAAGAATATAACTACTATAATACTGCCTCCTATGTACAAGAATATAACTACTATAATACTGCCCCCTATGTACAAGGATATAACTACTATAATACTGCCCCCTGTGTACAGGAATATAACTACTATAATACTGCCCCCTATGTACAGGAATATAACTGCTATAATACTGCCCCCTATGTACAGGAATATAACTACTATAATACTGCCCCTATGTACAAGAATATAACTACTATAATACTGCCCCCTATGTACAAGAATATAACTACTATAATACTGCCCCCTATGTACAAGAATATAACTACTATAATACTGCCCCCTATGTACAAGAATATAACTACTATAATACTGCCCCCTATGTACAAGAATATAACTACTATAATACTGCCCCCTATGTACAAGAATATAACTACTATAATACTGCCCCCTATGTACAGGAATATAACTACTATAATACTGCCCCCTATGTACAAGAATATAACTACTATAATACTGCCCCCTATGTACAAGAATATAACTACTATAATACTGCCCCTTATGTACAAGAATATAACTACTATAATACTGCCCCCTATGTACAAGAATATAACTACTATAATACTGCCCCCTATGTACAAGAATATAACTACTATAATACTGCCCCCTATGTACAAGAATATAACTATTATAATACTGCCCCCTATGTACAAGAATATAACTACTATAATACTGCCCCCTATGTACAGGAATATAACTACTATAATACTGCCCCCTATGTACAAGAATATAACTACTATAATACTGCCCCCTATGTACAAGAATATAACTACTATAATACTGCCCCCTATGTACAAGAATATAACTACTATAATACTGCCCCCTATGTACAGGAATATAACTACTATAATACTGCCCCCTATGTACAAGAATATAACTACTATAATACTGCCTCCTATGTACAAGAATATAACTACTATAATACTGCCCCCTATGTACAAGGATATAACTACTATAATACTGCCCCCTGTGTACAGGAATATTACTACTATAATACTGCCCCCTATGTACAGGAATATAACTGCTATAATACTGCCCCCTATGTACAGGAATATAACTACTATAATACTGCCCCTATGTACAAGAATATAACTACTATAATACTGCCCCCTATGTACAGGTTATAACTACTATAATACTGCCCCCTATGTACAGGAATATAACTACTATAATACTGCCCCTATGTACAGGAATATAACTACTATAATACTGCCCCCTATGTACAGGAATATAACTACTATAATACTGCCCCCTATGTACAAGAATATAACTACTATAATACTGCCCCCTATGTACAAGAAAATAACTACTATAATACTGCCCCCTATGTACAAGAATATAACTACTATAATACTGCCCCCTATGTACAGGAATATAACTACTATAATACTGCCCCTATGTACAGGAATATAACTACTATAATACTGCCCCCTATGTACAAGAATATAACTACTATAATACTGCACCCTATGTACAGGAATATAACTACTATAATACTGCACCCTATGTACAAGAATATAACTTCTATAATACTGCCCCCTATGTACAGGAATATAACTACTATAATACTGTCCCCTATGTACAGGAATATAACTACTATAATACTGCCCCCTATGTACAAGAATATAACTACTATAATACTGCCCCTTATGTACAAGAATATAACTACTATAATACTACCCCCTATGTACAAGAATGTAACTACTATAATACTGCCCCTATGTACAAGAATATTACTACTATAATCCTGCCCCCTATGTACAAGAATATAACTACTATAATCCTGTCCCCTATGTACAAGAATATAACTACTATAATACTGCCCCCTATGTACAGGAATATTACTACTATAATCCTGCCCCCTATGTACAAGAATATAACTACTATAATCCTGCCCCCTATGTACAAGAATATAACTACTATAATACTGCCCCCTATGTACAGGAATATAACTACTATAATACTGCCCCCTATGTACAGGAATATAACTACTATAATACTGCCTCCTATGTACAAGAATATAACTACTATAATACTGCCCCCTAAGTACAAGAATATAACTACTATAATACTGCCTCCTATGTACAGGAATAAAGCTACTATAATACTGCCCCCTATGTACAAGAATATAACTACTATAATACTGCCCCCTATGTACAGGAATATAACTACTATAATACTGCCCCCTATGTACAGGAATATAACTACTATAATACTGCCCCCTATGTACAAGAATATAACTACTATAATACTGCCCCCTAAGTACAAGAATATAACTACTATAATACTGCCTCCCATGTACAGGAATAAAGCTACTATAATACTGCCCCCTATGTACAAGAATATAACTACTATAATACTGCCCCCTATGTACAAGAATATAACTACTATAATACTGCCCCCTATGTACAGGAATATAACTACTATAATACTGCCCCCTACGTACAAGAATATAACTACTATAACACTGCCCCCTATGTACAAGAATATAACTACTATAACACTGCCCCCTATGTACCGGAATATAACTACTATAATACTGCCCCCTATGTACAAGAATATAACTACTATAATACTGCCCCCTATGTACAGGAATATAACTACTATAATACTGCCCCCTATGTACAGGAATATAACTACTGTAATACTGCCCCCTATGTACAAGAATATAACTACTATAATACTGCCCCCTATGTACAAGAATATAACTACTATAATACTGCCCCCTATGTACAGGAATATAACTACTATAATACTGCCCCCTATGTACAGGAATATAACTACTATAATACTGCCCCCTATGTACAAGAATATAACTACTATAATACTGCTCCCTATGTACAAGAATATAACTACTATAATACTGCCCCCTATGTACAAGTATATAACTACTATAATACTGCCCCCTATGTACAGGAATATAACTACTATAATACTGCCCCCTATGTACAAGAATATAACTACTATAATACTGCCCCCTATGTACAGGAATATAACTACTATAATACTGTCCCCTATGTACAGGAATATAACTACTATAATACTGCCTCCTATGTACAAGAATATAACTACTATAATACTGCCCCCCTATGTACAGGAATATAACTACTATAATACTGCCCCCTATGTACAAGAATATAACTACTATAATACTGCCTCCTATGTACAGGAATATAACTACTATAATACTGCCCCCCTATGTACAGGAATATAACTACTATAATACTGCCCCCTATGTACAGGAATATAACTACTATAATACTGCCCCCTATGTACAAGAATATAACTACTATAATACTGCCCCCCTATGTACAAGAATATAACTACTATAATACTGCCCCCTATGTACAAGAATATAACTACTATAATACTGCCCCCTATGTACAAGAATATAACTACTATAATACTGCCCCCTATGTACTTCTGGCTTGTGCTCTGCAGTAGCGTGGGGCTTATTACCATAGTATAAGAAGTAGATGATGACTGCGGCCAGGAAGGCTCCGGTGATCTGAGAAATCATATATATTGGGAGTTTCTTCCATGAGAGTTTCCCCAGGACGCAGTTGGTGAGTGACACGGCGCAGTTCATGTGAGCCCCTGGAATAGACAATGATATAATATTGTCACATAAAAACACATTTCTTGTCTTATTTTTCTCTGTTCGCTACGAAAATGAGAATCACTGACGTTATAGAGAAATACAAAAGCTCTAAAAATATAATGGACAATTTAAAGTGATCGTCCAATGTTGTATTTTTAATAGTGACCGTCACTCGTGCCTCTTGCATTGTAATGTGCGCTGTGTAATACTTCAATCTTCCTGTGGAGGCGCTGCAGGGAATTCATACAGTTCCCTTACAGCTGATCCGTGGGGGACACTGTGTGAACAGATTATTGTCAAGAGGAAAGAATTGAGTTCAATCTATATATATATCACAATCCCCTTTAAGAGATAATTCCCAGCAGTCAGGGAGGAGGAGGAAGTGGAGGAGGATGAGGAGGAGGTGGAGGAGGAGGAGGAGGTGGAGGAGGAGGAGGTGAAGGAGGTGGTGGAGGAGGAGGAGGTGAAGGAGGTGGAGGAGGTGGAGGAAGGGGAGGTGAAGGAGGTGGAGGTGGAGGAGGTGGAGGAGGAGGAGGTGAAGGAGGTGAAGGAGGTGGAGGAGGTGGAGGAGGTGAAGGAGGTGGAGGAGGTGAAGGAGGAGGAGGAGGTGAAGGAGGTGGAGGAGGTGGAGGAGGTGGAGGAGGAGGTGGAGGAGGAGGAGGTGGAGGTGGAGGAGGTGAAGAAGGAGGTGAAGGAGGTGGAGATGAAGGAGGAGGAGGTGGAGGAAGAGGAGATGAAGGAGGAGGAGGGGGTGGAGGAGGTGAAGGAGGAGGAGGTGAAGGAGGTGGAGGAGGTGGAGGAGGTGAAGGAGGTGGAGGAGGTGAAGGAGGAGGAGGAGGTGGAGGAGGTGAAGGAGGAGGAGGTGGAGGAAGAGGAGATGAAGGAGGAGGAGGCGGTGGAGGAGGAGGTAGAGGAGGTGGACGCCTTCCCTCCCTCCGATGTAGTATTATATCTTTAGTACTAACTGCTGCACTCACCAGACACTCCCCCGGCCACGTGGATTCCCATGGTGACTCCAATCCCGAAAGATAAATTAATGCTCAAGTATTGTCCGAAGGCATTCTTACCCAGAACCACCTGCGCCACCGCTCCCAAACCGAACGTCTGAGAAGAGGAAGAACAGAAGAAGCCGTGAACAGCTCATCCAAAAATATTGTAAAACAACTATAGCAAAACAATCTACAATCCTATCTTCTGTTCTTTAGCACATAAAAACTGGTTACTGGTTTCATTTTAAAGATAAACATTTCATCTTTCAGATCACATCAGACTTATGGCTTTCTGAGCTACGGAACTGGAGATACAGACAGCTAAAGGGGGCAGATTTACTTACCCGTTCCGTCGCGATCCCCGAGGTGCGTTGTCTGACGAGGATTCGGAGCTGCCACGATTCACTAAGATTGTGCGTCCAATTTCCTGCATGTGTTGCTTCCCCCGCTGAGGTCCACCGGAGTTCACCATCTTCTTTCCGGTGGAGGTGAGTGCTTGATCTTGCGACACAATTAGAATTTTTAATTCTGCGGTTTGTCCGAAATCAGTCGGGTTGTCCGACGGCCACGTCCCCTGATTTGTGCCGCATGAAAGCCGGCGCCATGCGCCACAATCCCGGTGGAATTCGACACAAATTGGAAAAATTCGGGATACCCGAAGGAAATGCGCTCAGTGGACCCTTTGTAAATGTTCCCCATAGTTATAAATGCAAGTTGCAGATAAAGATCCCTTGTACCTTCATGGGACAATGCAAGGAATCATGGGAACTATGGGCAGCTTGTAATTGACTCAGGTTGGGGCAGAGACAGGAAGAGGTTAGACCACATTTACTTCTCTGCTGCTGAGGAGGATTTTTGACAAGTAGCTTTTGAAACCGAGATGGAGGCAGCTAAAGATGTAGTTGGAAATGGAATATTTGGAAATTGGAATATATTTTTACTGCCTATATGTCCAGTTCTTTAGCTCAGAGACATGGTATGAAAGATTCTTATCTTTAATATGACACCAGCAGCATGTTTCTAGCTGCTATAAAACTGAACTTAAAGGCTTCTGAAGTGACGCTCCCCCTTCAAATACTAAACTTGAAAATTGGGTGAGAAGAGTCATATCTGCCTGACTTTTTGGGGCATTTTTTTAGGTGAAAGAGTGAGATTTTACATAAAAGAGATAATTTCATACTCTACCTGAAGGGACCAGCAGTTTAGTTGGGTAAAACCTGCTGATAGGTTTCCTTTTAAAAAACACTGTTACTAGCTTTTACACTACTAACAAAACAGCCCCCACTTTTTTTTTTTAGAATTTCCTCTTCTATCTTACAAATCTCCAGCAAATGATCTGAAAAGAGACACTTTGGGCCACATTTATCACTTTTGTGCGCCTAAGTGTAGTAGTTGTGCCTAAATTCGGGCGCACTGTTTTGCCAGAATTATCACGAGCTACAACAATCTGTGATAAGTATATTTTCTGCCTCTTATTAATCACTTTACTTTAACACAGTTTAGGCGCAGTTTCGGCGCAATGTTAGATGCAGGCACTTACATGTGATCCTGCTACAAGCTCCTCTCTGCTTCTCCAAGATCCTAGAATGAAGATAACACTCACAGCAGCACCCAGGTGTGTGACACCCTGCACCCAGTGACCTCCTCAGCAGCACCCAGGTGTGTGACACCCTGCACCCAGTGACCTCCTCAGCAGGGGCTTCTCCTGAGGGGATCCCCCAGTGCTGGTCTCCTGCTGCACCCCTGTAATTCTGCACAGTATCCCCCTCAGACACACTGGTGATACTGTGCAGAATTACATGGGGGACACTTGTTTTTAGTATCTGCAACATTCTCCAAACCTGTGCAAACTTCTCTTCTCTCTTGCTGTGAGCTCAGCGTTTTGCAGAATATTTTGTAAATAGAAGGTGATGAACTGTAAATAGAGTCTGCAGCTCCTGTCTGTAATGTATCTAATTGTATCTATTATATGTCCTAGTGTCTGCAGAGTATCTAATTGTATCTATTATATGTTCCAGTGTCTGGCTGAGCTTTGCTGCTAGAAATGAGCTCTTCTGCAAAGGGGCTCAGTGCTTTCTTCTCAGATAACGCCACCTTCGGGCTGGAGTGTTTTTGCGCCTAAATGAAAACGTTGCAAGTGATGAATATCATTAGGCGCAGCAAAACATCTGGATTGGTAAGATAGATGAGGGAACGCTGCTTATTTTTGCTGCGCGGCTAGTTTGGCGTTTAATCGCAAAAATGGCGTAAAAACGGTGCGCCTGAATGAAAAGGCGCAAAAACAGCAGAAAAAACGAGTGATAAATGTGGCCCCTAGTGCAGAAGATGAGTGACTTTTAGAGGCCATGAACAACGGTAGAAGGCTCTCTTCAGTGATAATTGGCTCACCACGTTCCCTTTAACCGGGATTAAAGGGGTGTGAAGTTAGGGACTGGCTGGACTAAGGCTCCCTATTATAGCCAGAAGAGCCGGCTCTTCTTAGTGAGCGGACCCTAATGATCCAGGTCACTAAGAAAAGCCGGACTTCCCATCAAAGACTCTTCATTCAGGAAGAGCATTTCTCTGCTGCCGAGGAGGATTTTTAAAAAAATGCTTCTGAACAGGAAAATACCGTATATACCTGAGTGTAAGCCGAGTTTTTCCGCACAAAAAATGTGCTGAAAAACCCTAGCTCTGCCATGCCCGGCAAGTCAAGAAAAAAAACAAACCGTGTACTCTCCTTCTGACGCCCCCCCCGGCAGGTCCTCTTCTGGCAGGCTGGCTAGTACAGGGGCCTGGCAGGCTATACACTACAGAGGGCTGGCAGGCTATACACTACAGGGGGCTGGCAGGCTATACACTACAGGGGGCTGGCAGGCTATACACTACAGGGGGCTGGCAGGCTATCTGGCTACTTCATGGGCTGGCAGGCTATATACTACAGGGGGCTGGCAGGCTATACACTACAGGGGGCTGGAAGGCTATATACTACAGGGGGCTGGCAGGCTATATACTACAGGGGGCTGGCAGGCTATATAATACAGGGGCTGGCAGGATATATACTACAGGGGGCTGGCAGGATATATACTACAGGGGGCTGGCAGGATATATATTACAGGGGGCTGGCAGGCTATATACTACAGGGGGCTGGCAGGATATATACTACAGGGGGCTGGCAGGCTATATACTACAGGGGGCTGGCAGGCTATATACTACAGGGGGCTGGCAGGCTATACACTACAGGGGGCTGGAAGGCTATATACTACAGGGGGCTGGCAGGCTATATACTACAGAGGGCTGGCAGGCTATATACTACAGTGGGCTGGCAGGCTATATACTACAGGGGGCTGGAAGGCTATATACTACAGGGGGCTGGCAGGATATATACTACAGGGGGCTGGCAGGATATATACTACAGGGGCTGGCAGGCCGTATACTACAGGGGGCTGGCAGGCTATATACTACAGGGGGCTGGCAGGATATATACTACAGGGGGCTGGCAGGCTATATACTACAAGGGGCTGGCAGGCTATATACTACAGGGGGCTGGCAGGCTATATACTACAGAGGGCTGGCAGGCTATACACTACAGGGGGCTGGAAGGCTATATACTACAGGGGGCTGGCAGGATATATACTACAGGGGGCTGGCAGGCTATATACTACAGTGGGCTGGCAGGCTATATACTACAGGGGGCTGGAAGGCTATATACTACAGGGGGCTGGCAGGATATATATTACAGGGGGCTGGCAGGATATATACTACAGGGGGCTGGCAGGCCGTATACTACAGGGGGCTGGCAGGCTATATACTACAGGGGGCTGGCAGGATATATACTACAGGGGGCTGGCAGGCTATATACTACAAGGGGCTGGCAGGCTATATACTACAGGGGGCTGGCAGGATATATACTACAGGGGGCTGGCAGGCTATATACTACAGGGGGCTGGCAGGCTATATACTACAGGGGCTGGCAGGATATATACTACAGGGGGCTGGCAGGCTATATACTACAGGGGCTGGCAGGATATATACTACAGGGGGCTGGCAGGCTATATACTACAGGGGCTGGCAGGATATATACTACAGGGGGCTGGCAGGATATATACTACAGGGGGCTGGCAGGATATATACTACAGGGGGCTGGCAGACAATATACTACAGGGGGCTGGCAGGCTATATACTACTGGGGGCTTGGAGGATATATACTACAGGGGGCTGGCAGGCTATATACTACAAGGGGCTGGCAGGCTATATACTACAGGGGGCTGGCAGGCTATATACTACAGGGGGCTGGCAGGATGTATACTTCAGGGGCTGGCAGGCTATATAATACAGGGGCTGGCAGGATATATACTACAGGGGCTGGCTGGCTATATACGACAGGGGCTGGCAGGCTATATACGACAGGGGCTGGCAGGCTATATACGACAGGGGTATGGCAGGCGGCTATATACTATAGGGGGCTGGCAGGCTATATACTACAGGGGCTGGCAGGCTATGTCCATTAGCTTAATGGACACCATTGTAGTTAAAGGAAATCAAAAATCGAAATCCATCCATTTGTTACCTATGACCTCCTTTCTTCTAAAATCAACTTTTACATTTAGGCTAATGAGCCAGAAGGACTGTGCAGGTGTTAGCAGAGTCCTTTGGTGCTGTAGCTTCACAGGCTGTTACACTGTCTCATCCTTCTCCCTCAGCACTTTCCCATACCTCTGTAATCTCACACAGTGGGAGGGGGAAGTGCTACTGCACAGTGTAACAGCCTGTGAAGCTAAAGCATGACGAGACTCTGCTTCTCCAGAGCTGAATGACAGAAGCTCTCAATGAAAAACTTTAACTTTGTATTATTAATCTATTAAACTATAGTAATATTTACTGTGTCCTATTAGACGAGGCTGTTTGCCATTTTATTCCGGGATATTCCTTCTACTCATTTCAACTGCCTTAAACACTAAATCAAACCAACCTTAACATAATTATTCATTTTTGCATATAATATTTAGCTGATGACCCCCATTCTAATTTTCAATTTTTTTTTGTATGTTTTTTTCCCAACCACAACACACAAAGGGACAATCAGATGATCAGCGCTCAGTACACGTATGATTTACACCGCCGCCGCGTCCTTCTATTTACACGTTCACCTGATGGAGCAGATCCCTCTAATGAGCACTAGGTAAACTATCGGCAAATACAAAACATGTCCCACGAGGAAAACGCTCCATAACGAGGGCAAAATATTGTCAATTAATGAAGAAAAATGCCCGGAAATGACAGATCTCAGGGAAAGGTTAATGGACTCAATGGCCGCAGATAAATCACAACTCCCAGCGCTGTGCGGTCTGTGACATTTACTATTGAGCGCTACAAACATTAAGTGCAGTAATACTATAGGTGTAAAGGGATCCTATTGGTACTGTACACACGGCACAGGTGGGGCGCTGCACTTAACCTACATTTTGTCCACTTTTGTGTACCACAAATTCGGGGACTTCAATATATTTTATTACTGAATGTTCTTTCCTGGAGCAAATAGAAAACACATAAGACTGATCCCTATGGGGAAGTATTTGGGCGTGATTGTGCACCCCTTGGCGGTCCCTACCGCCGATGATCATCAGTGCCACCAAAATTGGGGAAGAAGACTAATTTTAACCATTGCAAGACCTGACTGTTGAAATTGGTGCTTGTGGGAGGGGAAAATCAGAATTAAGCATCTCATCTCCCAATCATAACAGATTTACTGTATTTGTTTTGATACATTTTAGGAATGTGTTTAAATTTTTTTGGGATTTGTTTTCTTTATTTTATAATAAAGTTGCCTGTTTGGGATCAGTGCAGAACACATCGGAAGACTCCTCATACAGAACTCAGCATGGGGTGCGTGTCCGTGCCCTTGGCAGTCCCTCTGTCAGAGACCAGCAGGACTGACAAATCTGGGACAGTAACAGAGTAATGAAGAGGATTGTGTTTCCCACCACTCCAACCCTGACTGTGACCCTTATAACATTTTTACTGCAATTTTTTTTAACCCAATTCGGTGAGGTAAGGTCATTTTTTTAACATGTAGCCCAGGTGGAAGAATATTCTCCACCTACTGACAATAGAAGTGATAGATACCAGATTGCTGGGGTCTCTGTGACCCCCATTGCTTACCCAGAATTGGAATCCTTAGCCATTCTAGCATCTTGTTTGCAGAGAAGATACATGAAATAATGGAGAAATAATAGACTATGGGGTCAACAGAGAAGAGAATGTTCTACGCTTCTGTTATGGTTGAAGAGAGAACTTACTATTACTTGGCAGCTGCTGGTGGATGCAGCGGAGAGATAGCGATAAATGCAGTAAACAAGAAGACAAGTCCAAAGTCACAAAGACAAGATGTCAACGGAGGTACCCAGCCAAGAACACGGGAGAATAGTCAAAAGGTCAGGGGTCAAAGAGCGAACGAGCAAACTACAGTTGTGAGCCACAGGAAGTTAATCTCTGGCAAAGCAGTCTAGCACCAGAGGGCTCCTTGGATAGTATTTTAACCCTTGCTTGACTCTTAAACCAGTTCTGAGAACACTAAATGTGACACCAGACAATTGATAAGACATTAATTACAATAATTACTAATCTTCTATTTGTCTCGGTTAGATATTTCCTATAAAGACTTAAAGGAAACCTACCATTTGATTTGATGCATTATGAAGCAAACATACCTGGAGAATGCTGTAGCTACACTGATGCAGAAATATATCTTGTTTAATCCCTGATCTGAATGGTTTTGCTTAAAAAACAATTATAAAATTCTGATAATGAGGCTCCGTCCTGTGCATGATACAGCGCTTCTCCTCTTAACCTAATTATGCACTGCTCCAGAGAATGATGTAATCACTGTGTTATCCCTGACAGGCAAAAGTAATCAATCACTGCACCAGCCCTCAGCTGCTGTGTATGAGTCATCCAGCTCAGGTTGATTAGTCCTGTTCATGAAGCTTCGTGTTATGTGTTTATGAACGGCAAGCAGCATGCAACCCAGCTTTCCCAAGGTCCTGAATGTTATAATTGTTTATTTCAGCAAAACCAACTCAGCACAGGGATTAAACAAGACATGTTTCTGCATCAGTGTAGCTACTGCATTCTCAAGGTATATTTGGTTCATAATGCATGAAATCAACTGGTAGATAAACTTTTTATTTCTTGTAATACAGACCTATTGCACATCTTTTCTCAGAGAACATTGTCTGCTCTGTTCTTGGATCTACCTAAAAGTTCAATGTCCCAAAGAAAGGAATCAGAAGTCAAAGTCTATCCGGCCGGATTCTTTGGAAACCCACAAGTACAGCCAAGTGTCCAGTAGAAGTCACAATGGATGAATGATTGTCCTATGTTCTGCACATGTCGGTCAGGGCACAGCGTGTGACAGGTGGACGGTCACCATGAGGTTGGATTTTCCAGCTGTCAGACTGTATCTAAGCAAGTAACATGCAATGTGATATCACAACCAATGATCCAAGAAATGGATACAACCGGATTATATTTTATATAAAAGGATCTGAAGCTCCAGGGCCACAAGGAGACACAACTTATGGGTCTCCTCTGCTCCACATTTAGGACAACATGTATCCACAAGGACACCACTAATGAGAGAACATGACGCCCTTATGACAGCCATCAAATGGTGACATCATCAGGTTCAGGACCGTGCACTCTATGACTGTGTTTATCGTGGGATAAATGTATCTAACCACACAATTTGTTATCGGACAACCATAATGTGACCACAATTGTCCTGCGGTTGTTCTCCAGGAAGCATCTCATTTTATATGAGACATAATTACATTGGGCTTCTTATTGTCACCACCTTTTGTCTTTTAGTCACACCCCTAAAGTGTTGCCTTATATGACCTTCTTTATGTCTATGGTTCCGACCATATAGTTCCCCTTACAGGCTCAGACACTATATAGGTGGCCCGGTAGTGTCCCACAACCAAATCTTTGGAACTCATTGATGACATTGCCAAACCAACCAGAGCATCAATGTCCACTTCCCGAGATGGTCCTAGTGTTCGTTCAGATAGTCCAGCTGCTGCTACCATGCCGCAATATGCAAATGAGACTGAAGTGCTTTATCAGGGCACCTCAGGCCTCCACATCTTGCTGGACCCAGGAATGAAGGAGCTGAAGGGTAAAAGATGAGAGAAGGTGCTGAGAGGGTATCAGGGGGCATTGTTATTACTGTGGAGCCCTTAGGTGCTATGCTAACACCCCCCAAAGCACTTCAATCTCATTAGCATTAACTTTTTGCATGGAAGAGAATGTGCAACTTTTAATCCCGAATCCTGATACATAACTTTCCTTGGCCTCAGTTGATCACTGTTACCGAGTTGGCGGCCAAACACCCAGGTCCTTCTCCCACAACATCACCCAGTGGGAACAGCACCAGAAGCCTCTCCTGCAGATAAGTCCTGCTCATCATGCCCTAAGCCAGAAGTTTGGGTTGACCCTCTGCTGGTAAAACCCGTAACCAGTGCTGGCAATGATCGTGTGTGATAACCTTTCAAATGCCCCCAATGATGTCATGGGGAGCAAAAGGTATTACCAAAGGTATTTAAAGGGTTACACCAGCGATTGTTGCAAACATGGATCACGGTTGGTATCGGTCAGCGTTTGGGTTTGGGTACCGCTGTTCCTTATTTACAACAAACTGATTCCTCATTCAGACTCCATTCATGATTGGTGCTACCAGGGAGTGCGGCTGTTAACCCTTTAAATGCCGCCAATGATATCACGGGGAGCAAAGATCCTAGCAAAAATGCCAAAAATGCCTTTAATGCTGACGGCAGCTTTGCCAAAGGCATTTAAAGGGTAGGTTAGCATGGGGTAAACGTTCAGATTCGGGTACCGCTCTTCCATATTTATGACATGCTTTGAGTGCCTCTATCAGAGGAAAGCGCCTCTTTCTCCGCTTACTTTGGCACTTCCTCCTTCCTTCCTTCCTAATCTGCTTTTCCTTCTGAAATCTCTGCTGAATTCCATCTTGCAATTAAAGGGAAGCTCAGAGGTACCAGATGACATGAGCTCTAAGAAGAGGGAGGGGAGGAGTCACAGGAGCTAGGTCTCCACCCACCAGCTTTGAGACAACTGCAAATTCACAGACAGAGACTGCAGAGGAGAAAGGGGGAGACTGCAATTCCTAAAGTTTTCTACTAACATTATTTTAATATTCAGACCAGCTGTGGCTAATGGGCGACCTGCACTCTGGCCACCTAACGTAGCTTCATGGTCAAGCAATGAATCAGGTCTCCTAAAATTCAGCGGATACTGGGGGTGGGACATATTGGGATCCACAACAATCAGGATCCCTATAATATAATCCCATATAATATGTATCCCTGCCAGCTGATCTAGGGAAAAGTTTGACAGATTTCTGGGAAAGTAGGAAATAATAACCAGACCAAAAGTCCAAGGAGGGCAAAGGGGGCCACAGCCCAGGGACCACCAGTAGTGATAGAGATGATAATGTGATGGTTATTGGAGTTGTCCTCCATCTGCAATATGTGGCCAGAAGAAAGTGTGTGGTCGGAGCATCTGGAGATGGCGGCTCCTACACTGGGGATGAGCGAGGAATTAGGTTCCCATGACAGCACATACTGGGGGTCAGTACAGTTCCCTTATATTGTAGACACGATGGAACTGAAGGAACCTACTCCAAATTTTACATGTATTTCCGGTATTATGTCCATGTGATATAACAGATTAACTGGTTACTCATTCATTATTATTGTTACTTCCTGTTTATTTATTATTGTTCCTTTTTATTTATTTATTATTGTTGTTGTTACTTTTCGTTACTTATCATTTCTATTATTTCCACTTTTTGAGTTACAGCAAATCCTCCCTTCCCATTACTAAAAGCAAACCTACCACCAGGAATCTACCATCAGAAATGGATCCGAAGGTAGATTCCTGCTATCCTCGACCTTAAAGGGAATCTGTCCCCAGGTTTTACACCACTAAAGTACTAATCACCTCAGGTAGGATATGAAATCTTATTGCTACAATTCTTTTTTTTATATGAAATCTCACCCGATTGCCGACAATAAATCTCCCCCAGGCAAATATGACTCTACTCATCTCCTTTTGAGATGAGTCAAGTTTAGTGGTTTAGTGTGAATGTCAATTTAGAAGCCCCTTTCTGTGGTTCCATAGCACCTAGAAACATGCCGCTGATGTCATATTAAAGATAAGAATCCCATCTTTGAGATTAGGTTAAGGCTTATGGTTCTGTGGTCTATAGAACTGGACATGCAGTTATAAAGGCAGGAATTGGATCTTTAGTTGCAGCTTGCATTTCCAACTGTTTTAGTTGTCCATATCTCTGGTTCTGTAGCTCACAAAGCCTTAAAGATGTGATCTTGAAGATGAGATCCTTATCTTTATTATTACATATAAACATGTTTCTAGGTGTAATAGAACAGAAGATAGAGGCTTCTGAAGTGACATTACTCCTAAACCACTAAAAGTGACTCATCTTAGGGGAGTAGAGTCATATTTGCCTGACTTTGAGTGGGATTATTTATAGGTAAATAGATTGAAAATAGATTTCAAATAAAAGAGACATGAGAAAGGACATTACATACCTGATCTTAGGGGGCTGGTAGTTTAGTGGGGTACAAGCTGCTGACAGGTTCTCTTTAAACTTTTAGATTAGTTTCCTGGACTAGTAAATGAAAGATAAGGGCTGAGGCTGGCACTACTTTCCATCTACTTCCATATGAAGCTTCCTGATGGCAAGTTTCTTTTGAGGCTCACTTATCTCATTTATGTTTTCCCAGGCAGACTTTTTGGGGTAATTTATTCTAATTTTCTCCTTATAACAATGACAATGAATCCATGGCTTCCTGCTAAACTTATTCATATATAATATATTATATTTACAACCAGCGCTGCAGTGTAAAGCATGGAAGAAAGAACCAAGCCTGGCAAATGTTAGACCACCGGAGGCTCCTCTATGCAGGATCGACATAAATCTCAGCCACTATCATAGAGGTCATGACCCCGGGGGTCCCCAAGGACATGATACATGTAGTGTCCCTGGTTGTCCCCTCCATAAGGAAACATTGAGTGATTTCCGTGACGTCTCCCTGGCAGCGCCCGGCACACGTGTCCCTGGCACTGATCACACAATCCGCAGGGAAAATATTTATCTGTTTGTAACAACATAAGGAGAAGAAACAATGTAAGGAATGACGGCGATGGTTAATAGATAACAGAGCGACACCCAATGGAGAAGCTTAGATACACCCAAGGCTGTATCCAACAGGGCAGCCTTAGATACTGAAGATAAACAATCAGTATTCCTAATCATAGGCTTAGGTACAGTGTCAGGTGTGACAATCTCAGATACAGTGGCTTAGATACACCAGCAGACTGCGCCAGACATGGAAGTCTTAGATGCAGTGACTTAGTATATGGTCTTATGTATGATTATGACTTAGATACAGCATTGCACAAAACCAGATTGGAAACAATTACAATGATACATACAGTAAGCTTAGATACACCACCAGAAAATATAAAATATATCAGTGTTGGATACAATGGCTTAGCATTCAGTATTACAGATGATAGACTTAGATACAGCATCAGCTATTATGGTAGTGGATACAGTGGCTCAGCATACAGTCATAGATACAGTGACATGGTGCTGAGCTTAGATACACCAGCTCAGCAGACAGCAATGCACATAATAACATAGATTCACCAGCTTGTGACACTATATGGTACTGAATAGGCTTAGATACTGGGGTCCAGCAGGCAGTATCCCACATTTAAGACCTAGATACACTCATCCAGAAACAGTATATCAATGCAACAGGCAGGGTCTGTTCATCAGTTATTATCAACATCTGAACAGGCTGTATCACACACAATATGCTTAGATACAATATATCAGCAAGATGACATTACACATGATAGGATTAGATACAACAGCTATGGATCACATGTATCAGGATACAGGCAGTCCCCGGGTTACGTACAAGATAGGGTCTGTAGGTTTGTTCTTAAGTTGAATTTGTATGTAAGTCGGATTTGTATATTTTACAATTGTAGCCCAAGACAAATTTTTGGGGGTCTTTGTGACAATTGGATTTTAAAAATGTTGGATTGTCATAAGAACCGGGATTAACACTAAAGCTTCATTACAGACGCCTGTGATAACTGTTACAGCTGATTATTGTAGTCTAAGGCTAAAGTACAGGAAATTACCAACATCCAGAGGTCCATTTGTAACTAGGGGTCGTCTGTAAGTCGGGTGTTCTTAAGTAGGGGACCGCTTTTATATCATACACTAGGTTTGGGTATACTGGCTCATCAGACTATATTACACATGATAGGCTTAGATACACCAGTTCAGCAGACAGTATCACATATAATGGGCTTAGATACAACAGTTCAGCAGACAGTATCACATATAATGGGCTTAGATACAACAGTTCAGCAGACAGTATCACACAGGAGAGGCTTGGATACAACTGCTAAGCAGGCGGTATCACATATGGTAAGCTTAGATACAACAGTTTAGTAAACATTATCACTTATTATAGGTTTGGATACAGCAGCTAAGCCGGTGGTATGGCATATGACAAGCTTGGATAAGGCAGCGAAACTGGTGGTATCACATATGATGGGCTTGGATACAGCGGCTCAGCAGACAGTATCGCATATGATGGGCTTGGATACAACATCTCAGCAGACAGTATCACATATGATGGGCTTGGATACAGCAGCTTATCAGTCAGCATCACACATGATAGCATAAGATACAACATCTCAACAGACAGTATCACATATGATGGGCTTGGATACAATGGCTCAGCAGAAAGTATCACATATGATGGGCTTGGATACAATGGCTCAGCAGAAAGTATCACATATGATGGGCTTGGATACAATGGCTCAGCAGACAGTATCACATATGATGGGCTTGGATACAACGCCTCAGCACACAGTATCACATATGATGGGCTTGGATACAACAGCTCAGCAGACAGTATCACATATAATGGGCTTGGATACAACAGCTCAGCAGACAGTATCACATATGATGGGCTTGGATACAACAGCTCAGCCGACAGTATCACATATGATGGGCTTGGATACAACAGCTCAGCCGACAGTATCACATATGATGGGCTTGGATACAACAGCTCAGCAGACAGTATCACATATGATGGGCTTGGATACAACAGCTCAGCAGATAGTATCACATATGATGGGCTTGGATACAACAGCTCAGCAGACAGTATCACATATGATGGGCTTAGATATACTGTCCCCTTAGACTATATGACATAGTTGACTTGAATATAGCAACGCAGCAGACTGTATCACACAGGATAAGCTTAGATACACCGTAGACTATTTTATAGTAAAATTAATTGACGTTAGATACCAGGGGATGTTTCGCCATGTGGTCCCTTGGGTTGATGATGGACGGTCAATGGATTTAACCCCTTGTTTCTTACCATCATGATGAAGGTGGAGAGCAGCTCGGCCATGGCCTCTCGTACCCACTGGTTGCGGATAGATATCGCGGAGCGGATCTTGTTGGCGATGAAGCTGCCGATTTTCATGGTGACGGCTGCTGGCGGTGCCGCACGTGACTGGGAGAAGACCCAGCGCTGCCTAAAAAGTTACTGGAAGGAAAATTATTAGTGCAATCAATATGCTGATCCGGCTGTAACGCTCCACCCGCCCTCCGGATAGCTCCAAGGTTCAGCGCTCCGGCTATTGACACAGATACTGAGCTCTCCACAACTTGGAAGCAATTTATAATGACACAAGCAGCTGACAGGACCCGATCACTCCCTCCTGGGTCCCACACAAGAGCAAATATAGAGACACGGGGCCATGTGACCGCAGGAAGGGGGATCACAACACATGGGGGACAGGGACAGGCTGACACTTGGGGTAAAGGACAGGGACACGCTGACACTTGGGGGACAGGACAGGGACAGGCTGACACTTGGGGTAAAGGACAGGGACACGCTGACACTTGGGGGACAGGACGGGGACACGCTGACACTTAGGGGGACAGGACAGGGACACGCTGACACTTGGGGGACAGGACAGGGACACGCTGACACTTGGGGGACAGGACAGGGACACGCTGACACTTGGGGGGGACAGGACAGGGACACGCTGACACTTGGGGGGACAGGACAGGGACACGCTGACACTTGGGGGACAGGGACACGCTGACACTTGGGGGGACAGGACAGGGACACGCTGACACTTGGGGGACAGGACAGGGACACGCTGACACTTGGGGGACAGGACAGGGACACGCTGACACTTAGGGGGACAGGACAGGGACACGCTGACACTTAGGGGGACAGGACAGGGACACGCTGACACTTGGGGGACAGGACAGGGACAGGCTGACACTTGGGGGGACAGGACAGGGACACACTGACACTTGGGGGACAGGACAGGGACACGCTGACACTTAGGGGGACAGGACAGGGACAGGCTGACACTTGGGGGGACAGGACAGGGACACGCTGACACTTGGGGGACAGGACAGGGACACGCTGACACTTGGGGGACAGGACAGGGACACGCTGACACTTAGGGGGACAGGACAGGGACACGCTGACACTTAGGGGGACAGGACAGGGACACGCTGACACTTGGGGGACAGGACAGGGACACGCTGACACTTGGGGGACAGGACAGGGACACGCTGACACTTAGGGGGACAGGACAGGGACACGCTGACACTTGGGGGGACAGGGACACGCTGACACTTGGGGGGACAGGACAGGGACACGCTGACACTTGGGGGACAGGACAGGGACACGCTGACACTTGGGGGGGACAGGACAGGGACACACTGACACTTGGGGGACAGGACAGGGACACGCTGACACTTGGGAGGACAGGACAGGGACACCCTGACACTTGGGAGGACAGGACAGGGACACGCTGACACTTGGGGGGACAGGGACACGCTGACACTTGGGGGGGACAGGACAGGGACACGCTGACACTTGGGGGACAGGACAGGGACACGCTGACACTTGGGGGACAGGACAGGGACACGCTGACACTTGGGGGGACAGGACAGGGACACACTGACACTTGGGGGACAGGACAGGGACACGCTGACACTTGGGGGACAGGACAGGGACACGCTGACACTTGGGGGACAGGACAGTGACATGCTGACACTTGGGGGGACAGGACAGGGACACGCTGACACTTGGGGGACAGGACAGGGACATGCTGACACTTGGGGGACAGGACAGGGACACGCTGACACTTGGGGGACAGGACAGGGACACGCTGACACTTGGGGGGACAGGACAGGGACACGCTGACACTTGGGGGGGGACAGGACAGGGACATGCTGACACTTGGGGGACAGGACACGGTGACACTTGGGGGACAGGACACGGTGACACTTGGGGGACAGGACAGGGACACGCTGACACTTGGGGGACAGGACAGGGACACGCTGACACTTGGGGGACAGGACAGGGACACGCTGACACTTGGGGGTGAAGGGAAACGCTGACACTTGGGGGTGAAGGGAAACGCTGACACTTGGGGGGACTGGACAGGAACACGCTGACACTTGGGGGACAGGACAGGGACACGCTGACACTTGGGGGGACAGGACAGAGACACGCTGACACTTGGGGGGACAGGACAGGGACACGCTGACACTTGGGGGGACAGGATAGGGACACACTGACACTTGGGGGATAGGACAGGGACACGCTGACACTTGGGGGGGACAGGACAGGGACACGCTGACACTTGGGGGATAGGACAGGGACACGCTGACACTTGGGGGACAGGACAGGGACACGCTGACACTTGGGGGACAGGACAGGGACATGCTGACACTTGGGGGACAGGACAGGGACACGCTGACACTTGGGGGACAGGACAGGGACACGCTGACACTTGGGGGACAGGACAGGGACACGCTGACACTTGGGGGACAGGACAGGGACACGCTGACACTTGGAGTACAGGACAGGGACACGCTGACACTTGGGGGGACAGGACAGGGACACGCTGACACTTGGGGGGACAGGACAGGGACACGCTGACACTTGGGGGATAGGACAGGGACACGCTGACACTTGGGGGGACAGGACAGGGACACGCTGACACTTGGGGGGACAGGACAGGGACACGCTGACACTTGGGGGACAGGACAGGGACACGCTGACACTTGGGGGCAGGACAGGGACACGCTGACACTTGGGGGGACAGGACAGGGACACGCTGACACTTGGAGGACAGGACAGGGACACACTGACACTTGGGGGGACAGGACAGGGACACGCTGACACTTAGGGGGACAGGAAAGGGACACGCTGACACTTGGGGGGACAGGACAGGGACACGCTGACACTTGGGGGAGAGGACAGGGATACGCTGACACTTGGGAACAGGACAGGGACACGCTGACACTTGGGGGACAGGACAGGGACACGCTGACACTTGAGGGACAGGACAGGGACACGTTGACACTTGGGGGGGACAGGACAGGGACACGCTGACACTTGGGGGGACAGGACAGGGACACACTGACACTTGGGGGACAGGACAGGGACATGCTGACACTTGGGGGGACAGGACAGGGACACACTGACACTTGGGGGACAGGAAAGGGACACGCTGACACTTGGGGGGACAAGAAAGGGACATGCTGACACTTGGGGGAGAGGACAGGGATACGCTGACACTTGGGAACAGGACAGGGACACGCTGACACTTGGGGGACAGGACAGGGACACGCTGACACTTGAGGGACAGGACAGGGACACGTTGACACTTGGGGGGGACAGGACAGGGACACGCTGACACTTGGGGGGACAGGACAGGGACACACTGACACTTGGGGGACAGGACAGGGACATGCTGACACTTGGGGGACAGGACAGGGACACGCTGACACTTGGGGGTACAGGAAAGGGACAAGCTGACACTTGGGGGACAGGAAAGGGACACGCTGACACTTGGGGACAGGACAGGGACACGCTGACACTTGGGGGGACAGGACAGGGACATGCTGACACTTGGGGGACAGGACAGGGACACGCTGACACTTGGGGGTACAGGAAAGGGACAAGCTGACACTTGGGGGACAGGAAAGGGACACGCTGACACTTGGGGACAGGACAGGGACACGCTGACACTTGGGGGACAGGACAGGGACACGCTGACACTTTGGGGGACAGGACAGGGACACGCTGACACTTGGGGGGACAGGACAGGGACACGCTGACACTTTGGGGGACAGGACAGGGACACGGTGACACTTGGGGGACAGGACAGGGACAGGCTGACACTTGGGGGACAGGACAGGGACACGATGACACTTGGGGGACAGGACAGGGACAGGCTGACACTTGGGGGACAGGACAGGGACACGATGACACCTGGGGGACAGGACAGGGACACGCTGACACTTGGGGGACAGGACAGGGACACGCTTACACTTGGGGGACAGGACGGGGACACGCTGACACTTGGGGGACAGGACAGGGACACGCTGACACTTGGGGGGACAGGACAGGGACACGCTGACACTTGGGGGACAGGACAGGGACACGCTGACACTTGGGGGACAGGACAGGGACACGCTGACACTTGGGGGTGAAGGACAGGGACACACTGACACTTGGGGGTACAGGACAGGGACACGCTGACACTTGGGGGACAGGACAGGGACACGCTGACACTTGGGGGGACAGGACAGGGACATGCTGACACTTGGGGGACAGGACAGGGACACGCTGACACTTGTGGGGACTGGACAGGGACACGCTGACACTTGGGGGGACTGGACAGGAACACGCTGACACTTGGGGGACAGGACAGGGAAACGCTGACACTTGGGGGGACAGGACAGGGACACGCTGACACTTGGGGGGACAGGACAGGGACACGCTGACACTCGGGGGGATAGGACAGGGACAGGCTGACACTTGGGGGACAGGACAGGGACACGCTGACACTTGGGGGACAGGACAGGGACACGCTGACACTTGGGGGGACAGGACAGGGACACGCTGACACTTGGGGGACAGGACAGGGACACGCTGACACTTGGGGGACAGGACAGGGACACGCTGACACTTGGGGGACAGGACAGGGACATGTTAACCCTTGGGGGACAGGACAGGGACACGCTGACACTTGGGGGACAAGACAGGGACACGTTGACACTTGGGGGGACAGGACAGGGACACGCTGACACTTGGGGGGACAGGACAGGGACACGCTGACACTTGGGGGACAGGACAGGGACATGCTGACACTTGGGGGACAGGACAGGGACACGCTGACACTTGGGGGACAGGAAAGGGACACGCTGACACTTGGGGACAGGACAGGGACACGCTGACACTTGGGGGACAGGACAGGGACACGCTGACACTTGGGGGGACAGGACAGGGACACGCTGACACTTGGGGGACAGGACAGGGACACGCTGACACTTGGGGGACAGGACAGGGACACGCTGACACTTGGAGTACAGGACAGGGACATGCTGACACTTGGGGGGACAGGACAGGGACACCCTGACACTTGGGGGACAGGACAGGGACACGCTGACACTTGGGGGACAGAACAGGGACACGCTGACACTTTGGGGGACAGGACAGGGACACGCTGACACTTGGGGGGACAGGACAGGGACACGCTGACACTTGGGGGACAGGACAGGGACACGCTTACACTTTTGGGGGACAGGACAGGGACACGGTGACACTTGGGGGACAGGACAGGGACACGCTGACACTTGGGGGGACAGGACAGGGACACGCTGACACTTGGGGGGGCAGGGACACGCTGACACTTGGGGGACAGGACAGGGACACGATGACACTTGGGGGGACAGGACAGGACACGCTGACACTTGGGGGGACAGGACAAGGACACACTGACACCTGGGGGACAGGGACACGCTGACACTTGGGGGACAGGACAGGGACACTCTGACACTTGGGGGACAGGACGGGGACACGCTGACACTTGGGGGACAGGACAGGGACACGCTGACACTTGGGGGGACAGGACAGGGACACGCTGACACTTGGGGGACAGGACAGGGACACGCTGACACTTGGGGGACAGGACAGGGACACGCTGACACTTGGGGGTACAGGAAAGGGACAAGCTGACACTTGGGGGGACAGGACAGGGACACGCTGACACTTGGGGGACAGGACAGGGACACGCTGACACTTGGGGGACAGGACAGGGACATGGTAACATTTGGGGGACAGGATGACAGGGCTCTGGCAGATAATAGGTGTTGTGCTCTCGCTTATCTCAGCCTCGTCACGTCAGATATTGACATTCAGATGAAAGCCAGCGATACACATTAGACAGCGGTTGGGTGAACCTCATTTTAGGTTGAGCTACAGCCCTGCCTCCCTCCTCCTTCCCTTCTCACCTGGATATTCTGTATATCACAGACCATCAATTCACATTAGAAAGAAAAGTAGCTGAGAATGAGCTGCAGGAGTCACTTACCTGCACCCGGCGTTAGGTTGTGAAGCAGTGTGGAAATACTTTATCTGACATTATAATATTGAGCAAGTCCCATCCCATGTGGTTTGGCGAGAGTTCTCCCTAGTAATTACCTAAGGAACCTCACCTACATATAAGGAGGGCATATTGTGTCATGCCTCGCACCTCCTGGTGCCACATCAGCAGACTGTACGGTTATTGCTCCATGGATTGTGTAGTCAGGTGTTGGCCTGGTAGAAGGTCCTTGGTGCACAAGCTTCACCTGTATTGCCAAATACATCTTATGTGCCTTCAAGGCCAGAAACTCTGCGAGTCCCACAAGGAAACCCTCTATACATAGGAAGACATGTATAAGGAACTGGTTATGTAAGGACCACACTATTCCTAGTGATTCAGAATAGAGAGACTGTCATCAGCTCCAGGGGTAGAGGTGACTACCACAGGCGTCTCCACACCATTGTGACCAGCCCACAGAAACCAGCCTAAAGGAAAGCTTCTGCACAATGAGGGACTACAATGGCAACTCTGTCATCATCTTCAGGAAAAGATCTACTGGAGGCATGTGCTGGCACTACTCATCAACTGGGGCCAGGGGGCATGTGATGGGGCTTCCTGTCTACTGGGAGGTATTTGCTGTGGCTACCTTTCTAATTTGGGCACGTGCTGTGGCTACCTATCTACTGGAAAGCATGTTCTGTGGCTGCCTATCTACTGGGGAGCCAGAGCTGTGACTACCCATCTACTGGGGGAGGGAGTCATGTGCTGTGGCTACCTATCTACTGGGGGGGTCATGTGCTGTGGCTACCTATCTACTGGGGGGGTCATGTGCTGTGGCTACCTATCTACTGGGGGGGTCATGTGCTGTGGCTACCTATCTACTGGGGGGGGTCATGTGCTGTGGCTACCTATCTACTGGGGGGGGTCATGTGCTGTGGCTACCTATCTACTGGGGGGGTCATGTGCTGTGGCTACCTATCTACTGGGGGGGTCATGTGCCTGGGCTACCTATCTACTGGGGGGCATGTGCTGTGGCTACCTAACTACTGGGGGCATGTATTGGGGCTAGCTATCTACTGGGCGCCATGTGATGTGGCTACCTGTCTACTGGGCGCCATGTGATGTGGCTACCTGTCTACTGGAGGCATGTGCTGGGGCTACCTATTTACAGGGAGGCATGTGCTGGGGCTACCTATTTACTGGGGGGGCATGTGCTGGGGCTACCTATTTACAGGGAGGCATGTGCTGGGGCTACCTATTTACTGGGGGGCATCTGCTGGGGCTACCTATCTACTGGGGGCATGTAATGGGACTACCTATCTACAGAGGGGCATGTGCTGTGGCTCCCCATTTACTGGGAACCATGTACTGCTGCTACCCATCAACTGGGGGGCATGTGCTGTGGCTACCTATTTACTGTGGGCCATGTACTAAGGCTACCTATCTAATAGAAGGGAAGTGATGTGGCTGCATCTCTACTGGGGGGCCATGTGCTGTGGCTACCTATCTATTGGGGGACATGTGCTGTGGCTACCTATCTACTGAGTGACATGTGCCATGGCTACCTATCTACTGAGTGACATGTGCCGTGGCTACCTATCTACTGAGTGACATGTGCTATGGCTACCTATCTACTGAGTGACATGTGCTGTGGCTACCTATCTACTGGGGGGCATGTGCTGTGGCTACCTATCTACTGGGGGGCATGTACTGTGGCTACCTATTTACTGTGGGCCATGTACTAAGGCTACCTATCTAATAGAAGGGAAGTGATGTGGCTGCATCTCTACTAGGGGGCCATGTGCTGTGGCTACCTATCTATTGGGGGCATGTGCTGTGGCTACCTATCTACTGGGGGGCATGTGCTGTGGCTACCTATCTATTGGGGCCATGTGCTGTGGCTACCTATCTATTGGGGGCATGTGCTGTGGCTACCTATCTATTGGGGGACATGTGCTGTGGCTACCTATCTACTGGGGGGCATGTGCTGTGGCTACCTATCTACTGAGTGACATGTGCTGTGGCTACCTATCTACTGAGTGACATGTGCTGTGGCTACCTATCTACTGGGGGGCATGTGCTGTGGCTACCTATCTACTGAGTGACATGTACTGTGGCTACCTATCTACTGGGGGGCAATGTGCATATTGTATGGCTCTCACAGAATTACATATTAAAATATGTGGTGTTCATGGCTCTCTCAGCCAAAAAGGTTCCTGACCCCTGATCTAGATGCAGCTCAGAGTAATTATAGAGAGAGGGGAAGGAGATTTGGGGTCATCTTTACCACCTTCAACTCATGGTGAGGGACCAGATCACCAGACAAAGCTCATGAACAGTTGTGTGAGGTCATGGATGTTGAAGGTCCAAGAGGGACACATACAAAGAGAATGCAGAGAATGTTCTGCAGTTAGTAAAAGGCCTTAACAATCAGAAAAACTCCAGATCCTCAAGAAAAGGCAGTAGATAGGTGGTCCAGGTCCTGGGAAACCCTCTGTTTTTTGGTCCAGGACACCTTCCAGGTTCCCTAGAAAACTCCTCTAAGTGGTCTTTGACTCTGCTACATAGGTAAATTGACAATGACTCAGGGCTCCGATGAGTAAAACCCATAAAATATCACTTTGGAAGATGTGGAAGCCTTCCTTTAGTGTCTTGGTGTTACCCCAAATCAAGTGTTTGAAAAGCGTTCTGTGGCTGCAAATGACGAGGAACATCTTCAGCTATAATCTGCAGACGCTTCCTGGCATTTGCCATCCACAAAAAACTTTTCAGAAACTGCTGCACAGCCAGATGTATGCACCATGCAGGGAACATTTATTCTCCAAAAGTTGTGAAGCTATAATCCCCCACCCCCATCCCCATTGCTGCCGTCTACATTGCCCAATGGTATCAGGCGGGGAGATATCCAGTAGGACACTGGGGAAAAGCTTGGAGGAGGAGGTGAGTGCAGACTGATGCCACAAACATAAGCTTTACCAAGGACGTGTCAGTAGACCCTGGACTCATCAACTCAATACATGGACCAGCAGACGGTAAAGGGCATGGATTGTCCCCGGGCCATAATGGCATCTCCATGTGTCAAATGTGGTGGCACCTTGGTGGCCCGGGCTCTTTGGAGAGACAGTATTGCCTCCCGGCTTGGCACATGTTCTATCTGGGCCCGGTGGGAGTTCACTTTGTAGACAAGCAGATGACTGGACGCATATTGCGGTTTCTTGCCCACACCTAGTTATGGATGACTAATATTGGTCTAAAGTAGGAGGAGAAGCAGATGGAGATGACGACAATAACAGACTTGTAGTAGATGTGGATGTTGCCGGGCTACTGGAACAACCTCAGGGAGGTGGGAGCCCGACTTATAGTGATGTCCAGTTTGCTGACGCCCCTGGAATTGATGTGCAGAAGGAGAACCATCATTTTTACTCTTGTGCCACAACTAAGTCTCTGCCTGCAATGGTTTTAGCTTGTGGCAATGTCAAGAAAAGATCCCACGTGTGTCACCTGCCCAAATCTGGCACCGCCCCCTGCACCATTGCTTTAAGCCGTTCAGCCACCGCTACCAGAGCTTCGCCTTAGCCTCCTCCTGGCTGATTCACTTGACATACAGTAAGGTGGCTGCACCATAACCCTCCTCCTCTGATTATGGGATAAATCTATACATAATGGGGCTCATTTACTTACCCGTCCGCGGAGTTCACAGAAAGTGCATTGTCCGTGTATAATGCGCTGTGCAGGGAGTCACTAAGATCGTGCACCCGATATCCTGCATGTGTCGCTTCCCCGCTCAGGTCCCCGGAGTTCACCTTCTTCTTCCTGGTGCATGTAAGTGCATTGTCTGTGTATAATGCGCTGTGCGGGGAGTCACTAAGATCCTGCGCCCGATATCCTGCATGTGTCACTTCCCTGCTCAGGTCCCTGGAGTTCACCTTCTTCTTCCTGGTGCATGTAAGTGCATTGTCCGTGTATAATGTGCTGTGCGGGGAGTCACTAAGATCGTGCACCCGATATCCTGCATGTGTCGCTTCCCCGCTCAGGTCCCCGGAGTTCACCTTCTTCTTCCTGGTGCATGTAAGTGCATTGTCTGTGTATAATGCGCTGTGCGGGGAGTCACTAAGATCCTGCGCCCGATATCCTGCATGTGTCACTTCCCCGCTCAGGTCCCTGGAGTTCACCTTCTTCTTCCTGTTGAAAACTTCTGCAACATCCCCCACCGGGGCCTAGCCTTTTCTTGGGGCCTGGAGGCGGGGCCCGCAGTACCTGAGTGGCTGGCGGTTGCGGCCTAGGCACGCTAGTGTCACGGTGCTTGGTATGGGGCTGTCCTACAGCCTGGCAGGTCTCCAGCAGGGTGGTGTTGGCAAGAAATGATGAGGGAGAGGCTGCTATAATAGTTCTCCCTGGGGCAACCCTTTGGTGTCAGGAGTAATCGTCTCTGTGTGGTGGACAGGGTGCCCGTGATGGTGACAGCCGTAGTAGCAGGGACCAGACGGAGGCAGACGTTGTACAAAAGTAACTTACAGTTCTTTATTGGAACCAACAGGAACAGTGGATAACGTGTCCAACGAATCTTAACAATGGTAACAGGCTGGGGATGCAGTTGGAGGGAGCCACAGGAATGGATCATCAGCCTGGATGCAATGTCAGGCTGGGAGATAGCTGTGTCCTAGTAGGATGCTTCAGCTTGTCCTGGGTTACTTCAGATATCACCCTGGAAGGTAGGATGATATCCCTTTACTCTCACTAACTCCTCAGAGCTCTACTGCCTCACTGCTTGGTCTGACTGCACTGACTGTTGGCACTCTCCAACCGTCACTTCTCCTCAGCTCCTGGTCAGGTGGTGGTTACTCCTCCAATTACATCCCAGCTTACAAAACAACATTATAACAGATGTGATTGGCTGATGGAATGACATCACATTAAACAATTACTGTGTACTGACCTGCTGTGGGGTTGATCAGACTCCACACAGGTTGCAAGCTACATATTGGGACGTATTCGCAACAACCCCTCTGCCTTGCAATGGCAGGGATGTTGCACTTCCTAAGTGCAGATTTCCTCACTAATGTGCAGTTTGCACCAGATAATCCAATAGTGGCGCACGGCACGGTGCTTAAAGAGCCTCATGATGGGCGGCGGCCAGGATGAGCGGGAAATTTTTATTTAGAGAAAAAACATTTTTGGAACGTCCCGCTGCCTCGCCCTTATACGTTCTCCGGCCCCGACTCTACACAGTACTCCGGGGGTGGGATCTGGGCAAAGTGCCAGCAGGGGATCTGCTCCCCTGCTGTCAGCCCCGCCCCACAGCATGTCTCTATACAGCTGGAGCTGTAGGAGCAGTGCAACATGAAGCTCCGCCCCTACAGCACATGGCTGCTTACTGCAGGGAGCAGGAGGAGAGGAGACATGGATAAGCTGAGGTAAGTGTGGGGATAGCAGTGGGGTAGGGACATGGGGAGTTTGTATGCTACCAGATAGTGATGTACTATGTGCGCTCTGCCAGATAGCGATGTACTATGTGCGCTCTGCCAGATAGCGATGTACTATGTGCTCTGCCTGATAGGGATGCACTGTGTGCTCTGTCTGATAGCGATGTACTGTGTGCTCTGTCTGATAGGGATGTACTGTGTGCTCTGCCTGATAGTGATGTACTATGTGCGCTCTGCCAGATAGCGATGTACTATGTGCTCTGCCTGTTAGGGATGCACTGTGTGCTCTGTCTGATAGCGATGCACTGTGTGCTCTGCCTGATAGCGATGTACTATGTGCACTCTGCCAGATAGCGATGTACTGTGTGCTCTGCCTGATAGCGATGTACTATGTGCTCTGCCTGATAGCGATGTACTATGTGCTCTGCCTGATAGCGATGTACTGCATGCTCTGGCTGATAGCGATGTACTATGTGTGCTCTGCCTGATAGCGATGTACTATGTGCTCTGCCTGATAGCGATGTACTGCATGCTCTGCCTGATAGCGATGTACTATGTGCTCTGCCTGATAGCAATGTACTACGTGCTCTGCCTGATAGTGATGTACTATGTGCTCTGCCTGATAGCAATGTACTATGTGCGCTCTGCCTGATAGCGATGTACTATGTGCTCTGCCAGATAGCGATGTACTACGTGCTCTGCCTGATAGTGATGTACTATGTGCTCTGCCTGATAGCAATGTACTATGTGCGCTCTGCCTGATAGCGATGTACTATGTGCTCTGCCTGATAGCAATGTACTATGTGCTCTGCCTGATAGCGATGTACTATGTGCGCTCTGCCTGATAGCGATGTACTATGTGCTCTGCCTGATAGTGATGTACTATGTGCTCTGCCTGATAGTGATGTACTATGTGCTCTGCCTGATAGTGATGTACTATGTGCTCTGCCTGATAGCAATGTACTATGTGCTCTGCCTGATAGCAATGTACTATGTGCTCTGCCTGATAGCGATGTACTATGTGCGCTCTGCCTGATAGTGATGTACTATGTGCGCTCTGCCTGATAGTGATGTACTATGTGCGCTCTGCCTGATAGTGATGTACTATGTGCCCTGCCTGATAGTGATGTACTATGTGCTCTGCCTGATAGTGATGTACTATGTGCTCTGCCTGATAGTGATGTACTATGTGCTCTGCCTGATAGTGATGTACTATGTGCTCTGCCTGATAGTGATGTACTATGTGCTCTGCCTGATAGTGATGTACTATGTGCTCTGCCTGATAGTGATGTACTATGTGCTCTGCCTGATAGCGATGTACTACGTGCTCTGCCTGATAGTGATGTACTATGTGCTCTGCCTGATAGCAATGTACTATGTGCTCTGCCTGATAGCGATGTACTATGTGCGCTCTGCCTGATAGTGATGTACTATGTGCGCTCTGCCTGATAGTGATGTACTATGTGCCCTGCCTGATAGTGATGTACTATGTGCTCTGCCTGATAGTGATGTACTATGTGCTCTGCCTGATAGTGATGTACTATGTGCTCTGCCTGATAGTGATGTACTATGTGCTCTGCCTGATAGTGATGTACTATGTGCTCTGCCTGATAGCAATGTACTATGTGCGCTCTGCCTGATAGCGATGTACTATGTGCTCTGCCTGATAGCGATGTACTATGTGCTCTGCCTGATAGCAATGTACTATGTGCTCTGCCTGATAGCGATGTACTATGTGCTCTGCCTGATAGCGATGTACTATGTGCACTACATACAGCCCTATATACAGCGCTTTACATTCATTACCGTTTTGCATCTCCCATTTACTAGAGAGCAGCACCCAGCACCCAGCACCCAGGCACCTAACTATTCATTATATACAAAGGCTCAGGGTAACAAAGGCTCCGAAATCCGGGTCCAATCCTTGGTCTGCAGGTACCGCACATTCACTGCTGGTTTTGCACATAACAGTTTAGATATTAGAAACCTACGGCTCATGTATTATGTGAGAAAACCTTCTGTACTGAAAATCTAAAAAAATGCAGAATTCAAAGTAAATAGAGGGGGGGGGGGCAATTATATAATTATACAAAGTATCAGATCTCCACATAATAACAAATCGCTGCATCTCTGCCTTATTCTACAATCCTTTTATTTAGTAAAAAAACAAGGAACCAGAAGCTGAAAGAAGAGCGGATCCGGCCAGAGGGGGCGCACACCAGGATGTCAGAGCTGGGTTTACAGTCCATCATCCTGGTGATAAATTTCATTGAAATACCTTTATCTGACATTACTCATTAATGGCCACTAGGTGGCGACAAATAATTAGTAATAATTTTATTTGTAATATAATCATAATAATCTTTATTTCCATCATAATCCGCAGCTTTAGGAATAGGAGGGAGGGGCCTGATCCCAAGATCTTACAGTCTATGAGGGGAGGACACAAGAGCTTACAGTCTATGAGGATGAGGGGGGGACACAAGAGCTTACAGTCTATGAGGGGAGGACACAAGAGCTTACAGTCTATGAGGATGAGGAGGGGGACACAAGAGCTTACAGTCTATGAGGATGAGGAGGTGATACAAGAGCTTACAGTCTATGAGGATGAGGGGGACACAAGAGCTTACAGTCTATGAGGATGAAGGGGGACACAAGAGCTTACAGTCTATGAGGATGAGGGGGAGACACAAGAGCTTACAGTCTATGAGGATGAGGGGGTGACACAAGAGCTTACAGTCTATGAGGATGAGGGGGTGACACAAGAGCTTACAGTCTATGAGGATGAGGGGGTGACACAAGAGCTTACAGTCTATGAGGATGAGGGGTGACACAAGAGCTTACAGTCTATGAGGATGAGGGGGTGACACAAGAGCTTACAGTCTATGAGGATGAGGGGGTGACACAAGAGCTTACAGTTTATGAGGATGAGGGGGTGACACAAGAGCTTACAGTCTATGAGGATGAGGGGAGGACACAAGAGCTTACAGTCTATGAGGATGAGGGGTGACACAAGAGCTTACAGTCTATGATGATGAGGGGGTGACACAAGAGCTTACAGTGTATGAGGATGAGGGGGTGACAAGAGCTTACAGTCTATGAGGATGAGGGGGTGACACAAGAGCTTACAGTCTATGAGGATGAGGGGGTGACACAAGAGCTTACAGTCTATGATGATGAGGGGGTGACAAGAGCTTACAGTCTATGAGGATGAGGGGTGACACAAGAGCTTACAGTCTATGAGGATTAAGGGAGGACACAAGAGCTTACAGTCTATGAGGATGAGGGGGGACACAAGAGCTTACAGTCTATGAGGATGAGGGGGTGACACAAGAGCTTACAGTCTATGATGATGAGGGGGTGACAAGAGCTTACAGTCTATGAGGATGAGGGGGTGTCACAAGAGCTTACAGTCTATGAGGATGAGGGGTGACACAAGAGATTACAGTCTATGAGGATGAGGGGGTGACACAAGAGATTACAGTCTATGAGGATGAGGGGGTGACACAAGAGCTTACAGTCGATGAGGATGAGGGGGTGACACAAGAGCTTACAGTCTATGAGGATGAGGAGGTGACACAAGAGCTTACAGTCTATGAGGATGAGGGGGTGACACAAGAGCTTACAGTCTATGAGGGGGTGACACAAGAGCTTACAGTCTATGAGGATGAGAGGGTGACACAAGAGATTACAGTCTATGAGGATGAGGGGGTGACACAAGAGCTTACAGTCTATGAGGGGGTGACACAAGAGCTTACAGTATATGAGGGGGGACACAAGAGCTTACAGTCTATGAGCATGAGGGGGGACACAAGAGCTTACAGTTTATGAGGATGAGGGGGTGACACAAGAGCTTACAGTCTATGAGGATGAGGGGGTGACACAAGAGCTTACAGTCTATGAGGGGAGGACACAAGAGCTTACAGTCTATGAGGGGAGGACACAAGAGCTTACAATCTATGAGGGGAGGACACAAGAGCTTACAGTCTATGAGGATGAGGGGTGACACAAGAGCTTACAGTCTATGAGGATGAGGGGGTGACACAAGAGCTTACAGTCTATGAGGGGGTGACACAAGAGCTTACAGTCTATGAGGATGAGGGGGTGACACAAGAGCTTACAGTCTATGAGGATGAGGGTGACACAAGAGCTTACAGTCTATGAGGATGAGGGGGTGACACAAGAGCTTACATTCTATGAGGATGAGGGGCGGCACAAGAGCTTACAGTCTATGAGGATGGGGGGGGTGACACAAGAGCTTACAGTCTATGAGGATATGGGGGGGGGGCACAAGAGCTTACAGTCTATGAGGATGAGGGGGTGACACAGGAGCTTACAGTCTATGAGGATGAGGGTGACACAAGAGCTTACAGTCTATGAGGATGAGGGGGGGTGACACAAGAGCTTACAGTCTATGAGGATGAGGGGGTGACACAAGAGCTTACAGTCTATGAGGATGAGGGGGTGACACAAGAGCTTACAGTCTATGAGGATGAGGGGGTGACACAAGAGCTTACAGTCTATGAGGATGAGGGGGTGACACAAGAGCTTACAGTCTATGAGGATGAGGGGGTGACACAGGAGCTTACAGTCTATGAGGATGAGGGTGACACAAGAGCTTACAGTCTATGAGGATGAGGGGGGGGGGGCACGAGAGCAGTGGCTTAACTGGACCCTTGTGGGCCCCAATGCAAACTTAGAATTGGGGCTCCCATATACCTAAACTCTTGCTGCCGGCTCCATCCTGCACATAATACTTTAGAACACACATATACCATACATACAGTATACAGACATAAGCACACATACACTGTATATGCATAACACATATATAAACACAGTACCGTATATACACATTGTGGGGAATTGCTCTGGCAGATGCTTTGTAGCATTGCAGGAAGCAGGGACACACAGAGTTAAAGTCCAAAAATCAATCTTTTTATTCACACCTCCTTGACAAAACACAAATTCAGCCTTGGTTTAGGCACATACAAAATACAAAAATAAACCCTGCCCGGCTGGGCACTGCCTAATACAATATCAGGTCCTAGCTATACGGATACCAGGCTGCCTGGCACACGCTCTGGGCCAGCAGTAGTACAGGAAGCTCTCAGTTACCTTTGCTGTGTGAACACAGTCCAGCCTTCAGCTCTCCAGGTAGTGCCTCACCTACTGCTTCTGGCCTGCAGACTAAATCAGGCTCAAACGAGGCCTGTGACCCGCCCCTGTGACCTGCACCTGTGGGCTATACAAAAGCCTAGGACCGAAGCCCGAGTGGAGTAGGAGTCCCACTACCAGCCTACCCCTACTCCATAATAAGTAGGCCCGTACGGACATTACCAACGTGTCCATGCTAGCTAGGCCAACATGGACCAAACAGCCTATTCCTGCTTACTATAGGTCTACATTAACCCTTGGGTTACTGCAGACAAATCCAGTGCTTTTACCTTATACCTTTTATCTGCCTGTATGACAGATAGCGGTTCTCCCACACTACACCTCTCACTTTCTCACACCATATATACACACACTATATAAAAAACACACGCTACACATAAAAATACACCGACACCATATATAAGAAACAGTGAAATACAGATGCACATAAATATATACAGCATTACCCTAATACCTGTACAATACTAATAACAGCGCAGTAATAAATACACTACATACATAAATATATACCTGCTGGGAATATACTGTACATGACAGCACACCATCACTTACTGCATAACTCAGTCGTGGCTCCGATCTTCCTCTTATCTGTCCTGGTCTTCATCTTGGTGGCTCCTCACAGATGACGCTTCTTCTTCTTCTCCATCAGTTCCAGAACTTTGATAACTTCTCCGGCTGTGACTTATTGCTACAGAATTCAGCACAAGTCGCCTTCAGCTCCGTGCAGCACATCCCGAAACTGCGCCCCTAAAATCACCACAGTCACTTACAGTATAATGTTACATACATAACAACCTATCTCGTAATTTATATACGGCGCCTACTAACTGTCATACAGCAACGACATCCAATTATTAATTTACGTTTACTCCCATTCATTAATATCTAGCAAAGCAGTACCCCGTTAATATATATGTAACCCTGCTCCTTGCTCCGGCGGTGAGCGTCTTACTTCAGTGCACGGAGTAACATACCGAGTGACGACAGCGCAATTACGTTATAACGCTGCCGGCATGGCCCAGCTCTGCTGAGTGACGGAGCAGGAAGGTGTCACTATACGTCACCTTCTGCTCTGTCTCAGCTTTCAGCTGCATCGGAGGACAGCTATAGGCGGCAAATTACAGGAGGGCCTGTATGACAGCCACAGCCCGGGCCCTTCTCTTACAAGGGCCCGGTCACGGTCGCACCCCCTGCGACAGCGATCGTTACGTCCCTGTGCTCTTGGCCAGCAGGGCACCGGGCACCATGGAGGATCCTTGGATGAGCAGCCCATCCCCCGCATGGCACTGCCTATATTCGGCTCGTGGCTGGGGGCTTACATGTTATAATTGTGACTCTGAGTTCTGTTCCATTATCAATGACCTTTCAGCGCTGATCCAGAGATTCCTGCACATTATCGCCTTACTGTTTATGAGCAGATGACAGATAATAGACCCGACCTTTCCTCATCTTGTGTATTTGATGCCCAGAAATGTTACTTGTTCTGTATATAGTGACTATAGATACTCAGAGATTCTGCTTCCCACTGTTACAGGGTCATTAGAACTGAGAAGTGGGGACAACAGAAAAGGGGGAGTTATTACTGGGGGCCACCATAGAGGAGGCGGATTATAATGGGGGGGACCATAGAAAAGGGGGTATTATAACTGGGGGCTACATAATATAAAATGGGCAATATACAGTAAGTGTCTGTGGGGGGAGGGGGCTCTTCAGACTTGAGCACTAGAAGTGGGGTACTATGGGTAATCTTGATTAATGTCTGAATATTGAGATGCCTTAGTAACAGTTTCATCTCACCCTCTGGGTGTCTCCAGCAGTTACACTGGGCCACATGTATCAGAAGTTGTGCTGTCTGTACTATATTCAGCCACTAATGTACAGGGTGCGGCAGATTATTGAGAACTACAGTTTAGGAGGAAATAACCCGGGGGACTAATGGTATCACAGCCTCCCCATGAGAAGGGGCAGCTGGATACTGACTGGGGGCGCAGGGCGGCGCTGGAAACGTTCTCTAATTTTCAGGGGGATGTAAGTTTGTGTCCCCAGGGATTATTGCTTTGGCACATGAACAATACGCTCTAGAACTGTCTCTCCATCCATGAAGGTGAAGCAGGACTCCCTAGACTTGCTTTTACCTGCTCTATTTTTGCGACAAAAATTGCACCAAAATAAGTCAGAAAAATAGAAGCGACAAAAAAAGTGTTAGATTCACAAGTAGCGCCACAATTTTACATCCAAAAATAGAACAAGTAGTGGGTATCGGAAAAACTTTATAAACTAAGGCACAAGAGGCGCTGCAGGGAAAGAAAACAATTCCGACAGTTTTCCCGTTTGAAAGTCGATGATAAATGACCCCCTGAGAGTCTCGAAACTATGTCTGAGGATGTAATTCATGTCATCAGATACAACATACATCAAGTGAAGAGGAAGAAAGGCTCCGGGGAGGCGGAACCTGAACTCGTATGTATAACATGTCGTAAACTGTGACGTGTAACCAATAACAATTGTATCCGTATGTTGTATCTGCCTTATGTGCCCGGATGATAATGATGTTTGTAACATGGTATAAAATATCCTACAGGAACTATGTAGCCCCCTTCACCCACACGGAGCTATACAACAGTCCAGGACCGATCCAAAAAGTCCCACATTAAGCAAAGAATGCGGAAGAGAAAAAATGTTTTTTGACTGACCGGAGCTCCAGACATTCACAGAGAACTCTCCTTCCCGAATGTCTCACAATTTTCTCATTCAATGGTGTCATTTTCTATTGTATTGCATCGATGAAAAAAATGTTTTTTCTTTCCAACAAGAATAGGTCACTATTCATGAAAATTGTTAGTGCGGCTTCTCTCCCCTCAAATCCACCATTCACCATAGTAGAGCGCTGGAAGAAGCCGAAGACGGCGAAGCCCAGGGTCAGGCGAGCGGATGAAGTTGGTGTCCTGCTTTTATATTGTTTTATTACATTACATTATATTACAAACACATTGGGGCTCATTTGATTACCCGGTCCAGTCGCGATCCCGCTGTGCGTTGTCCGACGAGGATTTGGGTTCTGCCGCAATTCACTAAGGTCGTGCACCCAATGTCCACCAGGTGTCGCTGGTCTGCCGAAGTTCACATCTTCTTTTCCGAATCCGTCAGGTTTTCCAGCAGCCGTGCCCCCGATTTCCGTCACTTGAAAGCCGCCACTGATGCGACACAATCCGATCACGTGCGCCAAAAACCCGGGGCAATTCGGCGCAAAACGGTCAAATTTGGAAAACTCGACGGAAATGCGCAATTCAGACCCTTAGTAAATGTGCCCCATGGTGTGTAGTAATAGAATCATACAGCTCCCCTATACTATGCCCTCACAATACCCTTATACAGTATATATGTATATGCTGTATGTGTGTATATACAGGCGGTCCCCTACTTAAGGACACCTGACTTACAGACAACTCAAAGTTACAGACGGACCCCTCTGACCTCTGGTGAAGCTTTTTGAATGCTTTAATATAGTCCCAGACTGCAATGATCTCCGATTGTCACTGGGGCAAAATTTTTTTTGGCCTGGATCTACAATTATAAAATATACAGTTTCGACTTACATACAAATTCAACTTAAGAACAAATCTCTGGACCCTATCTTGTACGTATCCCGGGGACTGCCTGTACTGAACATATGTGTGTATGATGTCTTTATACTGTATGTATGTGTGTATATGCTATATGTATTTATTTGTAGTGTGTGTACATGGTGTGTTTATAATGTATGTATATATGGTGTGTATATACAGTATGCCTAAGTATATGATGTATATATCTAAGGGGGGTATTTATACAGGGCTGTACATACGCCAGCGCACGAGTGTATAAATGTATATACGAGAAGATAAATGTGTGTGTATTAGTGTAGAACTTTATGTGTGTATGTAAGTATATAAATGTGTGAGAACAAATATGTATATTCTTTTTTAAGGGGAAAGGGGGAGTGTGCCCGATATCCTGCAGGTGTCGCTGCTGCGCCGAGGTCCCTGGAGTTCACCTTCTTCTTCCCGGTGCATGTGAGTGCTGATCTTGCGACACAAATTATTTTTTAAATTCTGCGGTTTTTCCGAATCCATCGGGTTGTCCGACAGCCACGCCCCCCCATATCTGTCACATGAAAGCCGGCGCCGATGCGCCACAATCCAGTCGCGTGCACCAAAAACCTGGGGCAATTTGCTGCAAAACTGAAATATTCGGGAAACCCAACGAAAGTGCCGTGTTCTGACCCTTAGTAAATGACCCCCAATGTAGAGATAATTTTCCGTCCCTCCTGTATGTGACGATGTGTGACATCCTGATCCCAGGGCAATAGGTGGCACCTGTATATAATGAGATGTCAATGTGCATTATGTAAGAGCAGATGACTGGGGCCATAAAGTTATGCCATGACTGTATTATAGCGGCGGCTGTGCCGTATCTGATAGACGCTGTGTACATAATCCTCGGCGACCTCTGCCCTCTGCACTAATGTTTGCCGTCTCCGCAGTTATCAGCCTCTTTATTGCGGCTGTACGTTACTATTACTCTATATCTTCTTATAGGGTGTAAGTCCTTTATGACATTATTGCTGGTTACATATTGATCTCCTGATAAGTGAAGCCGCGCAGTAAATTCTGAACTGTATATAAAGAGAAAACTTCCGCCTAAGAGGTAAGTCACAGCTCATCACGGGGCGATGTATGGGGGTGCACTCATATGGGGGCACTGTATGGGGGTGCACTCATATGGGGGCAATGTATGGGGGGCACTCATATGGGGGCAATGTATGGGGGTGCACTCATATGGGGGCAATGTATGGGGGTGCACTCATATGTGGGCAATGTATGGGGCTGCACTCATATGTGGGCAATGTATGGGGGTGCACTCATATGGGGGCAATGTATGGGGGTGCACTCATATGGGGGCAATGTATGGGGGTGCACTCATATGTGGGCAATGTATGGGGCTGCACTCATATGTGGGCAATGTATGGGGCTGCACTCATATGGGGCAATGTATGGGGGTGCACTCATATGGGGGCAATGTATGGGGCTGCACTCATATGGGGGCAATGTATGGGGGTGCACTCATATGTGGGCAATGTATGGGGGTGCACTCATATAGGGGCGATGTATGGGGCTGCACTCATATGTGGGCAATGTATGGGGGTGCACTCATATAGGGGCGATGTATGGGGGTGCACTCATATGGGGGCAATGTATGGGGGTGCACTCATATGGGGGCAATGTATGGGGGTGCACTCATATGGGGGCAATGTATGGGGGTGCATTCATATGGGAGCAATGTATGGGGGTGCACTCATATGGGGGCAATGTATGGGGGTGCACTCATATGTGGGCAATGTATGGGGGTGCACTCATATGTGGGCAATGTATGGGGGTGCACTCATATGGGGGCAATGTATGGGGCTGCACTTATATGGGGGCAATGTATGGGGCTGCACTCATATGGGGCAATGTATGGGGGTGCACTCATATGGGGGCAATGTATGGGGGTGCACTCATATGGGGGCAATGTATGGGGCTGCACTTATATGGGGGCAATGTATGGGGGTGCACTCATATGGGGGCAATGTATGGGGCTGCACTCATATGGGGGCAATGTATGGGGCTGCACTCATATGGGGGTGATGTATGGGGGTGCACTCATATGGGGACAATGTATGGGGGTGCACTCATATGGGGGCAATGTATGGGGCTGCACTTATATATGGCAATGTATGGGGCTGCACTCATATGGGGCAATGTATGGGGGTGCACTCATATGGGGACAATGTATGGGGGTGCACTCATATGGGGGCAATGTATGGGGCTGCACTTATATGGGGGCAATGTATGGGGGTGCACTCATATGGGGGCAATGTATGGGGCTGCACTTATATGGGGGCAATGTATGGGGGTGCACTCATATGGGGGCAATGTATGGGGGGCACTCATATGGGGGCAATGTATGGGGGGCACTCATATGGAGACGATGTATGGGGCTGCACTCATATGGGGGCAATGTATGGGGCTGCACTCATATGGGGGAAATGTATGGGGGTGCACTCATATGGGGGCAATGTATGGGGCTGCACTCATATGGGGGCAATGTATGGGGGGCACTCATATGTGGGCAATGTATGGGGGTGCACTCATATAGGGGCGATGTATGGGGCTGCACTCATATGGGGGCAATGTATGGGGGTGCACTCATATGGGGGCAATGTATGGGGGTGCACTCATATGGGGGCAATGTATGGGGGTGCATTCATATGGGAGCAATGTATGGGGGTGCACTCATATGGGGGCAATGTATGGGGGTGCACTCATATGTGGGCAATGTATGGGGGTGCACTCATATGTGGGCAATGTATGGGGGTGCACTCATATGGGGGCAATGTATGGGGCTGCACTTATATGGGGGCAATGTATGGGGCTGCACTCATATGGGGCAATGTATGGGGGTGCACTCATATGGGGGCAATGTATGGGGGTGCACTCATATGGGGGCAATGTATGGGGCTGCACTTATATGGGGGCAATGTATGGGGGTGCACTCATATGGGGGCAATGTATGGGGCTGCACTCATATGGGGGCAATGTATGGGGCTGCACTCATATGGGGCAATGTATGGGGGTGCACTCATATGGGGACAATGTATGGGGGTGCACTCATATGGGGGCAATGTATGGGGCTGCACTCATATGGGGGCAATGTATGGGGCTGCACTCATATGGGGGCAATGTATGGGGCTGCACTCATATGGGGGCAATGTATGGGGGTGCACTCATATGGGGGCAATGTATGGGGCTGCACTCATATGGGGGCAATGTATGGGGCTGCACTTATATGGGGGCAATGTATGGGGCTGCACTCATATGGGGCAATGTATGGGGGTGCACTCATATGGGGGCAATGTATGGGGCTGCACTTATATGGGGGCAATGTATGGGGGTGCACTCATATGGGGGCAATGTATGGGGCTGCACTTATATGGGGGCAATGTATGGGGGTGCACTCATATGGGGGCAATGTATGGGGCTGCACTCATATGGGGGCAATGTATGGGGGGCACTCATATGGAGACGATGTATGGGGCTGCACTCATATGGGGGCAATGTATGGGGCTGCACTCATATGGGGGCAATGTATGGGGGTGCACTCATATGGGGGCAATGTATGGGGCTGCACTCATATGGGGGCAATGTATGGGGGGCACTCATATGGAGACGATGTATGGGGCTGCACTCATATGGGGGTGATGTATGGGGGTGCACTCATATGGAGACGATGTATGGTGCTGCACTCATATGGGGGCAATGTATGGGGGGCACTCATATGGAGACGATGTATGGGGCTGCACTCATATGGGGGCAATGTATGGGGCTGCACTCATATGGGGGCAATGTATGGGGGTGCACTCATATGGGGGCAATGTATGGGGCTGCACTCATATGGGGCAATGTATGGGGCTGCACTCATATGGGGCAATGTATGGGGCTGCACTCATATGGGGGCAATGTATGGGGTGCACTCATATGGGGGCAATGTATGGGGGTGCACTCATATGGGGGCGATGTATGGGGGTGCACTCATATGGGGGCAATGTATGGGGGGGCCTCATATGGGGGCGATGTATGGGGGTGCACTCATATGGGGGCAATGTATGGGGGTGCACTCATATGGGGGCAATGTATGGGGGGCACTCATATGGGAGCGATGTATGGGGGTGCCTCATATGGGGGCAATGTATGGGGGTGCACTCATATGGGGGCAATGTATGGGGGGCACTCATATGGAGACGATGTATGGGGCTGCACTCATATGGGGGCAATGTATGGGAGGCACTCATATGGAGACGATGTATGGGGCTGCACTCATATGGGGGCAATGTATGGGGCTGCACTCATATGGGGGCAATGTATGGGGGTGCACTCATATGGGGGCAATGTATGGGGCTGCACTCATATGGGGCAATGTATGGGGCTGCACTCATATGGGGCAATGTATGGGGCTGCACTCATATGGGGGCAATGTATGGGGTGCACTCATATGGGGGCAATGTATGGGGGTGCACTCATATGGGGGCGATGTATGGGGGTGCACTCATATGGGGGCAATGTATGGGGGGGCCTCATATGGGGGCGATGTATGGGGGTGCACTCATAGGGGGGCGATGTATGGGGGTGCACTCATATGGGGGCAATGTATGGGGGGCACTCATATGGGGGCAATGTATGGGGGGCACTCATATGGGGGCGATGTATGGGGGTGCCTCATATGGGGGCAATGTATGGGGGTGCACTCATATGGGGGCAATGTATGGGGGGCACTCATATGGGGGCGATGTATGGGGGTGCCTCATATGGGGGCAATGTATGGGGGTGCACTCATATGGGGCAATGTATGGGGCTGCACTCATATGGGGGCAATGTATGGGGTGCACTCATATGGGGGCAATGTATGGGGGTGCACTCATATGGGGGCGATGTATGGGGGTGCACTCATATGGGGGCGATGTATGGGGGTGCACTCATATGGGGACAATGTATGGGAGGCACTCATATGGGGGCGATGTATGGGGGTGCACTCATATGTGGGCGATGTATGGGGGTGCACTCATATGTGGGCGATGTATGGGGGTGCACTCATATGGGGGCGATGTATGGGGGTGCACTCATATGGGGGCGATGTATGGGGGTGCACTCATATGGGGGCGATGTATGGGGGTGCACTCATATGGGGACAATGTATGGGGGGCACTCATATGGGGGCGATGTATGGGGGTGCACTCATATGTGGGCGATGTATGGGGGTGCACTCATATGGGGGCGATGTATGGGGGTGCACTCATATGTGCGCGATGTATGGGGCTGCACGCATATGGGGGCAATGTATGGGGGTGCACTCATATCGGGACGATGTATGGGAGTGAATTGATATGGGGGCGATGTATGGGGGTGCACTCTAGGAGAGGCAGAGCCCCATAGACCCCCCCCCCCCCCCTTATGGGTCAGCACCCTGGACACATGAGAGTGATGGTACAGTGGGGCTGGGAGTAGTAGTCCAAGAGAAAGGGGGTGGATTTTACCTCTCCGGCCTCTGTCCCCTGTGCACCCATGGGACACAGCAGCCTAGGGGGTCCGCGCTGTAGGTGGTGATGTGTGTGGGGGCTCCCTGTGTAAGTGCTAGATGAGGTATCCCTGATGTGCAGAGCAGATGGGGCACAGGGACACCCGGGTCACTGTAAGGAACCGTAGTTATTACTTGAAGATCAGAGTTAGGACACGTCCACACCTGGCGCTCACCGCTGAAGGGACCCAGTGGACCCGATCACCCCCTGAGGTTATCAGCAACTCAGGTCCAGAAGTTCACGATAAGATAACAGCCCAAACCTCTGGTTACAGTCACATTTTCCTTCCCTCCAGTCAACACTAACACCAAGTAATGTGTCTAATCTGAGCGGCTCTGACTATTCCAGAGAGAAAACATTTTGTATCCATCCTGTGTATAATAATAATTCTTTATTTATATAGCGCACGCATATTCCGCAGCGCTGCACAGAACTTGTCACATCAGTCCAAGTCCCCAATGGGGCTCACAATCTAATCATCCTACCAGTATGTTTTGGAGTGTGGGAGGAAACCGGAGGAAACCCAAGCAAACACGGAGAGAACATACAAACTCATTGCAGATGTTGACCCTGGGACTTGAACCCAGGAGCCCAGCGAAGGCTGTAGTGCTAACCACTGAGCCACCGTGCTGCAAGGCTGTAGTGCAAACCACTGAGCCACCGTGCAGCAAAGCTGTAGTGCTACCCACTGAGCCACCGTGCTGCAAGGCTGTAGTGCTAACCACTGAGCCACTGTTCTGCCCTATCTATCCTGTGTATCTACGTCCATGCAGTGTCAGACTGGCCCACCAAAGTACCAGAGGATCCTGGGCTCTGGGTCAAACCCAATACAGAACCCCTAGAGGTCCATAAGAAAACACCACAATTTGGCTGCTAGAGTATATTTCCTGGGGGATAATGAAGAGTGGGCCCCCAAATTGATTTTCTCTGGTGGGCCTAAGGAAACCCAGTCCGACACTGCGTTCATGGCCCCCCCTTTAAGGAAATCTACTGTTTGCTTTTATGCAAAACAAATACCTTGAGAATGCTGTAGTGACACTGATGCAGAAACATATCTTGTTTTTTTACCTGAACTGAGTGGTTTTACTGATAAAACTATGATAAAATGTGACAGAAACTGGGGGCGTGCCGTCGGATGATCCAAACTATTCACACTGAGTGCGAGTATAAAATTCTAATTATGTTGCAAGCCAAGCACTTACATGCACCAGGAAGAAGAAGGTGAACTCCGGGGACCTGAGCGGGGAAGTGACACATGCAGGATATCAGGGGCACGATCTTAGTGACTCCCCGCACAGCGCATTATACACGGACAATGCACTTACATGCACCAGGAAGAAGAAGGTGAACTCCGGGGACCTGAGCGGGGAAGCGACACATGCAGGATATCGGGTGCACGATCTTAGTGACTCCCCGCACAGCACATTATACATGGACAATGCACTTACATGCACCAGGAAGAAGAAGGTGAACTCCGGGGACCTGAGCGGGGAAGTGACACATGCAGGATATCGGGCGCACGATCTTAGTGACTCCCCGCACAGCGCATTATACACAGACAATGCACTTACATGCACCAGGAAGAAGAAGGTGAACTCCGGGGACCTGAGCGGGGAAGCGACACATGCAGGATATCGGGCGCAGGATCTTAGTGACTCCCCGCACAGCACATTATACATGGACAATGCACTTACATGCACCGGGAAGAAGAAGGTGAACTCCGGGGACCTGAGTGGGGAAGTGACACATGCAGGATATCGGGCGCAGGATCTTAGTGACTCCCCGCACAGCGCATTATACACGGACAATGCACTTACATGCACCAGGAAGAAGAAGGTGAACTCCAGGGACCTGAGCGGGGAAGCGACACATGCAGGATATCGGGTGCACGATCTTAGTGACTCCCCGCACAGCGCATTATACACGGACAATGCACTTACATGCACCGGGAAGAAGGTGAACTCCGGGGACCTGAGCGGGGAAGCGACACATGCAGGATATCGGGCGCACGATCTTAGTGAATCGCGGCAGAGTGCATTAATGTCGGACAACGCAGATCGGGGAACTACAGCGGCCGGGTATGTAAACGTGCCACAATGGGGCAGATTTACTTACCCGGTCCATTCGCGATCCAGCGCCGCGTTCTCTGCGCTGGATTCGGGTCTGGACGGGATTTATTAAGGTAGTTCCTCCGCCGTCCACCAGGTGGCGCTGCTGCGCTAAAAAGCATCGGAACGCGCTGGAGTTCACCGGCTTGGGCTGAGTGAAGGTAAGTGCAAGCTCCGCGACAGATTTTTTGTTTTAAATGCGGCGGTTTTTCCGAATCCGTCGGGTTTTCGTTCGGCCACGCCCCCCGATTTCTGTCACGTGCATGCCAGTGCTGATGCGCCACAATCCGATCGCGTGCGCCAAAATCCCGGGGCAATTCAGGGAGAATCGGCGCAAATCGGAAATATTCGGGTAACACGTCGGGAAAACGCGAATCGGGCCCTTAGTAAATTACCCCCACTGTGTTTATGTACAGCACCCAGCTTTCCCAACATCCTGAATATTAAAATTGCTTTTTGAGCAAAAGCACTCAGTTCAGGGATTAAACAAGATATATTTCTGCAACAGTGACGCTACAGCATTCTCAAGATATGTTTTGTTCACAATGCATAAAAACAAATGGTTGAATCCCTTTAACCAAAGCCATTGCCTGCACGGTGCTGATGAGGAGCGATTGCATAGAACAGCTCTGTCTTTTGTTTCTGGGGATTGATACAATGTAACATATTCCGACACTTTAATCTTGTTTTTTTTTTGAAGGCTTATCACAGACCACAGACCACAGATTCCATCTCTCGGGCTCCAGAGACTTGTACATTACATTATCATCTGTTTTCCTTGAGATTTGTCGGATCTCTCCACTTGTAAGACGTAAGATCCGGCAGTTTAGGAGTCGAGAATCTCCATTTAGATAAAATACAAATACATTTTCTTAAGAAACCAATATCCCACTTCATGTCCCTCGTGTAACGGTCAGAGGGAAGTGGAGAGGATTTCACGGCTTCATAATCTCTCACTTACTGGAAGAGCATGTTATTACTAACACCCGTCTGATGCTTAAAGGGACGGTACAGTAATAGTCCGAGGATGTCATGAAGCTTTCACAGAGGGGCACATTTACTTACCCGTCCAAGGAGTTCACAGAAAGTGCATTGTCCGTGTATAATGCGCTGTGTGGGGAGTCACTAAGATACTGGGGGTCATTTACTAAGGGCCCAATTCGCGTTTTCCCGACGTGTTACCCGAATATTTCCGATTTGCGCCGATTGTACCTGAATTGCCCCGGGTTTTTGGCGCACGCGATTGGAATTTGGCGCATCGGCGCCGGTATGCACGCGACGGAAATCGGGGGCGTGGCCGAACGAAAACCCGACGTATTCGGAAAAACCGCCACATTTTTAAAAAAAATTGTGTCGCGAAAATTTCACTCACCTTCATCCTGGATAGGCCGGTGTATTTCGAGGCATTCCAGCGGACTTCAGTGCAGCAGCGCCACCTGGTGGACGGCGGAGGAACTGCTTTGATGAATCCCGGCCGGACCCGAATCCAGTGCAGAGAACGCGCCGCTGGATCGCGAACGGACCGGGTAAGTAAATCTGCCCCACTGCGTCTGATATCCTGCATGTGTCACTTCCCCGCTCAGGTCCCTGGAGTTCACCTTCTTCCCAGTGCATGTAAGTGCATTGTCCGTGTATAATGCGCTGTGTGGGGAGTCACTAAGATCCTGCCCCTGATATCCTGCATGTGTCGCTTCCCCGCTCAGGTCCCCGGAGTTCACCTTCTTCTTCCTGGTGCATGTAAGTGCATTGTCCGTGTATAATGCGCTGTGTGGGGAGTCACTAAGATCCTGCCCCTGATATCCTGCATGTGTCGCTTCCCCGCTCAGGTCCCCGGAGTTCACCTTCTTCTTCCTGGTGCATGTAAGTGCATTGTCCGTGTATAAGGCGCTGTGCGGGGAGTCACTAAGATCCTGCACCCGATATCCTGCATGTGTCACTTCCCCGCTCAGGTCCCCGGAGTTCACCTTCCTCTTCCTGGTGCATGTAAGTGCATTGTCCGTGTATAATGCACTGTGCGGGGAGTCACTAAGATCCTGCACCCGATATCCTGCATGTGTCACTTCCCCGCTCAGGTCCCCGGAGTTCACCTTCTTCTTCCTGGTGCATGTAAGTGCATTGTCTTGTGACACAATTTGAAAGTTAAATCCCGCGCTGAGTCTGGATCAGCACCCTGGACACATGAGAGTGATGATGAAGTGTGGCTGGGTGTAGTAGTTCAAGAGAAACGGGTGGATTGATTTTTGAGCAAAAGCACTCGGTTCAGGGATTAAAGCAGATATGTTTCTGCAGCTGTGACGACACGCTACCCAATTTCTGTCACATGGAAGCAGCGCAACTGCGCCACAATCCGCACCTATAATCACAGCCCATTTTTCTGGAATGTTTTTCATCAAATCTCTTCTACAAGATGTAACTTGTTTCTGGGTGTTGTTTTTTTCGGGACAAAATGCAGTTTTTTTATAGCACAATTTGGGGATTCGTATGTCCTCCTGATGAGCAAAATTAAAAAACTTTTAAGGGAAAAGCAAAACTTTTTGCATAAACCATAACTTTTGGCAGGTAAGGAGAAGACATCAGTCCATCAGGCACAACCTATACATTATACTGTGTTGATTCAGGAGAAGGCAAAGACCCTGCAAGATTTTATTTGTTCACACTTGGTGGTTTATAAAGTTTTTTGATCGTGATTAAAATATGTCAATTTAGGCAACATTATCATTATTATTATTAAGTGCTTTGTTGTACAGGGATAAATGCAGTTGCAGTTTTGTAGCGTTGGTACACATGTGGAAGTACAAAATCTGTGGGATTTTCCTTTTTAAAGGGACGGGTGATTTTTGTTTATTGGTGTTTTTAAATGTATATATATTTTTTTTTACTTTTTTTTTGTTTTTTACATTTTACTTTATCCCACAAGAGGGCGCTGACCGCGAGATCATTTGAACTGTTATATGATGTACTTAAACTTTATTCATGTTTATATCCTTACTAGCTTCCCCGCACCGTGGTCCACGCTCGGCGCACCATGCACGCTACCACTTCCTATTCAGGCGCACGCACACAGCCGCACACATGGTGCACCGAGCGCGGACCATGGTGCGGGGAAGCTAGTAAGGATATAAACATTAATAAAGTGATAAAACGCTTTAAAACAGTTTAAAAACATAACGGAGATAAGCGCCGGCTCCAGCTCACCCTGCGCTGGTGCACGGCATGTGCTGCTTATAAGTCCTATCCGAAGAGGTAGGTTTCCAGGTATCTGGGAAAAAGAAGAAAGCAAAGTTACCCTTCACCGGCTCCAACATTGCTCCTGTACTTGTAGTTTTCGGACTACAAGGCTTCACGTCCCCCCTGGAAGATGTCCAGAAGATGAGATATTATACATGGGATCAGTGTAGGAAACAGTGGAAGCTTCTCGTGGTGTTGGATACAATGTAGCGAATATAATGGAGGCAGAGCTGGGGCTGCAGCTTCTACGTAAAAATAAGCAGACGTGACAAGAGCAGAAAGATGCAGGGAAGCGAACGCCTTTCTTTCTGGATATATTTATCTACATGGGAATGAGCCGAGGTGGAGACATAATAACTAATAACATGAAGTCCGTGGGATTGTGTTGGATTTATGAGCCGTCGGCTGCGAGGAGACAAGTTACAGGCCGTAGATTATAAAAATAATAATAATAATATATTACGAGCTGCCGCTACTGTGCAGAGACGAGTCATGAGTTGTGTAATTAATGTATTTCATTCTATTTCACAATGATCATCAGGAGCCTCCAGGTTTATTGTTCCCTCCCGAGGGAAATTTTCCCTCCTGACCCTGAAGCCGGGTCCATGATCTCCAGCTGAAAATAGGCAAAAAAACCTTGATAAAATGGGATTTTCCAATATTTCTGACATTGGCCGTAATGTAGCGGGTGTGGACTGACTCAAATCCAACAGATTGTAGGTATTTATACCCTTATACTCCCCCTCTCCCGTGCAAATGGCTACTTCCTAAAGGGAACCTGTCACCAAGAATGTTTATTTAGCTGCTGACAGGTTCCTATAGCCTCTGCTTTGCTGTGTTGTCAGCGTTCTGAATCCTTTTAATAGTTTATTTCCCATTTCCCAGCTCCCTGCCAGCAGCATGTAGTGAGTCCCAGGGGAGGGGAAGCTTCAGCCTGTATCAGTCTCCTCTCTTCCACACTCATCCAGCTCCCTCCCCTCTTCCTATCATGTGCATTGAGTAGGCAGGGGAGGGAGGGGGATGGTGTGAAGGAGAGGAAGAATGGGATGCAAGCTGCAGCTGCTCCCCCTGGGACTCACCACACGCTGCTGGTAGGGAGCCAGGTAATGTGAAATAAAGTTTTATGAATGACTGAAATGATTCAGACATTTTTAAAATCCGCACAGCACAGGCTGGATACTGGTTTATGTTAAAATACTATATGGGGCACATGTATCAAAGTTTTTCTGCTGCCAGTTTTTTAAGTTTCCTGAAGTTTTTCTACTTAATGTATCTTAAGTCTTTCCCCTTTGTGATACATGTGATGAGTCGCCTGTTTGGTCTCACTCTTGCGACTTTTTGTGGTGTGCGACTTTTTAGTCCCAAACAGTAGCTCCCAAAAGTATGTCTGGGTCTAGCATTGCTCTGTTTTAGGACTTTTGGGGAATTTCAAAGCCCAAAAGTCTGACAAGTTGAACAAACATCTGAGCTAAAAAGATAAATCTGGCGACTGCATCGCATCCTGGAGGCAGGTAACGCTGGTCCGCTGCTGGATTCTGCACCTAAAAAGTCTCAAACTGCGAAAAGTCTAACAAAAGCAATAGGAGTGATACATGTATGTTCCCTAAAGGCGACTCATGGAACCAAAGGGTCAGAGGTCAAAACGAGGGGGAACACAATGACAGAGTCAAATTCCGGTTGAGTAAAACCCAAATACCCCACATTGGCAGGAGATTGGATGGATACAGCGCCCCCAGCTGGTAAGTACAATGCAGATCTAGGGGCTACAGAGGAAGCTGCGGGATTCTCCTCCTTATGTTGATATTTTCCCTTTGTATATTCTTCTATGACATCAGCGAGGAGCATTTATAGTGACTTCTATTTCTATTATTGTGGCTTTCATATACAATATACATTATGGATACTGCCCATCAGATTTCAAGACAACTCTTTGCAAAAAAAAATGTTTTTTGATCATCTCTTAGAAGTTTTAATGTTTGTCAGGACGGATGATAATAGTGACCCGAATTATCAAGGGTTCGCTAAAATCCGCTTTCTAATGGCCAAGTCATTGGCATTTACACGTTTCAGACTTTTGACCCGGAAATCACATTTTCACACATATGTGTGATATCAATAATAATATAGATAAGGGCACGTATGCACTTCCTCCACGTGTCCACTAGGTGGCAGCAGAAAGTCAATTGTATTTCCATCAGTCACATCTATAGAACAAACCTCATGTCATATTATCTATGGATATTATATACATGTGTGTGACATTATCTCTGTACATTATATACATGTGTGTGACATTATCTATGTACATTATATACATGTGTGTGACATTATCTATGGATATGATACATCTCATGTAGTATCTATGTATGTGTATTCTGCACCCAGTTGGCTTCCTGTAATTGGCTGGAGAGGGTCCGGCCAGACCTCTCCCTGACACCTTCAAGCAGAAAGCACTTTTACGGCTGGGTCACCCCTTTAAGAGCCATCATTCCCCTTTATCTATTTGCTCAGCTATCCTATGGTAATACAATCCTGTCACCTACTGGCTAAAGAGAGTGTTAGTACATTGATTTAATACTGTTCCGCTCCTAAATAGTTAATATGTTTTATTTATTGTTAATGTATCTCCTGTAACCACCTGGGGTAATGCAGGCTGTCCAATTGGCTAGCACCTGGGGGCTTTCCAGAGGTGAGACCTACAGTCTATAAGTATAGGCTCAGTCCTGTAATGATATGAATTCCGGCTCTTCTTAGTGAGCCGGCTCATTAGGCTCCACTCACTAAGAAGAGCCAGTTCTTCTGGCTCCTGAACGACTCCCTATTAAATATATAATAGGGAGCCATAGGCCAGTCTGTCACCCCACACCACTCCACTTTCAGGTTAAAGGGAACATGGTGAGCCATCGGCGGGGGGTGTGGTTAAGTGAGTCATCAGCTCACAGAGGGGAGCCGGCTCCCGACGTTCACGAACAAGAGCCGGCTCTTAGAGCCGGCTCAGTCGCAAACCACACATCACTACAGCCCTGGGTTCAGAGTGTCTGTCCTGAGATTGCTGTGTGTGACACTGCCAGATTGCACTGCTGATGCAGCAGAGCTGATACGGCTCCCAGGGGATTGGTCCAGCCCTCCAGACCACTGCTTCAGGGTTGAGGTTCTAGTTCCTTATCCTAATGCATTTACCCCCAATAAGTAATAACCAAGTAGACTCTCTATAACCCATAGATGTTACAGTAATTGCCTGCATTGACCCCTGAACCACCCCAAATCAATGTAGTTGATGTTTCACATTTGCAAAGTGAATTTACCTGCAGGAGGTGAGGGGATCGCTGATCCCTCATCCCTATAAATGTATAAGAGATATTATAATCTCAGACATATATGACATATCCACAGGACAGATTAGCGTCTGATCAGGATTCCCATCATGGACACAAGTGCAGGTCCCAGATGTGGGATCAGCATTTATTACTGATGGTTATCCATAAATGTCTAAGAGGGGAATATCCCTTTAAGGGAGCCCACAACCTGCGCTCTAGTGGTGGACTGTACATATTGGATTATTTTCTCTCTCCCCTTATAATGACTTATAATATAAATATGGGCTTCATCTATATGAATTCATCAGGGATTTAACACCCAGTAAATGGCTTTATGTTTCGGTTCTATGCAGATTCTTCTGGAGTCCGGGGCCGGGGTCTGGTTATTGGACAACCCAAGGAATGCCCAATATCTGCCCTCCATCAGCATTCCCTCCTTATCTGACCTGCGGCTCCTCCTGTGCACCTCATTATTCTCACTGTAGTAAATGCCTTGTGTTCAGATGACTGATACATAGTAACGTTCACTGTATGATTTGTAGCAGCGCAGTCACCCCACATGACCCCACACTACGTACCTGAAAGATGCTGAAAAGATGGGATCCTGCAGGCCTCTATATTCTTGTATCTTCTTCTCCAGGTACTATGGACCTCTATATTCTTGTATCATCTTCTCCAGGTACTATGGACCTCTATATTCTTGTATCATCTTCTCCAGGTACTATGGACCTCTATATTCTTGTATCTCCTTCTCCAGGTACTATGGACCTCTATATTCTTGTATCATCTTCTCCAGGTACTATGGACCTCTATATTCTTGTATCATCTTCTCCAGGTACTATGGACCTCTATATTCTTGTATCATCTTCTCCAGGTACTATGGACCTCTATATTCTTGTATCTCCTTCTCCAGGTACTATGGACCTCTATATTCTTGTATCTTCTTCTCCAGGTACTATGGACCTCTATATTCTTGTATCTCCCTCTCCAGGTACTATGGACCTCTATATCATTGTATCTCCCTCTCCAGGTACTATGGACCTCTATATCATTGTATCTCCTTCTCCAGCTATTATGGACCTCTATATTCTTGTATCTCCTTCTCCAGGTACTATGGACCTCTATATTCTTGTATCTTCTTCTCCAGGTACTATGGACCTCTATATTCTTGTATCTCCTTCTCCAGGTACTATGGACCTCTATATTCTTGTATCTCCTTCTCCAGGTACTATGGACCTCTATATTCTTGTATCATCTTCTCCAGGTACTATGGACCTCTATATTCTTGTATCATCTTCTCCAGGTACTATGGACCTCTATATTCTTGTATCTCCTTCTCCAGGTACTATGGACCTCTATATTCTTGTATCTCCTTCTCCAGGTACTATGGACCTCTATATCCTTGTATCATCTTCTCCAGGTACTATGGACCTCTATATTCTTGTATCATCTTCTCCAGGTACTATGGACCTCTATATTCTTGTATCATCTTCTCCAGGTACTATGGACCTCTATATTCTTGTATCTCCTTCTCCAGGTACTATGGACCTCTATATTCTTGTATCTCCTTCTCCAGGTACTATGGACCTCTATATTCTTGTATCTTCTTCTCCAGGTACTATGGACCTCTATATTCTTGTATCATCTTCTCCAGGTACTATGGACCTCTATATTCTTGTATCATCTTCTCCAGGTACTATGGACCTCTATATTCTTGTATCATCTTCTCCAGGTACTATGGACCTCTATATTCTTGTATCTCCTTCTCCAGGTACTATGGACCTCTATATTCTTGTATCTTCTTCTCCAGGTACTATGGACCTCTATATTCTTGTATCTCCTTCTCCAGCTATTATGGACCTCTATATTCTTGTATCTCCTTCTCCAGGTATTATGGACCTCTATATTCTTGTATCTCCTTCTCCAGGTATTATGGACCTCTATATTCTTGTATCTCCTTCTCCAGGTACTATGGACCTCTATATTCTTGTATCTCCTTCTCCAGGTACTATGGACCTCTATATTCTTGTATCTTCTTCTCCAGGTACTATGGACCTCTATATTCTTGTATCTCCTTCTCCAGCTATTATGGACCTCTATATTCTTGTATCTCCTTCTCCAGGTATTATGGACCTCTATATTCTTGTATCTCCTTCTCCAGGTATTATGGACCTCTATATTCTTGTATCTCCTTCTCCAGGTACTATGGACCTCTATATTCTTGTATCATCTTCTCCAGGTACTATGGACCTCTATATTCTTGTATCTCCTTCTCCAGGTACTATGGACCTCTGTATTCTTGTATCTCCCTCTCCAGGTACTATGGACCTCTATATTCTTGTATCTCCTTCTCCAGGTACTATGGACCTCTATATTCTTGTATCTTCTTCTCCAGGTACTATGGACCTCTATATTCTTGTATCTCCTTCTCCAGGTACTATGGACCTCTATATTCTTGTATCTTCTTCTCCAGGTACTATGGACCTCTATATTCTTGTATCTCCTTCTCCAGGTACTATGGACCTCTATATCATTGTATCTCCTTCTACAGGTACTATGGACCTCTATATTCTTGTATCTCCTTCTCCAGGTACTATGGACCTCTATATTCTTGTATCTCCTTCTCCAGGTACTATGGACCTCTATATTCTTGTATCTCCTTCTCCAGGTACTATGGACCTCTATATCCTTATATCTCCTTCTCCAGGTACTATGGACCTCTATATCCTTGTATCTCCTTCTCCAGGTACTATGGACCTCTATATTCTTGTATCTCCTTCTCCAGGTACTATGGACCTCTATATTCTTGTATCTCCTTCTCCAGGTACTATGGACCTCTATATTCTTGTATCTCCTTCTCCAGGTACTATGGACCTCTATATTCTTGTATCTCCTTCTCCAGGTACTATGGACCTCTATATTCTTGTATCTCCTTCTCCAGGTACTATGGACCTCTATATTCTTGTATCTCCTTCTCCAGGTACTATGGACCTCTATATTCTTGTATCTCCCTCTCCAGGTACTATGGACCTCTATATTCTTGTATCTACTTCTCCAGGTACTATGGACCTCTATATCCTTGTATCTTCTTCTCCAGGTACTATGGACCTCTATATCCTTGTATCTCCTTCTCCAGGTATTATGGACCTCTTTATCCTTGTATCTTCCTATCCAGGTACTATGGACCTCTATATTCTTGTATCTCCTTCTCCAGGTACTATGGACCTCTATATTCTTGTATCTCCTTCTCCAGGTACTATGGACCTCTTTATCCTTGTATCTTCCTATCCAGGTATTATGGACCTCTATATTCTTGTATCTCCCTCTCCAGGTACTATGGACCTCCATAGCCCCAGGTAAAAGCATCTTCTATCGCATGGATAGTAGAATTTGGTGTCCTGACCTCTCCTTCTATTGTGATTATAGACGCCCATATCCTGGTTTTCCGTTTTCCAGGTGTTATGGACCTCCTGGTGTCTAGCCCTACACATTGCATTAGGACATAAATATCAGAGAGATCCAGCTTTGGAGCAGTGACCGCGCAGACGCGGACCTGCTGTTCTGCGCATGAGCAGACGGCAGGTTTGTCAGACCAGGATTTTGGGTAGGGGGATTGAAAAGGCTACTGGGTTGTGGAGTAGCCGCGCAGTGTAGCCTGAGCTCCGGCTACTCCACGTGTATATGTCCCCTATGATTTGTAAAGCTCCGGAATATGATGGTGATATATAAAGATTGTTATCAGTCAATGCAGTAATTACAACTGGAGGTCTAGGACAATGGACAGTAATATCACTCCTGATAACCTCATCTGTGCCACATCAGCCTCAGCCGGCTCCGGGAGCGCTGTACATCCGGGGTCCATTGTCAGGGGTCCCTGGTCACATCCTGCAGGGGGGGGGGGGCACATGTTTTCTTTGCTTCTATCATTGTATCTTCTATTCTCTCGGATTCTCACACATCACTTCACGTTTTTGGGTTTAGTTAAACATCCCGGGAGCCTCCATCCGGTAAATCCCACCTACTCCTTAGTATTCTCTCCCTCGCTCTGATCCCTATATTGTCTATACATTGTCTATTTCACATGTTTATTCAGCTGCAGCCGAGAAACTACCATAACATACAAACCAAGACTTTATTAAAGGGAATGAAACCTTCCATAGAAGCCACCCAGCTCGCCAGGCACCCTGAACAGCGTGAACCCCTGCACTTCTGCTCCGTTATACATTGCCGTCGTTCTTGAATTCTGTTGATGACCTAAAAAGCTGAAGACTGACAGAAGAACCGGTCTGGATTATGGAGTGTGAGCGCGCAGCACATGACGGGCAGTGACGCGCGTTATATCTGATATCTGCTCCGGTTATTGTGATCGGCTGCAGATATCTCAGGGCTTGTGCAATCCATATCATGTGCCGGGTGATAAGATCTTCATTCCATCCGTGATAATGTGCGGCACCGCGGTCATGGGAAGCTGAGCCTGATGCCAGGGCTGCGGTGACCCGGAGCTCAGAGGGGGTAATGACAGGTGAGACATCGAGGTCAGCGGTAGAGGGTCACCTGCTAGGATCAGAAGCCGGACCACCCAAACATTGTGCCGGCTACAGTGATGGAGGTGCCGATCACACAGTGCTGCTTTTTCTGTTATAAGAAGGGGCTACAGAAATGGAGACACTATAACGCCCCATTCTCTATAGCCCCCACACACATTTCTAGTGACCCCTTTTTTTGCCTTTTCACTATGATGAAAAATATATTTATACCGAATATTCCTGAGTGTAAGAAAAATAATAAAATAAGGCTCCTTTTTCCACAAACAAAAAAACTGGGAAAACTTATTGACTGGAGTATAAGCCGTAAGGTAGGAAATGCGGATACTTCAATGAAATGTCCACTGCAGAGCCCCCATTCAATGAAATGTCCACAGCAGAGCCCCCATTCAATGAAATGTCCAATTAAGAGCCCCCCCTTTAATGTTATGACCACAGCAGAGCCCCCTTTAAAACAATAATGATCACAGCAAAACCCCATTTTAATGTAATGTCCACACCAGAGCCCATCTTTCATGTATTGTCCACAGCATCATCCCCCTTAATGAAATGTCCACAGCAGAGCCCCCTTAATGAAATGTCCACAGCAGAGCCCCCTTAATAAAACAACTCTATTCTTCCCTCTGGATTCTTCTCCCCGTGGCTCTGTCTTCTTCTCTTCCTGGCAGCGCCCGGCAGGCAGGCACTCGCTACGACATCATGCGGCCGCGGCACCACGTGACATCATAGTGTATGCCTGTTGACAAGAAAGAAGACAGAACCGGGGGAGGGGGGAGAAGGTGTCAGAGGTAAGTACAGTGTTGGGGTTTTTTTTGTACAGTTAAATTCTTTGGCTTTAGCCTGGCACTGGATGTTCCACTCCCCTGTCTTTGGCCAGGTGGTGTTTTACCTAAGGGGGCCAAGATACGGCCCCCAGTTGTCCAGCAGGGGACGCCGCCTGAGGCAACTTTCTTAAGATGCCTCATGGTTGATGCGCAGCTGGGTGCAACGTTACTCCACCTGCTCCGGACTGTAGTGTGAGGGCAGCTGGATTCCCAGGGACCAAAGTACCTGCCTTGTAATGTGGTCTAGCTCCAGAATTGTGTCACGGTGGTTCACAAGAAACGGCCTCATCCACAACCCACCAGGGCCAGCAGGGCGATGCAAGAAGAGGAGGCTGCAATACATAGAAGGAATCCCCGTGGGGTACTCCCGGTGTGTCTGGTAGTTGATCCCCAGGCAGATGGTGAAGGGGAGGCCCATGGTGTTAGGGGCAGCCAGGGATAACACATGGAGACAGAAATCTTGAAAAGTAACTCACAGTCTCTTTAATGGTACACAGTCCAAGGCAGCAGCAGGTAACAAGCTGTAACAGTCCTCTCTGCTGAGGTGGTGGATTGGTTGGCTGTGGATCAGGAATTTGGATAGTACCTCCACCATAGTCCATGGAGCTTAGTTTTGAGCTAGTAGGAGCCACATTAGTTTTGCTGCTTGGGTAGCGGGAGGGGGGGGGGGGGGGTTATGGTAAAGAAGACCACTGACTCACTGCCCCAGAACCTTGGAATGAACTCCTATTTATAATCTTTTGCAGAGCTAATTCCAAAGCATGCGGAGACTCCAACCAATCACCAGCCTGGGATTCTGCAGAAAAGATAACTAATGTTGCAACATAACATAAACATTACGTCTTAACCCTTCAGTACTAGGCATGATGTACTGTAGGTGGTGACTTAGAACAAGAGGATCAGACATGTGGAAATTCAACATACCACTGCGTTCCCTATCTGCCATCATGGAAGATCAAGGAACAATCCCATAAACAGTAAACAGACGGAGAGTTAAACCAAAAATGGTGGGTCCAGTCGATAATCAACTAACACCCAGAAGCAGAACACCACAGACTGGGCTTTTACCTGGGGTAGATAGAGACAGCAGAGATCTGTATCTAAGAATATTTTTCCTACTAATTGGCTAAAAGTCATTGGGGCTTATTTACTAAGGGTCCGCGGATCGCACTTTCGTCGGACTTTCCAACGTTTTCGGGTTATGTGCGGCTGTTATAGGTATTTAACAGGGGATTGTGTCGGACAGGATTGGATTGTGGTGCAGCTGTTTCCATGTGACAGAAATCGGAGGAGTGGGCCGACTGATTCGGACTGAGCGCGGGATTTAACATTCAAAATTGTGTCGCATCCAAAGCACTTACATGCACCAGGAAGAAGAAGGTGAACTCCGGGGACCTGAGCGGGGAAGCGACACATGCAGGATATCGGGCGCAGGATCTTAGTGACTCCCCGCACAGCTCATTATACACGGACAATGCACTTACATGCACCAGGAAGAAGAAGGTGAACTCCGGGGACCTGAGCGGGGAAGCGACACATGCAGGATATCGGGCGCACGGTCTTAGTGACTCCCCGCACAGCACATTATACACGGACAAAGCACTTACATGCACCAGGAAGAAGAAGGTGAACTCCGGGGACCTGAGCGGGGAAGCGACACATGCAGGATATCGGGTGCACGATCTTAGTGACTCCCCGCACAGCACATTATACATGGACAATGCACTTACATGCACCAGGAGGAAGAAGGTGAACTCCGGGGACCTGAGCGGGGAAGCGACACATGCAGGATATCGGGCGCAGGATCTTAGTGACTCCCCGCACAGCACATTATACACGGACAATGCACTTACATGCACCAGGAAGAAGAAGGTGAACTCCGGGGACCTGAACGGGGAAGTGACACATGCAGGATATCGGACGCAGGATCTTAGTGACTCCACGCACAGCGCATTATACACGGACAATGCACTTACATGCACCAGGAAGAAGAAGGTGAACTCCTGGGACCTGAGCGGGGAAGCGACACATGCAGGATATTGGGGGCAGGATCTTAGTGACTCCCCGCACAGCGCATTATACACGGACAATGCACTTACATGCACCAGGAAGAAGAAGGTGAACTCCTGGGACCTGAGCGGGGAAGCGACACATGCAGGATATTGGGGGCAGGATCTTAGTGACTCCCCGCACAGCGCATTATACACGGACAATGCACTTACATGCACCAGGAAGAAGAAGGTGAACTCCTGGGACCTGAGCGGGGAAGCGACACATGCAGGATATTGGGGGCAGGATCTTAGTGACTCCCCGCACAGCGCATTATACACAGACAATGCACTTTCTGTGAACTCCTCTGGATGGGTAAGTAAATGTGTCCCAATGTGTTCCGTCTATTATGGATCTGCAGAAAGTTCCTCCCCCATGACTGGAGAATAGCTGTGTGTACACTTTCAGTAAAGACCATGACAGGCCCCATTACCACAGACCCCTGTATAGCGACACGTGACAGGTCTGCCCCCAGGCACAGCTGTAACTATTCATGTAGAATTTGGATGTTTTTTCAGGCTCAGATTTCTTCTTTCACCCAAAAGACCCTGCGGATATGTACAAGAAACTGTACATTTCACATCATTTGTCTGTACAATAATTCTCATCAGGATTAGATGGAAAGTGACGTCCGTTGTGTCATTTAGCGATACCGAGAAATGTACAAACAGAACAGCTAGACTGAATGTCTATACAGTCATGGCCATGGTCAAGTTCTGAGAATGATACAAATGTTAATTGTTACAAAGTCTCCGGCATCAGGTTTTATAATGGTAATTTGCATATTCTCCAGAATGTTATACAGAGGGATCAGCTTAACAGCAATTCATTGCAAAGTCAATATTTGCCTAGAAAATGAACTTTTTCCCCCAAAACACATTTCACCTTCATTGCAGGCGCCTTAGGCGGAGCAGCTGCCATGGTGTCAGTGATGTCTCCAGTAACACAGGTGCGGGGGCTGATGGGGACAGGGCTGGGGGACAATCTGTCAGGATTAAGTAACAATCACACCCCTGGACACTTTACAAGGAGGCTGGTGCTTGGCAACATTGTTTCTCTTCTGTTACCCATGGTTATCTCTAAAGAAACACGTGCAGTCATCATTGCACTGCACAAAACTGGCCGAACAGGGAAGAGTATCGCAGCGAGAAAGATTCTATCGCATCATCAAGGAATCCAAGGAGAGACGTTCCATTGTTACCAGAAAGGCTCCAGGAGCCCAAGAAGGAGCAGCAAGCGCCAGCAGCGTCTCTTACAAGTGTCTCAGCTTGGGGATGGGGCTCCCAGCATCGCAGAGCTCAGGAATGGCAGCAGCAGGTGTGAGGCATCTGCACGCGCTGTGACACTGCAGAGACTCCTGGAGCAAGGCCTGGTGTCCATGAGGGCAGCACAGAAGCCGCTTCTCTCCAGAAACCATCCGGGACAGACTGATATTCTGCAGGAGGTGCAGGGAGTGGACTCTGAGGACTGGGGGAAAGGCATTGTCTCTGATGAATCCCCTTCCCGATTGTTGGGAGCAGTGGCGTAACTAGGAGAGACAGGGCCCCCTAGCAGGCTACTGCATGGGGCCCCCCTTCCCACTTAAAGAATATACATATTAGTATACTCACACATGCGAGTTACAATCACATATAAATACACTCATGTGCACACACAGCATATACACACACATACAGTGCCATATGCAACACTCACATACAGTGTATACAGACACCATATACACATCACAGGTACTGCATATATACATCACAGTATTTGTTATATACATATTATGCTGGACAATGTGCAGTACAATATAGATATAATGGTGCACATCCTACATTCTTTATTGTGTCAGGTCAGATGACGGGGCCCCCTGACACTGAGGGCCCCATAGCGGCTGCTATGGCTGCTACCACTGTAGTTACGCCCCTGGTTGGGAGAAGACAAGGTGAGCGATGCCCCCAGTCCTGTCTCCTGCACCTGTAAAGCTCCTGCAGCTATTCATGTGGGGGGGGGGGCTTCTCAGCCAAAGGAATCGCCTAAAAACACCTCCATGAATAAGGAATGGAGCAGAATGTCCTCCAGGAGCCGCTTCTCGCAACCCTCCCGGAGCAGATGGTGATGAGCAGAGCCTCCTCCAGCATGATGGAGCACCGGCCATAAAGGGGAGAACTAAATGGTGCAGGGAACAGCACACAGAGATTCTGGGTCCATGGCCCGGGAACAGAACACAGAGATTCTGGGTCCATGGCTCCGGGAACAGAACACAGAGATTCTGGGTCCATGGCCCGGGAACAGAACACAGAGATTCTGGGTCCATGGCCCGGGAACAGAACACAGAGATTCTGGGTCCATGGCCCGGGAACAGAACACAGAGATTCTGGGTCCATGGCTCCGGGGACAGAACACAGAGATTCTGGGTCCATGGCTCCGGGAACAGAACACAGAGATTCTGGGTCCATGGACTGGAAACTCCCCGGATCTTATCCCATTGAGAACTTGTGGTCAATCACCAAGAGACGGGGGACAAACAAAACCCAACACATTGGGGCAGATTTACTTACCCGGTCCGTTCACGATCCAGCGGCGCGTTCTCTGCACTGGATTCGGGTCCGGCCGGGATTCATCAAAGCAGTTCCTCCGACGTCCACCAGGTGGCGCTGCTGCGCTGAAGTCCGCTGGAATGCCTCGAAATACACCTGCCTATCCAGGATGAAGATGAGTGAAATTTTCGCGACACAATTTTTTTTTTAAATGCGGCGATTTTTCCGAATACGTCGGGTTTTTGTTCGGCACGCCCCCCCCCCATTTCCGTCGCGTGCATACCGGCGCCGATGTGAAAAATTCCGATCGCGTGCGCCAAAAACCCGGGGCAATTCAGGTACAATCGGCGCAAATCGCAAATATTCGGGTAACACGTCGGGAAAACGCGAATCGGGCCCTTAGTAAATGAACCCCATTGTGACAGAATGCAGCAGTTATTAAGCAGTGTCCTTAATAAAAATATTAAGGACTCTTTTTCCTGCGGCTATATACAGTATATATATATATACACTGGTGGGGGTTGCTTGTTACATGATGATACATTGTAGCTCCCGGTACAGCGTCCATTCTCCATTGACTTGCAGCCGCCTCTCATTTCCTCGGCAGTGATGACGGATGAAGTAAATTCTTCCTTGTGGCTCCTTACATCTTGTGTCTCCCGGATTCTGTGAAGCCGCAGTGATGACAGGTCAGACGTCCAAACCCGACACCCGGAGTGCGGGAGCAAGTTCATCCATGGAACCTGATCCGGGCCAAGTGAGAATGTGCAGGGCTGGGTAACGGGGAATGTCCAGCAAGTGGCAATCTCAGAATTTAAAGGGAACCTGCCCCCTTAATAAACACATGTCTACAAATGGAGTCAGACCCCCCGCAGTCAGACACAGGACCCCTCTTCTGGGGGTGGGATTGGTGCTTGATGGAAAACTCTTTCCGTTTCAGTATTTGTCATGTAAGACCTTGGTCAGAGAAATAGAAGTGGCCCTAGGCAGCTGCCTACTCTGCCTTCCCGGCACTACAATCTGTAACCTACCGCAGCCTTACACTGGGTGGATCTGCTGGTACTTGTAGTTCCGGTGGCAGAACTGATGCGATATTGGGATTTTGCTGTAGAAGGATGACGGATATCCCAGTCACTATGACGAATGGCGCAAACACTGATCAGCTGATAGTTTAACGAGAGGTCACGACCTGACATAATTCAGGGGCAGATAGAGGGGTGAGTGGGATATAGACCATGAGGCAGGCACCTGACAGCAGCTCAAAGGTCATGGACTTATCTGCTGACTGACACAGGGGTCACAGGGGCCACAGATGCAGCACTGAAGCTTCTGCAGACAAATTGTTATCCCTCGCCCATAATTTAGTCTTAAACCCTTTGGTTTCCATAGGAAATGCACATCTGGAGAATTCCCACAGAGGACACAAATAGCGCAGCCCCCGCGTCACGTGGACCAAACCTCATCATGGAAATTCCTTCTCATTATAGTAAATAGTTTCAAAAGTGAAACTAAAGTTATGGGGATTTTTCTAACAAGAACGGACAGGTAGCGCTTCCCCCACCCTCAGCGGTCAGACAGGGAGTATCCGCAGCAGAAAAGCCATCAGATACTGGCCGCAGCAGGATAGCCACCACAAACTCGCCGCAGCAGGATAGCCATCACATACTCACTGCAGCAGGATAGCCATCACATACTCACTGCAGCAGGATAGCCACCACAAACTCGCTGCAGCAGGATAGCCATCACAAACTCACTGCAGCAGGATAGCCATCACATACTCACTGCAGCAGGATAGCCATCACATACTCACTGCAGCAGGATAGCCATCACATACTCGCTGCAGCAGGATAGCCACCACAAACTCGCTGCAGCAGGATAGCCATCACAAACTCGCTGCAGCAGGATAGCCATCACAAACTCGCCGGAGCAGGATAGCCATCATATACTAGCTGCAGCAGGATAGCCATCATATACTCGCTGCAGCAGGATAGCCATCACATAGTCACGGCAGCAGGTTTGCCACCACATAGTCACCGCAGCAGGATAGCCATTACATAGTCACCGCAGCAGGTTTGCCATCACATAGTCGCCGCAGCAGGTTTGCCATCACATAGTCACCGCAGCAGGATAGCCATCACATAGTCACCGCAGCAGGATAGCCATCACATAGTCACCGCAGCAGGATAGCCATCACATAGTCGCCGCAGCAGGTTTGCCATCACATAGTCGCCGCAGCAGGTTTGCCATCACATAGTCACCGCAGCAGGATAGCAATCACATAGTCACCGCAGCAGGATAGCAATCACATAGTCACCGCAGCAGGATAGCCATCACATAGTCGCCGCAGCAGGTTTGCCATCACATAGTCACAGCAGCAGGATAGCCATCACATACTTGTTGCAGCAGGATAGCCATCACATACTCGCTGCAGCAGGATAGCCATCACATAGTTGCCGCAGCAGGTTTGCCATCACATACTTGTTGCAGCAGGATAGCCATCACATACTCGCTGCAGCAGGATAGCCATCACATACTTGTTGCAGCAGGATAGTCATCACATACTCGCTGCAGCAGGATAGCCATCACATAGTCACCGCAGCAGCATAGTCGTCACATACTTGCCGCAGCAGGATAGCCGTCACATACTCATGGCCGGTTCTAGACAAAATGGGGCCCTGGGTAAAACTAAAAGTGGGGCCCAAAAATAAAACTATTTTATGACCATTCACAGTCAGCAAGCGGCTCCCGTTAGTATGGTAAAACAAACTGTAATATGGGAGTATTTTATAGGAGATAGATAGACAGATGATAGGGAGACTGATGGGTAGCTTGTGGCTCAGCACTACAGCCTTGCAGTGCTGGTCAACATCTGCGGAGTTTGTTCTCTCAGTGTTTACGTGGATTTCCTCCGGGTCCTCCGGTTTCCTCCCACACTCCAAAAAATTACTGGTAGGTTGAATAGATTGTGAGCCTCATCTCCTAAATGTAATAGATGGACATTTGTAGAGTTCACATAAATAAATCCACATAATGGGGCACATTTACTTACCCGGCCCATTCGCGATCCAGCGGCGCGTTCTCTGCACAGGATTCGGGTCCGGCTGGGATTTAAGATGGTAGTTCCTCCGCCGTCCACCAGGTGGCGCTGCAGCGCCGAAAATAATCTTAACGCCCCGGAATGCACCATCCCATAGAAGGTGAAGGTGAGCGCTCCCCAAGCGACACATTTTCGGTTTTTAAATGCGGCGGTTTTTCCGAATACGTCGGGTTTTCGTTCGGCCACGCCCCCCCCGATTTCTGTCGCGCGCATGCCGGCCCCGATGCGCCACAATCCGATCGCGTGCGCCAAAAACCCGGGGCAATTCATGTACAAGCGGCGCAAATCGGAAATATTCGGGTAACACGTCGGGAAAACGCGAATCGGGCCCTTAGTAAATGACCCCCAATATCTCTAAAACTAGATATTTACTTTTCATTATTTAATTAAGAAAAGACAGTGAAGAATACAATTAAAACAGTGAACACAAGATCATTTAAGTGAAGAACACAGTGAAGAACACATTGCAGATGTTCCGAACATCTGCTCACTTAGCCGAAGACACGAGCGCCGACCCTGGATCAGGCATGCAGGAGGGAGGCTGAAGTGGAGCGGAGCCGGGGCTGGAGTGGGCATGGAGGAGCAGAGCGGGCATCACGGAGCGGGTATGGAGGAGCGGAGCTGGGGCTGGAGATGGCATGGAAGATCGGAGCGGGCATGGAGGAGCGGGCATGGAGGATCGGAGTAGGCATGGAGGATCGGAGTAGGCATGGAGGATCGGAGTAGGCATGGAGGAGCTGCATCGGAGTGGGGGCTGGAGCGGGCATGGAGGAGCAGAGCGGGCATGGAGGATCGGAGCAGGCATCACGTAGTGGAGCGGGGACTGGAGCGGGCATGGAGGATCGGGGCGGACATCACGGAGCGGGCATCATGGAGCAGATCCGGGACTGGAGCGGGCATGGAGGAGCAGAGCGGGGCTGGAGCATCTGCAATGTGTTCTTCACACATATTGTTCTTCATATACTATTGTGAAGAACACCATTTGGCACACGTGTCTTCCGATAAGTTAGTAGATGTACGGAACATCTGCAATGTATTCTTCACTGCGTTCTTTCACTGTGTTCTTTCAGTGAAAAATGCTCGAGTCTCCCATTGACTTCAATGGGGCTCGTTATTCGATACGAGCACTCGAGCATCGGGAAAAGTTCGTCTCGCATAACGAGCACTCGAGCATTTTAGTGCTCGCTCATCTCTAGTGTGAAATAAAAACTTCATTCTGGAACATGTGTGTGGTTTTGGTGTTACATATAAATTTATGGACATGTTCTGGGTTCTGTTGTTAATATATAATAGCGACAAGGATGAAATGTTCATCGTATCAGTCAATTTTCGCAAAAAAAAATAAAAACTATTACTAAATTAAAGGCAATAAGAGAGAAAGTGTGTTCTTAGATAGTTCTGCATAGAGAAGGGTTAAAAACATGAATATTAGATGATATTATTTCTTATCAGAATGTAGTAACATATAAAGTGATTATTTCCAGTATCTGTGAGGTGCAGCAGCTCCTGTGTGCAGCAAATTCTCCCTGTATCCTGATGGCTAAGAATCTGGATTGGGGGGGGGGGGGACACTTCAGGGGGCTGTATCTCTGGCTCTGTGACACATAGAACCGCACGTCTATTTTCCTATGAAAGAAGAGAGTCTCCTCTTTTATATGAATCTAAATTTGTGTTTCTGAGGAAAACTGTTAAACTGCCGTTGGAAGTGATTTTTATATATAAAATGGCACCTGATTTTCTCACTTTAAACCGGAATATCTCTGGATCCCTGGCACCTAGAAACACAATTCAAGATTTATTTAAAAGAAGAGATTCTCCCCTTTCAGGGGGCCCTGGGCAATTGCCCACTTTGCCTACCCATAGCGCCGGCCCTGCACATACTCACAGAAGCAGGATGGCCATCACATACTCGCCGCAATAGTATATGCCGTCACATACTCGCAGCAGCAGGATACCCGTCACATACTTGTGGGGATTTTTCTCCAGCTCACCTAGATCCATGGTAAGTTTTTTCCACAAGCACGGATCCTCCCCGCTGGAGGGCTATATATCCACAAGGAAATACTTCTGGATTCAGCTTTTGTGCAGAATAAAACCGCCTTTATTTAGTACTTCATGGCGTCCAACAGGTAAAATACAGGTGGAAGGGTCAGGCTTGTCTACCCATCACATACTAGCTACAGGCTACCCCGCTGTACGGTATATACGGTAGCTGAAATGTGGATAAATAACTTATGATGTGATCAAAAACTGAAGCACAACAATTATCACTGCAGGTGGCAATGAGGAGGTCAGGAGATAATGGTAATAGTCTGTATTATCTGAGTTCTCTTCACTAGTGTCAGTCTACTCCTATGTACAGCATCAACACATTCCACTTACAACTACTCCTATCCTGTGTATATGGACACAGCACAGTACTACTACTCCTATCCTGTGTATATGGACACAGCACAGTACTACTACTCCTATCCTGTATATATGGACACAGCACAGTACTACTACTCCTATCCTGTATATATAGGCACAGCACAGTACTACTACTCCTATCCTGTGTATATGGGCACAGTACTACTACTCCTATCCTGTATATATGGACACAGCACAGTACTACTACTCCTATCCTGTATATATAGGCACAGCACAGTACTACTACTCCTATCCTGTGTATATGGGCACAGTACTACTACTCCTATCCTGTATATATGGACACAGCACAGTACTACTACTCCTATCCTGTATATATGGGCACAGCACAGTACTACTACTCCTATCCTGTATATATGGGCACAGCACAGTACTACTACTCCTATCCTGTATATACGGGCACAGCACAACACTACTACTCCTATCCTGTATATATGGACACAGCACATTACTACTACTCCTATCCTGTATATATGGACACAGCACATTACTACTACTCCTATCCTGTATATATGGGTACAGCACAGTACTACTACTCCTATCCTGTATATATAGGCACAGCACAGTACTACTACTCCTATCTTGTATATATGGGCACAGCACAGTACTACTACTCCTATCCTGTATATATAGGCACAGCACAGTACTACTACTCCTATCCTGTATATATGGACACAGCACATTACTACTACTCCTATCCTGTATATATGGAAACAGCACAGTACTAATACTCCTATCCTGTATATATGGATACAGCACAGTACTACTACTCCTATCCTGTATATATGGGTACAGCACAGTACTACTACTCCTAACCTGTATATATAGGCACAGCACAGTACTAATACTCCTATCCTGTATATATGGACACAGCACAGTACTACTACACCTATGCTGTATATATGCGCATAGCACAGTACTACTACTCCTATACTGTATATATGGAAACAGCACAGTACTAATACTCCTATCCTGTATATATGGGCACAGCACAGTACTACTACTCCTATCCTGTATATATGGCCACAGCACAGTACTACTACTCCTATCCTGTATATATGGACACAGCACAGTACTACTACTCCTATCCTGTATATATGGCCACAGCACAGTACTACTACTCCTATCCTGTATATATGGACACAGCACAGTACTACTACTCCTATTCTGTATATATGGACACAGCACAGTACTACTCCTATCCTGTATATATGGCCACAGCACAGTACTACTACTCCTATCCTGTATATATAGACACATCACAGTACTACTACTCCTATCCTTTATATATGGACACAGCACAGTACTACTACTCCTATCCTGTATATATGGGCACAGCACAGTACTACTACTCCTATCCTGTATATATGGACACAGCACAGTACTACTACTCCTATCCTGTATATATGGGCACAGCTCAGTACTACTACTCCTATCCTGTATATATGGACACAGCACAGTACTACTACTCCTATCCTGTATATATATGGACACAGCACAGTACTACTACTCCTATCCTGTATATAGGGGCACAGCACAGTACTACTACCCCTATCCTGTATATATGGACACAGCGCATTACTACTACCCCTATCCTGTATTTTTTGGCACTGCACAGTACTACTACTTCTATCCTGTATATATGGGCACAGCACTGTACTACTACTCCTATCCTGCATATATGGGCACAGCACAGTACTACTACTCCTATCCTGTATATATGGACACAGCACAGTACTACTACTCATATCCTGTATATATGGGCACAGCACTGTACTACTACTCCTATCCTGTATATATGGGCACAGCACAGTACTACTACTCCTATCCTGTATATATAGAAACATCACAGTACTACTACTCCTATCCTGTATATATGAGCACAGCACAGTACTACTACTCCTATCCTGTATATATGGACACAGCACAGTACTACTACTCCTATCCTATATATATGGACACATCACAGTACTACTACTCCTATCCTGTATATATGAGCACAGCACAGTACTACTACTCCTATCCTATATATATGGACACAGCTCAGTACTACTACTCCTATCCTGTATATATGGACACAGCACAGTACTACTACTCCTATCCTATATATATGGACACAGCACAGTACTACTACTCCTATCCTGTATATATGGACACAGCACAGTACTACTACTCCTATCCTATATATATGGACACAGCACAGTACTACTACTCCTATCCTGTATATATGGACACAGCGCATTACTACTACCCCTATCCTGTATTTTTTGGCACAGCACAGTACTACTACTTCTATCCTGTATATATGGGCACAGCACTGTACTACTACTCCTATCCTGCATATATGGGCACAGCACAGTACTACTACTCCTATCCTGTATATATGGACACAGCACAGTACTGCTACTCCTATCCTGTATATATGGGGACAGCACAGTACTGCTACTCCTATCCTGTATATATGGGCACAGCACAGTACTACTATTCCTATCCTGTATATATGGGCACAGCACAGTACTACTACTCCTATCCTGTATATATGGGGACAGCACAGTACTACTACTCCTATCCTGTATATATGAGTACAGCACAGTACTACTAATCCTATCCTGTATATATGTGCACAGCACAGTACTACTACTCCTATCCTGTATATATGGGCACTGCACAGTACTACTACTCCTATCCTGTATATATGGGCACAGCACAGTACTACTACTCCTATCCTGTATATATGGGGACAGCACAGTACTACTACTCCTATCCTGTATATATGGGCACAGTACAGTACTACTACTCCTATCCTGTATATATGAGCACAGCACAGTACTACTACTCCTATCCTGTATATATGGGCACAGCACAGTACTACTACTCCTATCCTGTATATATGGACACAGCACAGTACTACTACTCCTATCCTGTATATATGGGGACAGCACAGTACTGCTACTCCTATCCTGTATATATGGGCACAGCACAGTACTACTATTCCTATCCTGTATATATGGGCACAGCACAGTACTACTACTCCTATCCTGTATATATGGGGACAGCACAGTACTACTACTCCTATCCTGTATATATGAGTACAGCACAGTACTACTAATCCTATCCTGTATATATGTGCACAGCACAGTACTACTACTCCTATCCTGTATATATGGGCACAGCACAGTACTACTACTCCTATCCTGTATATATGGGGACAGCACAGTACTACTACTCCTATCCTGTATATATGGGCACAGTACAGAACTACTACTCCTATCCTGTATATATGAGCATAGCACAGTACTACTACTCCTATCCTGTATATATGGGCACAGTACAGTACTACTACTCCTATCCTGTATATATGAGCACAGCACAGTACTACTATTCCTATCCTGTATATATGGACACAGCACAGTACTACTACTCCTATCCTGTATATATGGGCACAGTACTACTACTCCTATCCTGTATATATGGGCACAGTACAGTACTACTACTCCTATCCTGTATATATGAGCACAGCACAGTACTACTACTCCTATCCTGTATATATGGGCACAGTACTACTACTCCTATCCTGTATATATGGGCACAGTACAGTACTACTACTCCTATCCTGTATATATGAGCACAGCACAGCACTACTACTCCTATCCTGTATATATGAGCACAGCACAGTACTACTACTCCTATCCTGTATGTATGGACACAGCACAGTACTACCACTCTAATCCTTTTGCACAACATATCTGGCAGGAAGAGGTTAAAAACATCCTTGTTTTTACCTTAGGACATCGTAGCGTGTGGGATACAAGTCCCAGGATGCATTGCTCTGTATTACACTGATGACCCCTGTATTGCGTAGGTGACTGAAACTCCACATTACACAATTATAGGAAACAGCCCCCAAAACATGTCTATAGTGAAACTGCCATTGAGTATCCCCGCAGGTCCGGACAGGTACCAGCACCCCCACCCTCCGCTGCTGTGTGGGTGGGAATCCGGACGATGACTCTAAGCCGCACAGAACCGGTCCTGCCCCGGGGCGCTGATGCATTCGGCTGCAGGATATCGTGTCCCGTCTTGTTCCCTGTATGGGCTCACACACATCCCAATGGTCATTAAGATTTACATTCATCAGGTAGCAGCGGCTAAAAATAGCGCAAACGATGATGGAGAAGAAGCAACGAATGTCACAACCTGCAAATTGGATAATAACATTGTATAATAACACTGGATAATAACATGGTACAGGGCATCAAAGCTGTAAGAACCACATTGGGGCTCATATACTTATCCGTCCAGAGGAGTTCACAGAAAGTGCATTGTCTGTGTATAATGCGCTGTGCGGGGAGTCACTAAGATCGTGCTCCCGATATCCTGCATGTGTCGCTTCCCCGCTCAGGTCCCCGGAGTTCACCCTCTTCTTCCTGGTGCATGTAAGTGCATTGTCCGTGTATAATGCGCTGTGCGGGGAGTCACTAAGATCCTGCACCTGATATCCTGCACGTGTCACTTCCCCGCTCAGGTCCCCGGAGTTCACCTTCTTCTTCCTGGTGCATGTAAGTGCATTGTCCGTGTATAATGTGCTGTGCGTGGAGTCACTAAGATCCTGCGCCCGATATCCTGCATGTGTCGCTTCCCCGCTCAGGTCCCCGGAGTTCACCTTCTTCTTCTTCCTGGTGCATGTAAGTGCATTGTCCATGTATAATGTGTTGTGCGGGGAGTCACTAAGATCCTGCGCCCGATATCCTGCATGTGTCGCTTCCCCGCTCAGGTCCCTGGAGTTCACCTTCTTCTTCCTGGTGCATGTAAGTGGATTGTCCGTGTATAATGCGCTGTGCGGGGAGTCACTAAGATCCTGCGCCCGATATCCTGCATGTGTCGCTTCCCCGCTCAGGTCCCCGGAGTTCACCTTCTTCTTCCTGGTGCATGTAAGTGCATTGTCCGTGTATAATGCGCTGTGCAGGGAGTCACTAAGATCGTGCGCCCGATATCCTGCATGTGTAGCTTCCCCGCTCAGGTCCCCAGAGTTCACCTTCTTCTTCCTGGTGCATGTAAGTGCATTGTCCGTGTATAATGCGCTGTGCGGGGAGTCACTAAGATCCTGCGCCCGATATCCTGCATGTGTCACTTCCCCGCTCAGGTCCCCAGAGTTCACCTTCTTCTTCCTGGTGCATGTAAGTGCATTGTCCGTGTATAATGTGCTGTGCGGGGAGTCACTAAGATCCTGCGCCCGATATCCCGCATGTGTCGCTTCCCCGCTCAGGTCCCCGGAGTTCACCTTCTTCTTCCTGGTGCATGTAAGTGCATTGTCCGTGTATAATGCGCTGTGCGGTGAGTCACTAAGATCGTGCACCCGATATCCTGCAAGTGTCGCTTCCCCGCTCAGGTCCCCGGAGTTCACCTTCTTCTTCCTGGTGCATGTAAGTGTATTGTCTGTGTATAATGCGCTGTGCGGGGAGTCACTAAGATCCTGCGCCCGATATCCTGCATGTGTCGCTTCCCCGCTCAGGTCCCCGGAGTTCACCTTCTTCTTCTTCCTGGTGCATGTAAGTGGATTGTCCGTGTATAATGCGCTGTGCGGGGAGTCACTAAGATCCTGCGCCCGATATCCTGCATGTGTCGCTTCCCCGCTCAGGTCCCCGGAGTTCACCTTCTTCTTCCTGGTGCATGTAAGTGCATTGTCCGTGTATAATGCGCTGTGCAGGGAGTCACTAAGATCGTGCGCCCGATATCCTGCATGTGTAGCTTCCCCGCTCAGGTCCCCAGAGTTCACCTTCTTCTTCCTGGTGCATGTAAGTGCATTGTCCGTGTATAATGCGCTGTGCGGGGAGTCACTGAGATCCTGCGCCCGATATCCTGCATGTGTCACTTCCCCGCTCAGGTCCCCAGAGTTCACCTTCTTCTTCCTGGTGCATGTAAGTGCATTGTCCGTGTATAATGTGCTGTGCGGGGAGTCACTAAGATCCTGCGCCCGATATCCCGCATGTGTCGCTTCCCCGCTCAGGTCCCCGGAGTTCACCTTCTTCTTCCTGGTGCATGTAAGTGCATTGTCCGTGTATAATGCGCTGTGCGGTGAGTCACTAAGATCGTGCACCCGATATCCTGCATGTGTCGCTTCCCCGCTCAGGTCCCCGGAGTTCACCTTCTTCTTCCTGGTGCATGTAAGTGCATTGTCCATGTATAATGCGCTGTGCAGGGAGTCACTAAGATTGTGCGTCCGATATCCTACATGTGTCGCTTCCCCGCTCAGGTCCCCGGAGTTCACCTTCTTCTTTCCTGTGTATGTAAGTGCATTGTCTTGCGACACAATTTCAAAGTTAAATCCCGCGCTTAGTCTCAATCAGTCGGATTGTCCGACATCCTGCCCCTGATTTCTGTTGCATGAAAGCAGCGCAGGGGCGCCATGATGGGATCGCATGCGACACAATCCCAGGCTAGATACCTGTCACAGCGGCGCAAATCCCGAAAATGACAGAAAATCCGACGAAAGCGTGATCCGCAACCCTTAGCAAAGAAGCCCCATAGTCTGAAATGCAAGATGCAGGTAAAGATCCAGTTCCCGTCTATTTTGTAACTTCCTCTATGTCCAGTTCTGTAGCTCCCAGAACCAAAGATATATATGCAAAGATATTGGGGCACATTTACTAAGGGCTTTGCGCCAGTTTTCTGTCAGACTTTGCACATTCTTTTAGGTGCACTGCTTGCAAAGGGATTTAAGAAGTGTTTGAGCCGCTATTGTGTCACCGCCGCAGCTGCGTTAGCCTCCGTGCGACTAAATTAGAAGGCGCTCCGGTGCTCAGTCAGACCGAGCGCCGTATTTAACTTTCTAATTGTGTTGCACGCCCCATGTTGAAGGTGCACCACAATAAAGATGGTGAACTGTGTCGGACCTGAGCGGGGAAGCGACAGATTCATGATTTCTGGCGCACGGTCTTAGCGAATCGCCACGCTGCATTATACACGGACAATGCACGTTTAGTGCAGTTTCCTACATTTTAGTAAATGTGCTCCATTGGCTGCTGCAACCACTAAGCTTGACTGATCTGATGCCTAAACGGGATGAAAAGAGTCATATTTTTCCGAATTGTAGAAATGGCATTTCATCCTCGACCTGAGGGTAATGGTAGTTTAGTGGGGTAACCCCTGCTGATAGGTTCCCTGCTAAGCGCTTGTCACATGACAGAACGGCTGATGCTTTGCATGGATTCATCTCCTCTAGTATCTGGGGCTGGATAGAGATTTATGGACTCACCCGCTTCATCACTGGGAACATGTTCAGACAATGCCCCGGGCACCGGCCTCCATATTGTTCCTGATGCCAAGCAGTAGCTAGGACCTACATGTCACATGACGTCAGTTTTTCCTGGCACCCTGTGCCACAGCATGGGCCGGGTCTCCCTGACAGCTCGTTATGAGGCTTGATGAGCATCGTGCCCAATAATTAATCATGTAGAGACAGGACGCCCCATGGAATAAAAATTACAGGGCAGCTCAACCAACAGCTAAATCCCAGCAATAAAACATCACATACAAGGGCATCAAAACCTTGTTACAACTTGAGTTCTTGCTCAATAGGTAGCGCTATCCCGTAATAACCCCAGCATGAGGGCAGCACCTACTGCTTATCCACAAGGGCAACGATACCCCCAAATATTACAGCCAAAAACTCTACTGTTATATCTACAGAGATTACAAGTATAGCTATATATCAGGGATACACAGAGGGGACAGGATGTGGGCGGCTGAAGGCAGCCGGGAACCCGGAATACCGGTGGTGGCTGTGGGTGGTGGCCTAGGGCACGCTAGTGTCACGGTGCTTGGTATAGGGACCGGAGGGCTGTCCTACAGCCTGGCAGGTCTCCAGCAGGTGGTGTGTGCAAGAAATATGGAGGGAGAGGCTGATGTACGAGTTCTCCCTGGGGCAACCCCTGAGTGTCTGTAAGATATGTCCCTGGGTGATGGATGGGGAGCCTGTGGTGGTAACAACCATATCCAGGGATCAGACGGAGGCAACATCGTGCAAGTCAACTCACAGTTCTTAATTGAACAACAAGCAATGGCCAAACACGACAACAGCAGATTCGTTGTTGCTGCGATGCTCATGGAGAGGTGGTCCGCAGGAAAGGTGCACACAGCCTGATAGTAGACGCAGGCTTGGATGGTTCAGGTGAAACTGAGTCCAAGTAGTGGAAGCTGCAGCTCTGGGCTTCAGTCTCCGGACTTGTCCTGGGTGCCAGGCAGTAGGCCTGAGGCACTAGAAGTTCCTGGAGGCAGCACTGAAGGTGCGCTGTACACTCCCCTTACTGAGACAGACAGACCGTGTGCTTCCGGCAGCAGGGGTTTTTATAACCCTCCTGGTCAGGTGGTGGCACCTCTCCAATCACACTCCAGCGGACATAACAGGCAGATCATTGGATAATTACATACACCAGTTAACTGTTGCCTAACCAGCTGCAATTACACAATGCCCAGGTTTCAGAACCTTCCTAGAGGGTTCGCGACTCCCCCTAACAGCTCCTGACCTGGAAAGGGCATTATTCACAACTACCAGCCTGCCTGTGCGTTGGCAGGGGTATTGTACTACCAGAATGAGAACTGACAGCACAGCAGGGTACTAAGCAGAAGACCCAAGAGAGGTAAGTATAATTGACAATCACTTACTGCTCCTGGTTACTCTGTCGCATAATACTGGATAGGACAAAAATGGGCATCTCCATCAGTGATACAAGTGGTCATTGCTGCCTGCCAGTAGGCTCTGAGCCACAATTTGAGGCACTTGTAGCCCTTGGGACACAGGATGTGCACCCCTGCCCAAGGAGATGGGGAAGACATAAGAAAACAAAAATTAAGTGTCCTCAATGTGTGAGCGACTAAGCACCAGGTTCCCTGTTTGTGTTCCCCCTTGTACATCTGGTGCTGTCTCTCACCTGTCACCTGATCTGACATGTTCCTTGACAGTTCAAAACACACAACATACCCCAAGGCCAAACATACCAGGAATAGCCTGTCCTCCAGGAGGCTCCACCACCTACACCACACCACCGAGCACACAGACATAGGAAGACATCTCAGTGCTAGATATATATTTATATAGGATAACTACTAACAGAAAATAACATGTACATAGGGGGCAGTATTATAGTAGTTATATTCCTGTACATAGGGGGCAGTATTATAGTAGTTATATTCTTGTACATAGGGGGCAGTATTATAGTAGTTATATTCTTGTACATAGGGGGCAGTATTATAGTAGTTATATTCCTGTACATAGGGGGCAGTATTATAGTAGTTATATTCCTGTACATAGGGGAAGTATTATAGTAGTTATATTCCTGTACATAGGGGGCAGTATTATAGTAGTTATATTCCTGTACATAGGGGGTAGTATTATAGTAGTTATATTCCTGTACATAGGGAGCAGTATTATAGTAGTTATATTCCTGTACATAGGGGGCAGTATTATAGTAGTTATATTCCTGTACATAGGGGGCAGTATTATAGTAGTTATATTCCTGTACATAGGGGGCAGTATTATAGTAGTTATATTCTTGTACATAGGGGGCAGTATTATAGTAGTTATATTCCTGTACATAGGGGGCAGTATTATAGTAGATATATTCCTGTACATAGGGGGCAGTATTATAGTAGTTATATTCTTGTACATAGGGGGCAGTATTATAGTAGTTATATTCCTGTACATAGGGGGCAGTATTATAGTAGTTATATCCCTGTACATAGGGGGCAGTATTATAGTAGTTATATTCTTGTACATAGGGGGTAGTATTATAGTAGTTATATTCCTGTACATAGGGGGCAGTATTATAGTAGTTATATTCCTGTACATAGGGGCAGTATTATAGTAGTTATATTCTTGTACATAGGGGGTAGTATTATAGTAGTTATATTCTTGTACATAGGGGGCAGTATTATAGTAGTTATATTCCTGTACATAGGGGGCAGTATTATAGTAGTTATATTCTTGTACATAGGGGGCAGTATTATAGTAGTTATATTCCTGTACATAGGGGGCAGTATTATAATAGTTATATTCTTGTACATAGGGGGCAGTATTATAGTAGTTATATTCCTGTACATAGGGGGTAGTATTATAGTAGTTATATTCCTGTACATAGGGAGCAGTATTATAGTAGTTATATTCCTGTACATAGGGGGCAGTATTATAGTAGTTATATTCCTGTACATAGGGGGTAGTATTATAGTAGTTATATTCCTGTACATAGGGAGCAGTATTATAGTAGTTATATTCCTGTACATAGGGGGCAGTATTATAGTAGTTATATTCCTGTACATAGGGGGCAGTATTATAGTAGTTATATTCCTGTACATAGGGGGCAGTATTATAGTAGTTATATTCTTGTACATAGGGGGCAGTATTATAGTAGTTATATTCCTGTACATAGGGGGCAGTATTATAGTAGTTATATTCCTGTACATAGGGGGCAGTATTATAGTAGTTATATTCCTGTACATAGGGGGCAGTATTAAAGTAGTTATATTCCTGTACATAGGGGGCAGTATTATAGTAGATATATTCCTGTACATAGGGGGCAGTATTATAGTAGTTATATTCTTGTACATAGGGGGCAGTATTATAGTAGTTATATTCCTGTACATAGGGGGCAGTATTATAGTAGTTATATCCCTGTACATAGGGGGCAGTATTATAGTAGTTATATTCTTGTACATAGGGGGTAGTATTATAGTAGTTATATTCCTGTACATAGGGGGCAGTATTATAGTAGTTATATTCCTGTACATAGGGGCAGTATTATAGTAGTTATATTCTTGTACATAGGGGGTAGTATTATAGTAGTTATATTCTTGTACATAGGGGGCAGTATTATAGTAGTTATATTCCTGTACATAGGGGGCAGTATTATAGTAGTTATATTCTTGTACATAGGGGGCAGTATTATAGTAGTTATATTCCTGTACATAGGGGGCAGTATTATAATAGTTATATTCTTGTACATAGGGGGCAGTATTATAGTAGTTATATTCCTGTACATAGGGGGTAGTATTATAGTAGTTATATTCCTGTACATAGGGAGCAGTATTATAGTAGTTATATTCCTGTACATAGGGGGCAGTATTATAGTAGTTATATTCCTGTACATAGGGGGCAGTATTATAGTAGTTATATTCTTGTACATAGGGGGCAGTATTATAGTAGTTATATTCTTGTACATAGGGGGCAGTATTATAGTAGTTATATTCCTGTACATAGGGGGCAGTATTATAGTAGATATATTCCTGTACATAGGGGGCAGTATTATAGTAGTTATATTCTTGTACATAGGGGGCAGTATTATAGTAGTTATATTCCTGTACATAGGGGGCAGTATTATAGTAGTTATATCCCTGTACATAGGGGGCAGTATTATAGTAGTTATATTCTTGTACATAGGGGGTAGTATTATAGTAGTTATATTCCTGTACATAGGGGGCAGTATTATAGTAGTTATATTCCTGTACATAGGGGCAGTATTATAGTAGTTATATTCTTGTACATAGGGGGTAGTATTATAGTAGTTATATTCTTGTACATAGGGGGCAGTATTATAGTAGTTATATTCCTGTACATAGGGGGCAGTATTATAGTAGTTATATTCTTGTACATAGGGGGTAGTATTATAGTAGTTATATTCCTGTACATAGGGGGTAGTATTATAGTAGTTATATTCTTGTACATAGGGGCAGTATTATAGTAGTTATATTCTTGTACATAGAGGGCAGTATTATAGTAGTTATATTCTTGTACATAGGGGGCAGTATTATAGTAGTTATATTCTTGTACATAGGGGGTAGTATTATAGTAGTTATATTCCTGTACATAGGGGGCAGTATTATAGTAGTTATATTCTTGTACATAGCGGCAGTATTATAGTAGTTATATTCTTGTACATAGAGGGCAGTATTATAGTAGTTATATTCTTGTACATAGAGGGCAGTATTATAGTAGTTATATTCTTGTACATAGGGGGCAGTATTATAGTAGTTATATTCCTGTACATAGGGGGCAGTATTATAGTAGTTATATTCTTGTACATAGGGGGTAGTATTATAGTAGTTATATTCTTGTACATAGAGGGCAGTATTATAGTAGTTATATTCTTGTACATAGAGGGCAGTATTATAGTAGTTATATTCTTGTACATAGAGGGCAGTATTATAGTAGTTATATTCTTGTACATAGGGGGTAGTATTATAGTAGTTATATTCTTGTACATAGGGGCAGTATTATAGTAGTTATATTCTTGCACATAGAGGGCAGTATTATAGTAGTTATATTCTTGTACATAGGGGGCAGTATTATAGTAGTTATATTCTTGTACATAGGGGGTAGTATTATAGTAGTTATATTCCTGTACATAGGGGCAGTATTATAGTAGTTATATTCTTGTACATAGGGGGCAGTATTATAGTAGTTATATTCTTGTACATAGGGGGTAGTATTATAGTAGTTATATTCCTGTACATAGGGGGCAGTATTATAGTAGTTATATTCTTGTACATAGGGGGCAGTATTATAGTAGTTATATTCCTGTACATAGGGGGCAGTATTATAGTAGTTATATTCTTGTACATAGGGGGCAGTATTATAGTAGTTATATTCTTGTACACAGGGGGCAGTATTATAGTAGTTATATTCCTGTACATAGGGGACAGTATTATAGTAGTTAAATTCCTGTACATAGGGGGCAGTATTATAGTAGTTATATTCATGTACATAGGGGGGCTGAATTATAGTAATTATATTCTTGTACATAGGGGGCAGTATTATAGTAGTTATATTCCTGTACATAGGGGGCAGTATTATAGTAGTTATATTCTTGTACATAGGGGGCAGTATTATAGTAGGTATATTCTTGTACATAGGGGGCAGTATTATAGTAGTTATATTCTTGTACACAGGGGACAGTATTATAGTAGTTATATTCCTGTACATAGGGGACAGTATTATAATAGTTAAATTCCTGTACATAGGGGGCAGTATTATAGTAGTTATATTCTTGTACATAGGGGGCGGTATTATAGTAGTTATATTCCTGTACATAGGGGGCAGTATTATAGTAGTTATATTCCTGTACATAGGGGGCCGTATTATAGTAGTTATATTCTTGTACATAGGGGGCAGTATTATAGTAGTTAAATTCCTGTACATAGGGGGCAGTATTATAGTAGTTATATTCTTGTACATAGGGGGGCTGTATTATAGTAATTATATTCTTGTACATAGGGGGCAGTATTATAGTAGTTATATTCCTGTACATAGGGGGCAGTATTATAGTAGTTATATACTTGTACATAGGGGGCAGTATTATAGTAGTTATATTCTTGTACATAGGGGGCAGTAATATAGTAGGTATATTCTTGTACATAGGGTGCAGTATTATAGTAGTTATATTCTTGTACATAGGGGGCGGAATTATAGTAGTTATATTCCTGTACATAGGGGGCAGTATTATAGTAGTTATATTCCTGTACATAGGGGGCCGTATTATAGTAGTTATATTCTTGTACATAGGGGCAGTATTATAGTAGTTATATTCTTGCACATAGGGGCAGTATTATATTAGTTATATTTATGTACATAGGGGGGCAGTATTATAGTAGTTATATTCTTGTACATAGGGGGCAGTATTATAGTAGTTATATTCTTGTACATAGGGGCAGTATTATAGTAGTTATATTCTTGTACATAGGGGCAGTATTATATAAGTTATATTCCTGTACATAGGGGGCAGTATTTTAGTAGTTATATTCCTGTACATAGAGGGGAGTATTATAGTAGTTATATTCCTGTACATAGAGGGCAGTATTATAGTAGTTATATTCCTGTACATAGAGGGCAGTATTATAGTAGTTATATTCCTGTACATAGGGGCAGTATTATAGTAGTTATATTCTTGTACATAAAGGAAGTATTATAGTAGTTATATTCTTGTACATAGGGGGCAGTATTATAGTAGTTATATTCTTGTACATAGGGGCAGTATTATAGTAGTTATATTCTTGTACATAGGGAGCAGTATTATAGTAGTTATATTCCTGTACATAGAGGGCAGTATTATAGTAGTTATATTCCTGTACATAGGGGGCAGTATTATAGTAGTTATATTCTTGTACATAGGGGGCAGTATTATAGTAGTTATATTCCTGTACATAGGAGGCAGTATTATAGTAGTTATATTCTTGTACATAGAGGGCAGTATTATAGTAGTTATATTCTTGTACATAGGGTGCAGTATTATAGTAGTTATATTCCTGTACATAGGGGGCAGTATTATAGTAGTTATATTCTTGTACATAGGGGGCAGTATTATAGTAGTTATATTCTTGTACATAGGGGTAGTATTATAGTAGTTATATTCCTGTACATAGAGGGCAGTATTATAGTAGTTATATTCCTGTACATAGAGGGCAGTATTATAGTAGTTATATTCCTGTACATAAGGAGCAGTATTATAGTAGTTATATTCTTGTACATAGGGGAAGTATTATAGTAGTTATATTCTTGTACATAGGGGGCAGTATTATAGTAGTTATATTCCTGTACATAGAGGGCAGTAATATAGTAGTTATATTTTTGTCCATAGGGGCAGTATTATAGTAGTTATATTCCTGTACATAGGGGGCAGTATTATAGTAGTTATATTCCTGTACATAGGGGGCAGTATTAAAGTAGTTATATTCCTGTACATAGGGGGCAGTATTATAGTAGTTATATTCTTGTACATAGGGAGCAGTATTATAGTAGTTATATTCTTGTACATAGGGAGCAGTATTATAGTAATTATATTCTCGTACATAGGGAGCAGTATTATAGTAGTTATATTCTTGTACATAGGGAGCAGTATTATAGTAGTTATAAAATTGTACATAGGGGGCAGTATTATAGTAGTTATATTCCTGTACATAGGAGGCAGTATTATAGTAGTTATATTCCTGTACATAGGGGCAGTATTATAGTAGTTATATTCCTGTACATAGGAGGCAGTATAATAGTAGTTATATTCCTGTACATAGGGGGCAGTATTATAGTAGTTATATTCTTGTACATAGGGGCAGTATTATAGTAGTAATATTCCTGTACATAGGGGCAGTATTATAGTAGTTATATTCTTGTACATAGGGGAAGTATTATAGTAGTTATATTCTTGTACATAGGAGGCAGTATTATAGTAGTTATATTCCTGTACATAGGGGCAGTATTATAGTAGTTATATTCTTGTACATAGGAGGCAGTATTATAGTAGTTATATTCTTGTACATAGGGGGCAGTATTATAGTAGTTATATTCTTGTACATAGGGTGCAGTATTATAGTAGTTATATTCTTGTACATAGGAGGCAGTATTATAGTAGTTATATTCCTGTACATAGGGGCAGTATTATAGTAGTTATATTCTTGTACATAGGAGGCAGTATTATAGTAGTTATATTCTTGTACATAGGGGCAGTATTATAGTAGTTATATTCCTGTACATAGGAGGCAGTATTATAGTAGATATATTCTTGTACATAGGGGGCAGTATTATAGTAGTTATATTCTTGTACATAGGAGGCAGTATTATGGTAGTTATATTCTTGTACATAGGGGGCAGTATTATAGTAGTTATATTCTTGTACATAGGGTGCAGTATTATAGTAGTTATATTCTTGTACATAGGAGGCAGTATTATAGTAGTTATATTCTTGTACATAGGGGGCAGTATTATAGTAGTTATATTCTTGTACATAGGGGGCAGTATTATAGTAGTTATATTCTTGTACATAGGGGGTAGTATTATAGTAGTTATATTCTTGTACATAGGAGGCAGTATTATAGTAGTTATATTCTTGTACATAGGGGGCAGTATTATAGTAGTTATTTCCCTGTACATAGGGGGCAGTATTATAGTAGTTATATCCCTGTACATAGGGGGCAGTATTATAGTAGTTATATTCTTGTACATAGGGGGCAGTATTATAGTAGTTATATTCTTGTACATAGGGGGCAGTATTATAGTAGTTATATTCTTGTATATAGAGGGCAGTATTATAGTAGTTATATTCCTGTACATAGAGGGCAGTAGTATAGTAGTTATATTCTTGTACATAGGGTGCAGTATTATAGTAGTTATATTCTTGTACATAGGGTGCAGTATTATAGTAGTTATATTCTTGTACATAGGGGGCAGTATTATAGTAGTTATATTCTTGTACATAGGGTGCAGTATTATAGCAGTTATATTCCTGTACATAGGGGGCAGTATTATAGTAGTTATATTCCTGTACATAGGGAGCAGTATTATAGTAGTTATATTCCTGTACATAGGTGCAGTATTATAGTAGTTATATTCCTGTACATAGGGGCAGTATTATAGTAGTTATATTCTTGTACATAGGAGGCAGTATTATAGTAGTTATATTCTTGTACATAGGGTGCAGTATTATAGTAGTTATATTCTTGTACATAGGGTGCAGTATTATAGCAGTTATATTCCTGTACATAGGGGGAAGTATTATAGTAGTTATATTCCTGTACATAGGGGGCAGTATTATAGTAGTTATATTCCTGTACATAGGTGCAGTATTATAGTAGTTATATTCTTGTACATAGGGGGCAGTATTATAGTAGTTATATTCCTGTACATAGGGGGCAGTATTATAGTAGTTATATTCCTGTACATAGGGGCAGTTTTATAGTAGTTATATTCTTGTACATAGGAGGCAGTATTATAGTAGTTATATTCTTGTACATAGGGGGCAGTATTATAGTAGTTATATTCTTGTACATAGGGGGCAGTATTATAGTAGTTATATTCTTGTACATAGGGGGCAGTATTATAGTAGTTATATCCCTGTACATAGGGGACAGTATTATAGTAGTTATATCCCTGTACATAGGGGGCAGTATTATAGTAGTTATATTCCTGTACATAGGGGGCAGTATTATAGTAGTTATATTCCTGTACATAGGGGCAGTTTTATAGTAGTTATATTCTTGTACATAGGAGGCAGTATTTTAGTAGTTATATTCTTGTACATAGGGGGCAGTATTATAGTAGTTATATTCTTGTACATAGGGGGCAGTATTATAGTAGTTATATTCTTGTACATAGGGGGCAGTATTATAGTAGTTATATCCCTGTACATAGGGGACAGTATTATAGTAGTTATATTCTTGTACATAGGAGGCAGTATTATAGTAGTTATATTCTTGTACATAGGGGCAGTATTATAGTAGTTATATTCTTGTACATAGGAGCAGTATTATAGTAGTTATATTCTTGTACATAGGAGGCAGTATTATAGTAGTTATATTCTTGTACATAGGGTGCAGTATTATAGCAGTTATATTCTTGTACATAGGGTGCAGTATTATAGTAGTTATATTCCTGTACATAGGGTGCAGTATTATAGCAGTTATATTCCTGTACATAGGGGGCAGTATTATAGTAGTTATATTCCTGTACATAGGTGCAGTATTATAGTAGTTATATTCTTGTACATAGGGGGCAGTATTATAGTAATTATATTCCTGTACATAGGGGGCAGTATTATAGTAGTTATATTCCTGTACATAGGGGCAGTTTTATAGTTATATTCTTGTACATAGGAGGCAGTATTATAGTAGTTATATTCTTGTACATAGGGGGCAGTATTATAGTAGTTATATTCTTGTACATAGGGGGCAGTATTATAGTAGTTATATTCTTGTACATAGGGGGCAGTATTATAGTAGTTATATCCCTGTACATAGGGGACAGTATTATAGTAGTTATATCCCTGTACATAGGGGGCAGTATTATAGTAGTTATATTCCTGTACATAGGGGGCAGTATTATAGTAGTTATATTCCTGTACATAGGGGCAGTTTTATAGTAGTTATATTCTTGTACATAGGAGGCAGTATTATAGTAGTTATATTCTTGTACATAGGGGGCAGTATTATAGTAGTTATATTCTTGTACATAGGGGGCAGTATTATAGTAGTTATATTCTTGTACATAGGGGGCAGTATTATAGTAGTTATATCCCTGTACATAGGGGACAGTATTATAGTAGTTATATTCTTGTACATAGGAGGCAGTATTATAGTAGTTATATTCTTGTACATAGGGGCAGTATTATAGTAGTTATATTCTTGTACATAGGAGCAGTATTATAGTAGTTATATTCTTGTACATAGGGGCAGTATTATAGTAGTTATATTCTTGTACATAGAAGGCAGTATTATTGTAGTTATATTCTTGTACATAGGAGGCAGTATTATAGTAGTTATATTCTTGTACATAGGAGGCAGTATTATAGTAGTTATATTCTTGTACATATGGGGCGGTATTATAGTAGTTATATTCCTGTACATAGGGCGGCAGTATTATAGTAGTTATATTCTTGTACATAGGGGGCAGTATTATAGTAGTTATATTCTTGTACATAGGAGGCAGTATTATAGTAGTTATATTCTTGTACATAGGGAGCAGTATTATAGTAGTTATATTCTTGTACATAGGGGGCAGTATTATAGTAGTTATATTCCTGTACATAGGGGGCAGTATTATAGTAGTTATATTCCTGTACATAGGGGGCAGTATTATAGTAGTTATATTCCTGTACATAGGGGGCAGTATTATAGTAGTTATATTCCTGTACATAGGGGGCAGTATTATAGTAGTTATATTCTTGTACATAGGGGGCAGTATTATAGTAGTTATATGCCTGTACATAGGGGCAGGGGCGGACTGGGAATTTAAAATGGCCCTGGAAAAAACTATAAAAGTGGCCCCATTTTATGGGCGGAGTCAAAACAAGTGGGTGTGGTCAGATAATGTGGATGGGGTTATAACAGACAAATTGTTGGTACATGGCATTACTGGAAAAGATGTTCTTGTTTTGCATTAAGTGAATTTAATGTGCAAAGAATGTGACCTGTCGTTCAGTAAATGATGCAAACACACGACCCGATAAGCCTTAAATACCTTTCCCCTGTGCCATACATGTACAATTCAGAGAAAGAATATATTGATACTGCCTCCTATGTACAGGAATAATGCTACAATAACACATTCAATCCTGCCTTCTATATACAAAATAAAACTACTACCATACCTTCTCCCATATACAAGCCAACTACTATAATACTGCCCCCTATGTACAAGAATATAACTACTATAATACTGCCCTCTATGTATAAGGATATAACTACTATAATACTGCCCCCTATGTACAGGAATATAACTACTATAATACTGCCCCCTATGTACAGGAATATAACTACTATAATACTGCCCCCTATGTACAAGAATATAACTACTATAATACTGCCCCCTATGTACAAGAATATAACTACTATAATACTGCCCCCTATGTACAAGAATATAACTACTATAATACTGCCTCCTATGTAAAAGAATATAACTACTATAATACTGCCTCCTATGTAAAAGAATATAACTACTATAATACTGCCCCCTATGTACAAGAATATAACTACTTTAATACTGCCCCCTATGTACAGGAATATAACTACTATAATACTGCCCCCTATGTACAAGAATATAACTACTATAATACTGCCCCCTATGTACAAGAATATAACTACTATAATACTGCCCCGTATGTACAAGAATATAACTACTATAATACTTCCCCTATGTACAGGAATATAACTACTATAATACTGCCCCCTAAGTACAAGAGTATAACTACTGTAATACTGCCCCCTATGTACAAGAATATAACTACTGTAATACTGTCCCCTATGTACAAGAATATAACTACTATAATACTGCCCCTATGTACAAGAATATAACTACTATAATACTGCCCCCTATGTACAAGAATATAACTACTATAATACTGCCCCCTATGTACAAGAATATAACTACTATAATACTGTCCCCTAAGTACAAGAGTATAACTACTGTAATACTGCCCCCTATGTACAAGAATATAACTACTGTAATACTGTCCCCTATGTACAAGAATATAACTACTATAATACTGCCCCTATGTACAAGAATATAACTACTATAATACTGCCCCTATGTACAGGAATATAACTACTATAATACTGCCCCCTATGTACAAGAATATAACTACTATAATACTGCCCCCTATGTACAAGAATATAACTACTATAATACTACCCCCTATGTACAAGAATATAACTACTATAATACTGCCCCTATGTACAGGAATATAACTACTATAATACTGCCCCTATGTACAGGAATATAACTACTATAATACTGCCCCCTATGTACAAGACTATAACTACTATAATACTGCCCCCTATGTACAAGAATATAACTACTATAATACTGCCCCCTACGTACAAGAATATAACTACTATAATACTGCACCCTATGTACAAGAATATAACTACTATAATACTGCCCCCTATGTACAGGAATATAACGACTATAATACTGCCCCCTATGTACAGGAATATAACTACTATAATACTGCTCCATATGTACAGGAATATAACTACTATAATACTACATATATAAACAGAAGCGAACATGAAAAAAATCAGTATTTATCATATACAGCTACAAAAAACACATGAGATCCTCACCTTTTGCATCCAGTGACATCAGGTGACGTCTCCCCGGATTGTTCTCGTTCCTCATCTTCTCCTTTAGTTCCACCATCACCTTGTCTCTTCCTCCAGGTACACAGCTTTCCTGCAGAGTTTACCACACAGACGTCTTATGTTCTGCACTTTCCCATTGTCCCTTCTTCTGCTGCCACCAATACTGTGCCCCAAATACTGTAATAGAGCCCCCTACAATATTAGTACCACACAAATAGTGCCCCATAATGTAACATACTGTAATAGTATAGGATATTTTATTTCTTCTTTCTATCCTTTAACCCCCTTAAGTCCCCCAACCCCCCACCCCAGTATTGATAGAGCTCCGACTATGACCCAGGCGTAATAATAATGGCCCCAGTCTGCCCCAGACATAGAATTAATGGCCCCAGCCTACCCCAGACATAGAATTAATGGCCCCAGCCTACCCCAGACATAGAATTAATGGCCCCAGCCTACCCCAGACATAGAATTAATGGCCCCAGCCTACCCCAGACATAGAATTAATGTCCCCAGCCTGCCCCAGACATAGAATTAATGGCCCCAGCCTACCCCAGACATAGAATTAATGGCCCCAGCCTGCCCCAGACATAGAATTAATGGCCCCAGCCTACCCCAGACATAGAATTAATGGCCCCAGCCTACCCCAGACATAGAATTAATGGCCTCAGCCTACCCCAAACATAGAATTAATGGCCCAAGCCTACCCCAAACATAGAATTAATGGCCCCAGCCTACCCCAGACATAGAATTAATGGCCCCAGCCTACCCCAGACATAGAATTAATGGCCTCAGCCTACCCCAGACATAGAATTAATGGCCCAAGCCTACCCCAATCATAGAATTAATGGCCCCAGCCTACCCCAGACATAGAATTAATGGCCCCAGCCTACCCCAGACATAGAATTAATGGCCCCAGCCTACCCCAGACATAGAATTAATGGCCCCAGCCTACCCCAGACATAGAATTAATGTCCCCAGCCTGCCCCAGACATAGAATTAATGGCCCCAGCCTACCCCAGACATAGAA